>NC_081380.1:560378-911628 GCF_030684315.1 Stegostoma tigrinum | reverse complement strand
GGAAAGACAGGAGGGGGAGTGGTCTTTTCAGATAGGGATAACATTACATCTATTCTTAGGGAGGATATTCCTGGGACATCGTCCAATGAAGGTAAATGGGTGGAACTGAGAAATAAGAAAGGGATGATCACCTTGTTGGTATCATATTATAAGCCCTCCAATAGTTAGCTGGAAATTGAGAATCTACTGTTTAAGGAATTCTCAGATATCTATAGTAATAGGGTTGTAACAGTAGGGGATTTTAACCTTCCAAACATAGACTAGACTATCATAGAGTTAAGGGGAGTTGAGTTGGTAAAAGAAAATTTTCTTAATCGATATGTGGACGTACCTACTCGAGAAGTAGCAATACTTGAACATCTGTTGGGAATTAAGGCAGGACAAGTAGCTGGCCTGTCTGTGGGGGTGCACTTTGGGGCAAATGATTGTAATTCTATTTGTTTTAAAATGATTGTGGAAAAGGATAGAACTGATCAAAAAGTTAAAGTTCTAAATTGGAGTAAGGCCTATTTTGATGGTTTTAGACAGGGACTTTCAAAAGTTGATTCAGAGAGGCTACTTGCAGGTAAAGGAACAGTTAGGAAGTGGGAGGCCTTTAAGAATGATAATGGGAGTTCAGACTGGTAGGTGTAGGGAATGCTGGATAGCTGGAGAAATTGAGGTTCTGGTCAAGAAAAAGCAGGCATATGTGAGGTATAGATAGCTGGGGCAAAAAGAGGACATGAGGTAGCTCTGGCAAATAGAGTTAAGGAGAATCGGAAGTGATTCAATAAGTACATTACGGGCTAATGAGTAACTAGGGAGAGAATAAGGCCCCTTAAAGATCAACATGGCTGTCTATGTGTGAAACCGTAAGAGATGTGTGAGATACTCAGAATATTTTGCATCAGTATTTTCTGTGAAGAAGGGCATGGAAGCGAGGGAACTTGGAGAAATACAAAGTGATGTCTCAAAGGTTTCATATGACAGAAGAGGTGCTGGAGGTCTTAAATGCATAAAGGTAGATAAATCCCTGGCACCTGATCAGGTGTTTTCCAGAACGTTGTGGGAAGCAAGGAAAGTGATTCTGAGCCCCTTGCTTAGAAATTTGTATCATTGATAGCCATGGTTAAGATGCCAAAAAATGAGGTCAGCTAATGTGGCAGGTCAGCTGTTGGAGGGGGTTCTGAGGGACAGGATTTAATTGCATTTGGAAAGGCAAAGGCTGTTAAGGGATAGTAAACATAACTTTGTGCATGGGAAATCATGTCCCCTAAATTGATTGATTTTTTTTTGAAGAGGTGACTCAGAAGATCGACGAATACGGAGCAGTATGCATTGCCTATACAGACTTCAGCAAAGCATTTGACAATGTTCTGCAAGGTAGACTGGTTAATCAAGTTAGATCACATGGGATCTAGCCAATTGGACACAAAATTGATTTCAAAGCAGGAGACGCAGAGTTGTTTTTTTGGACTGGAGGCCTATAACCAGCAGTGTGCCACAAGTATCAGTGCTGGGTCCACTGCTTTTCATCGGTAATGGGGAGGTAACAGCCCAGTCATACTATCGCTGGACTGTTAACCCAGAGAATAAGGTAATGTTGTAGGGGACACAGGTTCAAACCCTTCCACAGCAGATGGTGGCTCTTTAATTCAATTAAATTTAAAAAAAAACTGGAATTAAGAATCTGATGACCATAAATCTGTTGCTGATTGCTGGAAAAACCCACCTGTTTCACTAATGTCCTTTAGCGAATGATACTGCCATTCTTGCCTGGTCTGGCCTCCAGACTCACAGCAATGTGGTTGACTCTGAATTATCCTCTGGGATGGGTACTGACTGATGGCCTAGCCAGAGGCATTCCATTTTAAAATTTTAAAAAAATTGATTTGTACGTGCATCTCGGAGGCATGGTGAGTAAAGCTTGCAGGTGACACCAAAATAAGTGGTGTAGTGGACAGTGAAGATTATCTCAAACTACAACAGGACCTTGATCAGATAGGCCACTGGGCTGAGCATTGGCAGATGGAGTTTAATTTAGATAAATGTGATGTGTTGCATTTTGGAAAGGCAAACCAGGGCAGGGCTTATAAAACTCATGGTAGGGCCCTGGGGAGTGTTAAACTTGAGAGGGTGCAGAAAACATTTACAAGGATGTTGCTGAGACTGGAGTTTTTTTTTCCCCCGGGAGTGCTGGAAGCTGAGGAGTGGCCTTGCAGAAGTTTATACAATCATGAGGGGGATGGACAGGGTGAATAGCCAAGGTCTTTTCCCCAAAGTGGGAGAGATCTAAAAAGGAACTGAGGGATAACTTTTTGAATGAATGACTAAGCTTTTCATTGTCACTTGCATTTTGGAGAACAATACAGTAAAATGCAGCAAGGAAGTGATAGAAACGGATATAATACAACATTTAAAAGGCGTCTGGATGGATATATGAATCAAAAGAGTTTAAGAGGATATGGGCCAAATGCTGGCAAATGGGTCTAGGTCAGATTAGGATGTCTAGTTGGTGGGGATGAGTTGGACCAAAGGGTCTGTTTCTGTGCTGTATGACTCTATCATATTGCAAATATGGCCTAAAGTTCTATATAGGTGCGATATGACTTGTCAATTTTTATACTCCATGCCCTTATTGATGAAGGCTGAGCCACTTTATCCACTTCCATTGCCAATTTCAGGCAACTGCGGACCTGTACACCCAGATCCCTCTATACATTGATGCTTCTAAGGGTTCTGCCATTTACTGTTGCTTTCCTCCTGCATTAGACCTTCCAAAATGCATCACCTAAAATTTGCCCAGATTAAACTCCATCCACCATTTCACCACCCAAGTTTCCAGCCTATGTCCTGCTGTGTCCTTTTCACAATCCTCCTCACTGTCTCAGTTCCCCAGATCCTTTTGTCATCTGCAAAATTAGATTAGATTAGATTCCCTACAGTGTGGAAACAGGCCCTTCGGCCCAGCAAGTCCACACCGCCCCTTGAAGCATCCCACCCAGACCCATCCCCCTATAACCCACACACCCTTGAACACTACGGGCAATTTAGCATGGCTGATCCACCTAGTCTGCACATCTTTGGACTGTGGGAGGAAATTGGAGCACCCGGAGGAAACCCACGCAGACACGGGGAGAATGTGCAAACTCCACAGACAGTTGCCCGAGGCTGGAATCAAACCCGGGTCCCTGGTGCTGTGAGGCTGCAGTGCCAACCACTGAGCCACCGTGCCATCCTATATTCTCCTCCCAATCATTTATTTCTGTTAAAAACAACAGGGGTCCCAGCAATGATCCCTATGGATTACCACTGGTCACAGATTACCAGTCAGGAAAACATCTTTCCACTGGTACACTATCTTCTGTGACTAAGCCAGTTCTGTATCCATCTTACCAGCTCACCGCAGATCCTATGTGACTTCACCCTCTATAACAGCCTACCATGAGGAATCTTGTCAAAGGTCTTGCTAAAGTCCATATAGATAACATCTACTGCCCTGCCCTCATTGATCGTCTTTGTCACTTATTCAAAAAATTTGCCTCTGTTAGCCAAGGCATGCAATATAAAGCAGGGAGTTTGTGCTGGAACCGTACAAACCAGTGTTTACGCCACAATAGGAGTACTGTGTGCAGTTCTGGTCATCACATTATAAGAAGAACATCATTGCTCATGAAAGAGATGGATATGGAACATGGAAACATACATCATTGAATTAGGAGTATGCCAGTTGATCCTATCAATCCTTTCAATAAGATTTCAGGTGCTGTCTCAACTTCACCTTCCTACTGCCACTAACTTTTGACCCCTTTGTCTATCAAAAATCTAACTCAGCCCTGAATATGTTCAATGACCGATCCTCTACTATTTTCTGGGGAAATAGACACAAAATTGATTTCAAAGTAGGAGACAGTTTTTTTTGGACTGGAGGCCTATAACCAGCAGTGTGCCCCAAGTATCAGTGCTGGGTCCACTGAAATTCAGGAGAAAAATACAAATATCTTAATCTCTGTTTAAATGCCAGATCTCTTACTCATAAACTGTTTCCACTTGTTCTAATCTCTTCCTGATAATCACCCTATCAAATCCTCTCAGATCACATACATTTCAGTAAACTAATCTCTCTTCTCAAGTCTGGTGGATACAAGCTACACCTACTCAAACATTTCTTCATTAACTAAGCCTTTCATCCCAGTGTGAATCATGTGAACCTATTCTGAATTGCTTCTAATGTAATTGTATTTTTTTCAAAATAAAAACCAACATTGTACAGTATTCCACATACTCTCAACAATGTCCTGTATAGCTAGTTAAACATTCCCACGTCCCTTGCAATAAATGACAATATTCCATTTGCCTTCCAACCACTTGCTATACCTGAGTGTCTTGTAATTTGTTTACCAGGACACTGAGATCCGTCTGAAATTGACAGTTCTGTAATCTCACTTTCTTAATTTACTGTTTTTTCTATTCAGCCAAAATGTACATTTTCACATTTATACATGTATATTCTATCTGCCAAATTCTTTCCCATTCTCTCATATACCTATTTGAACACTCCACTACCTCTTAAATGTTTTGATGACATCAGCAAAATTAGCTGCAACACGTTTGATCCCCTCATCCAAACTCTTGAAAGAGACCAAAAATAGTTGATTCCTGTGGCACTTTACTCATTACAGTCTTCCACACTTAAACTACCCATTTAATCCTAATGTTTATTACCCCATCAGACTTGAATTTCATTGAAACGTGGCATACAGTGTTGTAGTAGAGTCTTTTGCTGGGGAAAGATTGCTTGGGGTCAGAGAGATAGACTAGAGGGGTCAATAAAAAGGTCAGTGGGATGGCATCTGAAGTGAATTTTAGGAAAACATGAATTTAATGAATCTATTGATGAAACTGCTTAAATTAGATCAAAATAAATCAAAAAAAGAAAATGCTAGGAAGGCAGCATTGGAGTGGAGAAACCAAGTTAATATTTCAGGTCATGAACCTATTCTTTTAAAAGTCAGAGCCCAAAATTATTCAAGTGATTGATATGAATGAATGTGTTGGATTTCATCAAATTAAGTCAACTGAATTAAATGAAACAAATCAAAATAAATGATCCAAAGGAAGTGAATCCAATTACAACAGTTAAAACTATATGGAATCACATACTATGAGAGATCGTTGGTAAATTGTTGAGAATTTAGTCAGTGTGAGTTTAAATACAATGACAACATTTGGGAAATGTCTAACTTGTATTGTTTTCAGTTTATAATAGAAAGTTGGTAGAGGTAAATGTGACTATCATAGCTCACATTATTGCAAAGACTGAGCTGCTGAAAGATGAGAATTTGTCATCCTTACCCAGGCTGACTTACATGTGACTACAAACCCACATCAATATGACTGATTCTTCCTACCATCTGAAGTGGCAGAGCAATCCACTTAATTGCAGCAACTCATTAAACTTATCAGCTTAGCTTTTGTGAACGGGGCCTTCAGTCTCGAAGGACTATAGATGTTCTCCTTTCGGACAGAAATTGGACTGGAGGTGAGTTTAACCTAAGGGTCAACATATTTCAGGCAACGGCTGAGACAAAAAGGCAGGGTTCATAGATCACAGAATCCCTACAGTGTAGAAACAGGCTCTTCGCCCCATCAAGTCCACACTGATACAGACAGCATCCCACCTAGACCCATCCCTCGCACAGTGACCTCAGCTGCTACGGGAACTGAACCTGCACTATTGGCATCATTCTGCGTCACAAAGGCAGAGTCTAGAAAAGATGATCAAAGTGACGAGAAGCGGATTTGTCGTTAGAATCATGTATAATTGTAACCCAAAAATCACGTGGAACACAGGTAGAGAAGATCTGCTGTCAGTTGTGATTCAGGCTAGCTCTTGCAGGAGCACAATTAAAATCCCTCAAAAGATAGAGCTTAAAAGATTGTGACTGGCAGTGGGTTGCTGAGAAAACCAGTCTTTATTGTATCTGCTAACTAATAAAGAGGTTAACAGTGTGCCCAAATAGTTTGTCTATTAATGTATAATTTCCTCATGTTAATTCCAGATGTTAGAGTGTAAGATAATGTTGATTTGTGTCCCTTGTTCTCACAGCAACTGGAGATTTCAAATTGTGTGTGTTTTAAGAAAGAAAACATTATTTTCTCAAACCAGATTGTAGTAGGTTTTGTGATACTGCCCAAGGTTGTAACAAATGCGCAGATCAGGTCTGAGATCACAATATATGCAGCTGCATGAGCATCTAGATGGTCTCTGATACTTCAAGGTTTTTTTCCTTATTCATTCACAGGATGAGGGTGTCACTGGCTAGGCAGCATTTATTGCCCATCCCTAATTACTCAGAGGGTAGTTAAAAGTCCACCACATTACTGGGGTCTGGAGTCATGTGTCACCCAGACCTGGTAAGGACTGCAGTTTCCTTCCTTCCTTAAGGGAGATCAGTGAACTGGATGGGTTTTTCCAATAATCAACAATGGATTCATGATCATTATTAGATTCCTAACTCCAGATACTTATTGAATTCAAATTCCACCATCTGCCATGGCCAGATTCGAACCCAGAATCTAATCTAGGTCTCTGGATTAACAGCCCAGCGATAATACCTGTAGGCCACCTCCTCCCTGATAAATTACAAGATCTTGTAAATCAGTGTGAATGAATAACCAAATATCTTCCAGGAATCATCAGGTATAATGTGGCAATACGGTGACAATTCTTTTCATGGACTTCAACTGAAGGTCCCAAATAAACCCATATATGTAAAAATAAAAAGTTTTATTTGTCAGACCAATGAACTATGCTAATTTCTGCAACACTATCCAAAATGTACAGTTTTGAGAGAACATGAATTCACAAAGGTGAAACAAACAGGATTGCATAATGTTACAAAAGTTTATGCTTGAAAATCATATCATCCATATGCATTAATCATATGCAGGGCAGTGCTTCTCATCCCAGAATACAACCACTGAAGCTGTGTTGGCTTTTCTTAATTTCTGTACAGTCAGTCATTTGACAACCCTTTTTTCCTTCAATAATTAGGAAAAGAAAATACAATTAACCAGTCAGAACTCTCAATTTTTAAAAAAGTACTAAAGACAATATTTGAGACCTACATAAAATGTTATCAGTAATAACAATCAGCAGTCCATTGGAAATCAAGTGCACACGCACAAACTGATAGCTGAAAAGCAAGTAATAGAATCAAGGCGGATTCTAAAAAATCTAGCGAAAAGATTTTACAAAATTCAATCTCTAGTAATTATATCATACCCTGCACACTGTACCATGCTTTAGTTATAAATGCTCAGATATGAAACAACTAAATGTTAATCGAATGGTAATTCTGTATTTTGATTTACATGTGTCCTGATGGACCTACGCCATCTGATGGTGAATGCAGGCACATGCATTCATACCTCCATCACATCACACAGATCCTCCTGCTGTCAACCAGACCATCTGGAAGGAAGGTCTTGGGGACTGCAGCTACTGGCAGTGGAAACAGCAAAGACTGACCTGCACCCTTAATAGTGGGGAATGTGTGCTTCAGGAAAGATGAAACTTGCAAATGTTTCTCCAAAAGCCACATAGTAACTGTATACAAAATATGATTTAACGTTTGTATCAAAATTCATAAAACGTTATACTTCATCTGCAGTCTTCCAAGAGACAAAGACACTTCAAGGTACAACTTGGATTTCTGCTCTGCTTGCAGCTCTCAGTCAAGTGTATCACCCAACCTGTGTTAAAACAGGCATGATGTTGAAATATGCTTGATGACTCACCAGCATGAGAGTTGTAAACAGCAGAATTAGGCAGGTATAGCCTAAACTTTCATCTGAACTTCAGATCCTTGCAGATAGCAAGAACTACAGATGCTGGAGTCAGAGTCAATACAGCGCGGAACTGGAGGAACACAGCAGGTCAGGAAGGTTTATGTTTTGGGTCTGGACCCATCATCAGGAATCTTCTGATGCTGCGTAACCTGCTGTGTTCCTTCAGATCCTTTCACTTGTTAGAAACCTGAGGCCAGATAGCAGAGGGGGACGCTGTGAATATGTGACCCTGAAAAGAGAGATCTAGTTTTACGAACCTGATCAAAAAGCTTTTGACTGGGGTGGAAATGGCAGAATTGGTAGTGGGAAGATGCAGATCTCAGCCAATAACAGATCTGAAAAACTAGAGTACACCAAACAAAACATCCAAGTAATGAATCAAGAATTTCGATCTGGAAGTGTTAATGGACCAGAAATCAAGAGGAAGCTCACAACTGACGGGCAAGTGAACTCCAATAGGCATTTTGGAACTTTAATTATTCAAACATATTGTGAGCACCAACCCTTGAAGACCGAGAATGTTTCTGAAAGAAAAACACTGAAGCGAGGCATATTTGAAGTTCTGGTTTTGTATCCAACAGGGCAAATGGAACAATGTTAAGTTTCAATCTGTCAAACCAATGGATACTACAGCAGTAAAAAGATGCTAATTGATTAGTAAAGCAACTGATTGGCCAAGGCCGTTGACATTGTGAAAGCAGCGGAGAACAATAAGGCTCCTGAAGCTCACAGTTAACTCAAAAAACACACATTCTGAGCATATTCTGCTTGTTTGTGGAGAACATAGCACTGTAGATGAATTGGTGCCCCATAGCAAGAGCAGATGAGCCACAGACCCAAGAAGAATATTTTTCCAACTGTAGGCAGCAAGGTCAAAAAATAAATCACAGTTATAAATAACTGTTGACTAGAAAAAGAGCCCAGTTAAAATTCATTCTCCTTGCCTAATTCTCAATGACCTGAACACTGACTCCCTTTGGCACAAGGATGTTACCCAAGAACAGGATTGAGTTTGACTGCAATTTTCCATACAGATCACACATTCATTCATGAAGTAGTGCTCTTTGGAACAATACCAGAAGAAAAAGAAACATCAAAGTCTGTTGGAGAACAATTGAAGTAAAACAAAAAGCAAAGTTAAATTTTGAGTATTTGCAACAATGTTTCAGCTTAGACAGACCAATTATAATTTAGTTGGTAAATTTCTTTATTATAAACTTAAAGACCCTATAAATCTCTCCAGAAAGATTAATGGACTAGAAACTAGCAATTAAACTTGTACAATGTGAGAGTATTTTTTAAAAAAAAAGCACTTGGGTTTCTACCACCACATTCTGCACTCCAGAGATGCCACATCCCAGGAGAACTTCCTTGGTCAGTGTGTTCTAATGCAAACTAGAAAGGAAGCACTGATGGATCTGGTGCTGGGGAGTGAGGTATACTAAATGGACCATATGTTCACAGGGGGAATTTGAGTCAGAATGATCTCTGATTAGATTATCAATGGAAAAGAGTGGGGAGCAACCTGATAGTGGAATAGAAAAGGAGCCAAAGTCAGGACTCAAGTGATGAGGAGGCGGAGACTTTGTTGAAACAAAAACAGTGAAAAAGGCATGTCAGGTGAATTCAAGTGGGAACTATGTCACATAAAATCAGTTGAGGGAGAATGAAGATTTTGGAAAAGGCATGCGATGATCTTACACTTTATTCCATCAATAGAAGGTATCAGAAGATTGAGAAGAGGATCACTGCTCAAAATTACAAGCTAGTCAGTTTATTATACACGGTGGGTAGGCTTCAGAAATAGTAATCAGGCGATAAAAGAGGCACTTTTTTTTGTTCACTATGGAATTGTAGGTGTCACCAATTAGGTTAGCATTTATTGCCCATCCCTATTTGCTCAGATAACAATCAAGGGTCAATGATACTGTTATGAGTCTGGAGTCACACGTAAGTCAGACCAGATACAGACAGCAAATTTCATTGCCAAAAGGACATTAATGAACCAGGTAGGTAGTTATGACAATCAGCAGTAGTTATGTGGTCAGCATTAAACTAAATTTTATTCCCAGGTCTTTACTGAATGCTAATTTCAACATCTAATCTACTGGGATTTGAACCCACGTCCCCAGAATGTTTGCGGTCTCAAGAGGATTGAGTTAATTGTAAAGGGTGTAAAGCAGATATTTGTAAAGGGCAGCTCACATTTAAATAATCTAATTGACAAAACTCCACATAAAAAGAATGGTCAACAAAATTTAGGCTCACTTGAATAAAGAAGAACAAGTGTCAGCTTGGTCTGAAAAAGAAATGGCTTAAGGACAGAAATTAATGAATTGCAGCAAATGACTTTTTAAAAAAAAAATACATAGCTAAAGAATCCTCAAAGGAAATGTGATAATAACACTTGGAATTTCATATTCAGTTTCAGCATGAGATCCTGGGGTTGAATCTAATGTATTACAATTAAATAAAAGCCATTACAAAAGGTATAAGCACAAAGTTGACTAAACTACAAAACATGGATGCCCCCAACTGTATTGTGCAGACACGTTTGCCCCAATCATGCTGCACAGACAGATCCTCATGCACTTCTGAATTTCCCTGAGATCTCTCACTTTAAGGAAATCTAAAAAGCAATGACTCATTAAATTCCTTCTAGTTGGTGTGTAAAAATGTTAAAACACAATTTCATGACTCCACCATTGACTAACTCTCAACAAAAACATTTGACAGTAGAAAATAAGAGTTAATATTGTTGGTCAATCCATTTCTTCTACTGAAGCTGTATCAGAAAAGGCCAATAATGCATTATGCTTTGTTAATTCACATACGAACTACTTTCCAAGTAATATAAAAGTTATTTAAAAAAGCAGATATTTTAGTGCAAAATCTTGTGGTTGTTTGTCTTCTGAAAACCAATGATGCACCTGTCTACAACAGATATACGGGGAGCAGTCGCCATCTCAGATGCATTAACTTTTTACTCTTTTCAACTTTCTACCAAAATATTCTGGGGCAGCCTCATAAAGCCATTCAGGATCTACCACACACAAGTCCCGTATGTAGCACTTCGATGTGTGCAATAATTCATTGTACAAAACATAGGAAGGTTTGCAGTGGAAAAGGACAGAGGAGGGATGGATAGCCACAGGCTGCCGGGTGTCCAGGGTTGCATACGTCCCATCCAGCTGCAGTTCTGCAGCATTCAGAAACAGCGCATGAGCCAAGCACCGACGGATATTGCTGGTGTCTGAACGAGAAGATTCCAAACGAACTCCAAACTAAGAGATAAAAAAAATTCAAAACACATGATCACCAAAGTATCTCAAATTTGCAGTGTAGTACTTGATGGAGCGACTAGGGGTGCCCTGGACCAAGTTTGGTGAAAAGACTGAGCCAATTCACAGCACCAGACCTGCCTTGCAACAATAAAATTAACCAAGTTACTGGGCCTGGCATTCATACTATAAGCACTGTTGATTGTCTAGATGTCAACTAAAGCAGGCTGATAACTACTTTTCTTGAACAGCCCATCAAAAAAGTAGCACCCGGAACAGCATCTCATATTTAGCTTGAGAACCCTGCAGCTATGGTATCACTGTGGACTTCACAAGCTTCAAAATGTCCCCTCCACTGACTGCATCCCAAAACAAGCCGAGCTCATCCCCACCTCCCTAACCTGTCCTTCCTCCCACCTATCCATTCCTCCAACCTCAGGCCCCACCCCCATCTCCTACCTACTAGGCTTATGCCATCTCCTTGACCTGTCCCTCTTCCCTGGACTGACTTATCCCCTCCCTAACTCTACATCTACACTCACCTTTACTGGCTCCATTCCTGCCTCTTTGACCTGTCTGTCTCCTCTATCCATCTTCCATCCACCTCCCCATCTCTCCCCATTTATTTCAGAATCCCCTTCCCCTCTCCCATTTCTGAAGAAGAGTCTAGACCCGAAACGTCAGCTTTCCTGCTCCTCTGATGCTGCTTGGCCTGCTGTATTCATCCAGCTCTACACCTTGTTATCTCAGGTTCTCCAGCATCGGCAGTTCCTACTATCTCCATAGCAAGGCTAGATGGCTTCTCATTTAATGCCAAGAGTATTGTGGGTGAAACAAATGAGTTAACGGCATGGATTGACACTTGGAACCACAATGTTATTGCCATCAGAGAGAGTGGTTAAGGGAGGGTCAAGACTGGCAATTTAACATTCTCAGGTACACGATCTTCAGGCAGAACATGTGAGATGGAATTACAGTTACTGTCACATTGTTAGTTAGGGAGTCAATTACTGCAGTAAGGGGAGGATATCTTGATAGAGTTCTCAAATGAGGATTTGGGGGTGGAATTTAGGAATAAAAAGGGGCAGTCACAGTTAGCGGTGTTTATAGTCACCCAAACAAACAGCCAGTGGGCAACTGAGGAACAAATACCCAGTCGAGTCAATTCATGAAGGCATGTAAAAATATTATAATAAACTAATAACACTAGGGGATTTCAATTACCCCACTATTAATAAGAGAACATAGGCTTTCGGTGATGGTGGGGGGTGGGGGGGGTGGGAGGATTTTTGTATTGCAATGTACATGAGAGCATTTTTTAAAAATCAACAAAGAGATAGTCTTACAATACCAGTGCTGGATCTAATTCGAGGGGATAAATTAAGACAAGCGTTCACGATGAGAGTGGGGGAACATTTTAGTGATAGTGGCCATAACAGCATATATTTTAAGATTGTCATGGGAAAGGAAAGGCCCAACATATTCCCTTAGGATGAAATGTAGGAGCAACACACACAGAGAACAATGATGTCTAGGAATATTGGATAAAAAGAAAGAGAGATGTGATGTGTGAAAGGTACGAAGGAAGCAACTCAAAGGAGGCCCTGGTGTACAGGAAGCACGGGGGGAAACTCAAGAAAACTATCAGGAGTGCAAACAGGGGGCATGACAAAATGCTTGCAGGAAAGATCAGAGTGAAGCTCAAGATATTCTACTGGGGAACGAGGGGGAAATCTGTGTGTGAAGGTGGAGGACATTGGTAGAGTGTTAACTGAATACTTCACAGCTGTCTTTAGAAGGAGGATGCAAGTACAGAATTTGTAAAGATGGACTGTGAAGTTCTTAGACAGCTTGGATAAGAAGTGAGGAGGTATTGGAGGTTTTGGTAGGTTTAAAAGTTCCCAGATCTAGATGAGTTGTATCCCAAACTGTTGTGGGAGACAAAGGGAGAAAATTAAAGGGCCTCTGATCCAAATTTTTAAGTGGTCTCTGGTAACAGGGTAAGTGCCAGACGATGACAGGACAGCTAATGTAGTTCTACTTTATAAGAAAGGTGATGAGACATAGGTCAGGGAATTACAGACCAAGGACGGTAACAATGGTAAGGATACTATTGAAGAAAATGGTGAAGGAGAAAATTAACCCCCATTTAATGAGGCAAGGTTTGATCAGGGATAGTCAGCATTGCTTTGTCAGAGAGGTCATGCCTAACAAATCTGATGGTATTTTGACTGGAGTGTTTGATGAGAGTAGGGCAGTTGAAGAAGTTTGTATGGATCTCAGTAAGGCCTTTAACAAGGTCCCATGTGGAAACTAATAAAGAAGGTAAAAGCTCATGGGATCAAGGGTGACTTGGCAAAATAAATACGAAACTGGCTTACTGACAAGAGACAGACGGTGGTAGTAGTAAGTTGTTTCTATGACTGGAGCCTGGTGTGCAAAACGGTGTACCACAGGGATCAGTGCTGGGTCCCTTATCGTTGGTAATATTTATAATCGACGTAGATGAGAACATGGGGATGACAAAAAGTTTGTGGACAACACATAAGCTTGGCTGGGTGGTTGGCAGTGAACAGAAAGGTGCTAGGTTGACAGTGTGGATATAAACAGATTGGTCAGATAGGCAAATGGAAATTAACCCTGATAAGTGTGAGGTGATGCACATTGGAAGAAGTCGTAAGACAAGGGAGTACTCATTGAGCTTCATAGTATTGTCATTCAGAGGAACAGAAAGATCTTGGGGTGTTTGTCCACAGATTCTGAAGATGGCAGGACAAATTAACAGGGTCGTTAAAGAGACAAATGGAACACTTACCTTTATCAGTCAAAGCATAGATGAAAGGAGTGTAGTGATTATATTGGAACTGTACAGAACTTTGGTTAGGCCACAGCTGGAGCATGGGTGCAGTTCTGGTCAATGCACTATAGAATGTGATTGCACCAGGGAGGGTGCAGAGGAGATTCATTAGGATATTGCCTGGGAGGGAGCATTTCAGTTATGAAGGGATACTGGATAAAGTCACGTTGTTTTCTTTGGGGCAGAGAAGATTGAGGGGCTACCTGATAGAGTTGAATAAGATTACGAAGGACATGGGCAGGGTAAATAAACAGCAACTATTCCCCTTAGTTGAAGGGTCAATAACAAGGGGATATAATGCAGGAGGTTTAGAATGGATTCAGAGTCAGAGCTATACAGCACAGAAATAGACCCTTCGGTCCAATTCATGTGTGCTGACCAGATATCCTAAATTAATCTAGTTCCATTTGCCAGCATTTGGCCCATATCCCTCTAGACCCTTCCTATTCATATACCCATCCAGATGCCTTTTAAATGTTGTAATTGTACCAGATTCTATACCATTTCTTCTGGTAGCTCATTCCATACATGCACCATCGTCTGCCTTAAAATGTTGCCCCTCAGGTCTTTTTTAAATCTTACCCCTCTCACCTTAAATCCATGGCCTCTAGTTTTGGACTCACCTATTCCAGTGAAAAGTCTTTGTCTATTTACCCTATCCATGATGTTCATGATTTTATAAACCTTTATAACATCACTCCTCAAGCTCCAACACTCCAGGGAAAATAGCCCCAGCCTATTCAGCATCTCCCTATATCTCATATCCTCCAACCCTTAGAGCATCATTGTAAATCTTTTCCGAACCCTTTCAAGTTCCACAGCATCTTTCCTATAGCAGGGAGACAAGAATTGCACAGTATTCCAAAAGTGGCCTAACCAACGTCCTATACAGCTGCAACATCACCTCCCAACTGCTATACTCAAGCACTGACCAATAAAGGCAAGCGTACCAAATGCCTTCTTCACTATCTTGTCTATCTGTGCCTCCACTTGCAAGGAAAAAGCACTCCAAGGTCTCTTTGTTCAGCAACATTCCTCTGGACCTTACCGTTAAATGTATAAGCTGTGCCCTGATTTGCCTTTCAAAAAAAAAGCAGCGCTTTACATTTATCTATATCAAACTCCACTTGCCATTCCTCAGCTCACTGGCCAATCTGCTCAAGATCCTGTTGTACTCCGAGGTAAATTTATTCACTGGCAAGTACGCCTCCAATTTCATCTGCAACCTTCAAGGCAAAACATTTTCACCCAGAGGGGGAGGGGGTCTGGAAAGCACTGCCTGGGAAGATTGTTGAGACAGAAAACCTCACAGCCTTTGGAAAGTACTTGGATGAGCACTTAAAGTTTTGTTACATTCAAGGCTAAGTCCCAAGTTCAGGTAAGTGTAGGCATTCATACTTTCGATGGTACAGACTTGATGGGCTCTTCTGTACTGTATAATTCTATGATTCTGATGGGTTTTTAAGAACAACTGATAATAATCGCCATGGTCACCACGAAAAAGACTAACTTTAATTGAATAAAACCTGGAGTTCCACCCACCATCCTGGTAGGTTTTCAACTCAAGTCCTCAAAACAGCCTGGGTCAATGGACTGTGGTTCTACAACTACATTTCCTGTCTAATCCTTAATTCTTCAGATCAGCCAAACAAGTCTCAGTGGCAACTTCTTCAAACTCTCCACATCATTTGTAAATGGAGGTGCATGGAACTGAATTCCAGCTGAAGTCCAAAGCCATCTGTCGCACTATTACACCAGTCTATGTCTTCCTAAGGTCTGTTACTACTTTTTTCATTGGTAGTTAACTGCCAGAATTTTATTCAACTGAAAATTGTAAAATGATTCCCCTTCTACCCAAGTCTGGATCATGGGCATATATCAAAAAAAGCAGTGGTCCCATCATTAGTCGTGGGGCAGAACCACTACATAAACTTGTATTCAGTCTGAAAAACATCATTCATCGACCCTCCCACCAAGACTGTGGAGTTCAATCCACTTTGTTGCCTTTAAATTCCATCTGTGTAGAAGTTATTGCCAGGTTTGTTTGCATTGCTGGGTATAAATTTCACAGATTAAAATAACAAAATTAATTATTAAAATTGATACATTTAGATTCTTAATAGATTCCCATTCGCACTCATTATTCCTCTTTAAATCCATCAACTCACGCTTGGTTAAATTGAAATTAATTTTCCAGTTACAGGCCCAGACTGTAAGTTGCTTATTACCTCAACCATGCAGCCACACAGCCCAGCAGACTACACAGTTCCTCTCTCTGGGGAAGAATCACACTGGGCTGCTTTTTTGCCTCTGGTCTAACAGAAAACTGGAATTGACATCAATTGAGCCATCAACCATAGGAGGTACATGAACTGGTGAGAAATTCATTTTTACCTTTGCACAAATATCCCGCAGTTGACATCTAACTTCTGATACCATTGCCATGTTTCGGCCATTCACGAAGTTCTCTCTACACCATTCCTGACGAGCAGGCATGCAACCAAAACAGAAAGTTATTAACTTCTGTAATATATATTTATATGCATTCAAAATGTGTTAGGCACACAATTGTTACAGTAATCACAGGATTGATAACGCAACTTGTAACCCAGGGATCACATTAAATCCTCCCCTCACCAACTGGTCACGTCAAGGTACTCAGCTGTACTGAGCTACAATTCCCAGAGAACAGCAGCTTATCCGAGTGCTGTTCTGTTTGGAAAATTGAGACCCTTTAAGAGATAGTAATCACTTTACACTGTCAAATTGAATTGTGCACAACTCGAGGTCAAAAATGATATTTAAAATACTTGACATTGAAAAGCTAATGGTTATATATTATATTTATTCTAGATATCACTTCCGATTGTACAGCTGACTACGTGTGTTTATTAAACAGGACATGAAGCTAGTGAGGAACTGACCACTGATGCCTACACTGGTCATCAGAGTTCTTGATCTGATTTTAACTGGCAAGTCCTAAGCTGTCATGCTCTCTCCAAAAATAAACTTCAAGAAATAGGTTTTACCTTATGTCCTCCTACATTCTTAAAAGCCTGATACATGTTCAGGAGGGTCATGTGATCTCCCTCGCTAGAGATGAATTTCTTTCTCACAGAGTGTGCTTCCTCCCGTTTACTGTGTGGATTGTACAGGACACTGTCCACAGAAAGCAATGAAACGATGGTCAGCATCTCCTCAGAACAGTGAAACTCTGGGGACAGTAGGACAGCCTGACAGAGAAAGGAACACACTTAAAGTTACATCATTCCTTACACGTTTATCAGGAACATTATAGGTTCCACACCATGGACACTGGCCATTTATGCTTCATAAACATTTCCTCTCACGTGCCTTCATCTATTCCAATCAGCATATCCATCTATTTTCTTTTCCCATCACGAGTTCATCTGATTTCCCATGAAATACATCAACGCTAGTCACCTCAATTACACCTAATGGAGGTGAGTTAATGTTCTCTCTACTCGCTAGGTTAAGTTGCTACTGTATTTCTGATTGCTCCTAATGGTTTCTTCCCTCCCCTCCCCACAGAGAAGGGAGATGGAAGTGATAACTCCAGCTCCTTCCCACATAGTTGGGGCTATGTAGCCACTCCTTCTCAGAAAAGCATGAGGAACATTATTATGCTTACACATACTTGAGATCTCCCTACATATTTGCTTCTCACTTTCTCTCTTACCATTGGGGGAGACTACAGTACAATCCCATCAAAGTGATCTTTCCTTTCTTATTTGTAATTTCTACCCATATATTTTTACTGGCTGATTTTTCAGAAATATCTGCCCTAGTATAGCAGTAATATGTAACATCTAAAACTGAAAACATTGAGCTGCCAGTCTTGTCCATCTCTCAGCCTAGTTTCTGTAATTGGGTATGATGTCCCAATCCCATATCCTTAAACATGCCCTGAGTTCATCAGCCTTATGTGTGAGACCCCTTACACTGAAATAAATGCAATTTAGTTCTTCAGAATTACTACATGCTCTGACTCTCTCTGGTCTTTCTTTTCTAATTGACATGTTCTACTCACATTCAGAACCTTCCCCATCAATCCTTACATTTACACTGCTCTTAGAGATGGCGAGTGGCGAAATTCTCAGTATAAAGTCTTCCTTAACAGAATGAGCAGTTCACCCTACTAAGATATTGGTCCCTTTCCAGTTTAGGTTAGACCCATCCTTTTCGAACAGGTCTTTTCCATCCCAAAAGACAGTGTTGTTGTTTTCCCTGATGACACTGCTGGGTTGAGATAGGAGGTGCCATGGTCAATAGATAAGTTCAAGTGTGATGTCACAGAAAAGGGGAGGGTGGAAAGAAAGACTCATCAGTCTCTGGGTCTGCAGCAAGGCTGTAACAAAGGTTGCTACTACGCAGGAGTTGATGCCAAGGGTATCGTGACTACATTCAGTCAACCTCCACTTATGTAATTCGGCACAGGGAAAAAGGCTTAAACCTAGTCATCTGTATCACTGTTCGGTACGATTCAGAATATCATTGGAATGGACACACATAACCTGCCCTAAATGAAACGTGCATGCATTTTGTGATCTTTGTTTATTTTAGGGGAGATGGAAAAAAAAGGGGGAAATTAAACTTAACACAGGGGCGCATGACGTGATGCATTTGGTTAGGGACATTGATGAGAAGTAACAAAGCAAATGGTATTACTGCAAAGCGAGTGCAGAAGCAGAGAACTGAGTCATTATAAACACTGAAGGTGGCAGTATAGCTGTTAAAAAGGTCAAAATAAAACAAACGGCAGATGGTGGAGATCAGAAACAAAAACAAGTCTGGAAGTATCTGTGGAGAGAAAAGCAGAGCTAACATTTTGAATGCACTGACACTTTGTTCAGACCTAGACTTGAAACACGAACTTGTTTCTTCTCTCTACAGATGCTGCCAAAACTGCTGAATTTCGCCAGTAATTTGTCTCTGTTCAAAGCACAGACACTTTCTTGTTTTGTAAATACAGCCAATTAGTAACAAGGTCATACTTAATCTTTATCTACTAATTAAACCCCAGTTCAAGTATTGTATTAAATTCTAAACAGCATTCTTTAGAAAAAAACAGAAGGCCCTGGGTAAGAGGGGAGCTACACTTTATTTCATTTTCCACGTGATGTGGATATTGCTTGTTATTGTCCATTTCTAATCGCCTTTGAAAAAGGTGATGGAAAGCAACTTCCTTCTTGGATTGCTGCAATCTATGGGTGTGGGTACACCCATAATGCTGTAAGGGAGGCTGTTCCAGGAGTTTGACCCAGACTCATTTAAGGATTAGCAATGTATTTCCAAGTTAGAATAGTGAGTTGCGTGGAGGTGAACTTGCACACTGTGGTGTATCTAGATGGTAATGGTTGTGGGTCTTCTAGTGCTTTCTACCTTGGAAAATCTGGGTTCCAGAGGGAATGCTGCCATTTTCTTGCCCATTTGTGTCAGAATGATCTGGCTGTCTTTGCACTCGACTGCACCCAGCAGCTCAAGCTGTTCAATGGCTGCCCGCACTGCTTCTGTGGATAAAAAAAAAATCAGCTATGGCAGATGTTAAAGAGCTATTACCCCACAGAGTACAACAGACTACATGTAACATGGAAAATAGCAATGCAAAATAACAAAATTCAAATATTACATTAGAATCCAAAGCTTTTAGAATTTAGTTCATCAATTCGAAAATCATTCTTCAAAACAGACATGGCAGAACACACTCTGCTAATTCAAGGATGACAAGTACAAATCAGCAACTACGAGCATTTAACAACTTAGAATTAATTGATGGAACATCTTATTGATTGGGCCTGTGATTTGGGATATGCTTCTGAAGAAGTGTTGCATTCTGTGACACTCATGTCAATGACTTTGTAAAGTGAGGTGCAGCAAGATAAAGGAGTAGACCATTCAACCTTGAATCTGCTCTGCCAGTCAATAAGACTACAGCTGATCTGACTGAAGCTTTAACTTCACTTCAGTGCCAACTCCACATAACCCTCAGTTCCCTCATCAATTCAAAATAAAACTCAGTTTGAAGGTCCTCAATGACAAAAACCACAAGGCATAGGAGCAGGAGCAGGCTATTTAGTCCATTAAGTCAGCTCCACCATTCAGAGATCATGGCTGATTGGATAATCCTTGCCTCCAATTTCCTGCCATAACTCTCAATCCTCTTACTGACCAAAAACCCATCTGTCTTGTACATAATTAATTATCCAGTCCCTACAGCCTTCTGCAGTAAAGAATTTAATAAATTTACTACTCTTCTCACCTATAATCTTAAAATATGTCTTGGTCTAAGCCATCTACTCCTAGGCTCTCCCACAAGAGGAATCAAACTTTCTGCATCCACTCAGTCATGTTCCATAAGAATATGGATGTTTCAATAAGGTTGCCTCTTATCTTCTCAGCTCCAATAATTGTTGTTTGAAGAGCTGGTGCAGGGACAAGTGCCTAATAATCTCCTTTTGGGGAGAATGTGTGAACTCCACACAGACAGTCACCCAAGGGTGGAACTGAACCGAGGGCCCTGGTGCTGTGAGGCAGCAGTGCCAACCACTGAACCACCATGCCAGCAGTTGAGTGGTTTATATAGATTTCAGCAAGGTCCCATGGTGGAAAGTGATTAAGGTGGTAAATGCTCATGGGGATCCAGGGTAACTTAGTAAGTTAGACCCAAGATTTGCTCTGTGGTATGAGACAGAGGGTGGTGGTAGAAGGCTGTTTGTGTTGCTGGAGCCCAGTGTGCAGTGGCATAATACAATGATTAGTGCTGGGTCCCTTGTTGTTCGTGATATTCATAATAATATTGATGAAAATGTAGGGGGCAATGATAATATGCAGATGACACAAACTGTGCCCAGTAGTTGTCAGTAAGGACATAAACAGATCAGTCAGCTCGGCAGATGGAATTTAACCGTGATATTGGAAGTTCCAGAGCCAGAGGACACAGTTTAAAAATAAGGGGTAGGCCATTTAGAACAGAGTTGAGGAAAAACTTCTTCACCCAGAGAGTGGCGGATATATGGAATGCTTTGCCTCAGAAGGCAGTGGAGGCCAACTCTCTGGATACTTTCAAGAAAGAGATGGATAGAGCTCTTAAAGATAGTGGAATCAAGGGTTATGGGGATAGGGCAGGAACAGGATACTGATTGTGGATGATCAGCCATGATCATAATGAATGGTGGTGCTGGCTCAAAGGGCTGAATGGCCTACTCCAGCACCTATTGTCTATTGTCATAAGTAACAAGACAGGGGAGCACTAAATTGCAGTGCACTAGAAAGTTTAAAGGAACAGAGGGATCTTGAGGCACTTGTTCATAGTTCTCTGAAGCCAGCAGGATAAGTTAATAGGGTAGTTAATGCAGCATTCAAGATGCTCACATTTATCAGTCATGGCATAGATTGAAGAAGGGAGGTGATGTTGGAGCTGATTAGGATGTTGGTTAAGCCACAGACGTAGTACTGTGTGCAGTTCTGGTCTCTGCACCTTAGGAAGGATGTGATTGCACTGGAGGGGATGCAGAGGAAATTCACCAGGATGGTGCCTGGGATGAAGCATTTCAGCTATAAAGGGAGGCTGGATCAGCTTGGGTTGTAGTCTTTGAAGCAGAGAAGGTTAAAAGGGATCTGACTGAGGTGTATGTGATCATGAGGGGCATGGACAGTGAATAAAAGGCAGCTGTTCCCTTAACTAAGGGGTCAAGAACAGGGGGCATAATTTTAAAGTGAAAGCAGGAGGTTTAGGCTGCGGAATTAACTGTTTGGAAATGTGCTGGAGGCAAGTTCAACTGGGGTATTCCAGGGGACATTAGATGATGATTATTTGAATAGAAATGGTGAGCATGCATAGCAGTTGAGATTGGGGGGGGTGGGGAGCAGAAAAGGTGTCACAAAAAAAACCAGAGACTGGTACTAGGAAATATCACTGGTGCAGGCTCCGTGAATTGAATGACCTACTTCAGTATCTGAACAGTTCTGTGATTCTGTGACCTTATCAAACACCTTTTGGAAAACCAGATACATATTATCTCATAGGTCTCCTTTATTCACTCTGCTCGTTATATCCTAATAAATTTGACAAACATTATTTTCCTTTCACCAGACCATGTCAACTCTGCTTGATTGCATTATGATTTTCTGCATGGCCTCCTAGGCTTAATAATGGATTGCAGTATTTTCCCAATGTCAGAAGTAAGGCTAACTGGCCTCTAGGTTCCTGCTTTCTGTGTCTTTCCCATCTTGAACAAGGGCATCACATTTGTTGGTTTCCAATCTACAGAATTTGGTGCATTTTGAAAGACTACAGACGATGCAAAGATCATTGACCCAATCACTTCTTTTAATACCCTGTGATGCAGGCTCAGGTCCAGAGCACTTGTCAGCCTTTATTTCCATTACAGCTTCTAGTAAGAACATACAACACAAGAACAGCAGCATGTATTCACCCCACAGAATATGCCCCACCATTCAATATGATCATTGTTAATTGAACACTTCAATGCCTATTACCCATCCCATCCCCATACGCCTTGGTAATCAGAAATGTGACAATCTCAGGATGACCCAGGAAACGACAGACCTGTCAACTTCACATCAGTAGTAGGAAAACTGATGGAGGCTGTAATATGGGTTTAGGTAAATATACACTCACAGTAAAATAAATTAACGAGAAAATCATTGTGGCTTTGTCAAGGGCAGGTCACGTCTAATGTATCTAATTGAGTTCCTTGATGAGGTGACATAGGCAGCAAATGAGGGTAATGCTGTGGATATTGTATATTTGGACTTCAGAAAGCTTTTGATAGCGTCACAGGGCAAGTTAGTTAGCAAATTAGAAACATTTGGGATTGATGGTTCCTTGGCAGCATGAAGTAAAAGCTGGCTAAAGGATAGGAAACAGAGTAGGTACAGATGGACATTTCTCAGATTCGAGACAAGTTGAAAAGTAGTAATCCCCGGGATCAGGGTTAGGACCCTTGCTGTTTCTGATTTAGACAATGATTTGGAGATGGGTGTTGAAGGCAAAAATCTCTGAACTTGCAGATGATACTAAGCTTGGGGAAGTAGTGAAGTATGAATGCTGAGCATCTTCAGAGGGACATTGACAAGGTGATCAAATGGTCAGGTGCCTAGCAGATGTTCAATGCAGAGAAATGAGAGGCAATATTTTTAGATAAACAAAACATGGACTAACAATACAGGCTCAAATGGTACAACTCTAAGGTTTTACAATAGATTTGCAGCTCGGGTTGTGGATGTTGTGGCTGGTTGGCTCGCCAAGCCGGTTCGTTGTTTTTCCGCAGACATCTCCTTACCCTGCTAGGTAACATCAGTGCAGCCTCTGATGAAGCGCTGTTATGTTTTCCTGCCTGTTATTTAAACTCTGGAGTCAGTTGAGCTGGATTACCTCCCTTTTGATTTTCCTTCGCAGTGGAGTGTATACAGGGTTGAGCTGTGTGTTTTTTGCTGGCTTTCTTCGTGGAGGACCAGGCTTCGAGGAATTCCCATACTTGTCTCTGCTTTGCTTGTCCCAGGATTTTGCCGTTCCTCAATTCAATCAAGGAAACAACAAAACCATGGTATCATTTGACGTTACTATCCTATTCACATTGATTGACATACTACCAGCAAGCGAAACACTGACGGCACTACTGAAGCAAGAACAAGACCCCAGTGACACCATCTTCACAACAACAGGCTGAAGCTACTGGACTAATGTCTCACCACCCACTTCACCTTTAATGACCAAATATACGAACAGATCAACGGGACACCTATGGGATCACCTATCCTTGGAATAATAGCTGAAGCAGTGATGCAGAGACTTAAAGTACAGCCCTTCCACTAATCCAAACAAAACTATGGATACGCTACATGGACAACACCTTTGTAATCATTAAACAGACCAAACTGGAGGAGACACACAAACTAATAAACAACACCTTCACCGGGATCAGATTCACCAGAGAAGAGAAGAATAAACAGCTCTCATTCCTGGACATCATGGTACAGCGGAGGACAACTGGGGAATTCCTAACAAAGATACACAGGAAAGCCACATGCACTGACCAAGTACTGCGTTTCAACAGCAACCACCATAACACACTTTAACAAAGTCATGTGAGAACATTATTTTAACAGGCAACTACACACTGCAGCCGCACAGAGCTACGCCAAGAAGAGTACCTCTACCAGGTATTCAAGGACAATGAATGGATAACCGAAAAACTGGGGCAGAAGATGCCTACTACACAAACACCACCAGGAAGATACTACATGCCCTGACACACTCCTCACGCTACCTTACATCAGGAACATATCGGAACTGGCCACAAGACTCCTATGACCACTGGCCATCAGAGTAGCACACAAACCCACATCAATCCGACAACAACTGCTCACCCAAACAAAAGACCCGCTATGATCAGGACCCATGTCATATACAAGATTCCCTGCAAATGCTGCGACAAAATCTACATCAGACAAACAAGGAAATTAACAACAAGGGTGCATGAATATCAATTGGTTACAAAAAGTCACAACAAATACCCAGTCATCTCTATCCACTTGGATAAGGCGAACCACCAATTCGACTGGGACAACACCAAAATCCTGGGACAAGCAAAGCAGAGACAAGCAAAAGAATTCCTAGAAGCCTGGTATTCCATGAAGAAAACCATCAACAAACACAAAGCTTGACCCCACATACACTCCACTGCGAAGGAAAACCGGAAGGGAGGTAATCCAGATCAATGCACTCCAGAGTTTAAGTAACAGGTGGGAAAACAATGAGATTTCAATGTCCATGTCGTCCATGTAGTGTATCCATAGTTTTGTTTGGATTAGCGGAATGGCTGTATTTTAAGTCTCTGCATCACTGCTTCAGTTATTAGTCCAAAGATAGGCGATCCCATAGGTGTCCCGATGATCTGTTCATGTATTAGGCCTTAAAGGTGAAGTGGGTGGTGACACAAGTCCAGCAGCTTCAGCATGTTGTCTGTAAAGATGGCGTCACTGGGGTCTTGTTCTTGTTTCAATAGTGTCGTCAGCGTTTCTCTTGCTAGTAGTATGTCTGTCTATCACTCAATGTGGACAGGATAGTACTGTCAAATGATAACATGGTCTCGTTGTCATCTATTCTTATGTCCTTGATGGAATTCAGGAACACCAAAATTCTGGGACAAGCAAGCCAACCAACTACATCAACAGTATAACTTTGAGGGGAGTACAGGAGCAGAAATTGTTAAGGCGGCTTAAGGTCTACTCCTTGGGTTTTCAAACAGAGACAGAGTATAAAAGCAAGTGATGCTACACTTCTCTGCAGTCAAAACAGACTGTAAAACCTGAAGAAAGTCAGTGTCAGCTTTTCTGCAACAGTTGATGTGAGCTGTGAGTTTAATAGTTCACAGACTTTATCAGTGAACCTGATACCTTGCGTTTCTTATCAATTAGTGGAAGCATATAGAGAAAGATGACTGAAGCAAAAAACTGGCCATTACAAGAGTCAAAATGATCATCTCAACAACAGAACACACTGTCTACAACCCACTTTACTAGTTCTGTTTATCTGCCCGCGAGCTCAAGGGGAGATTAGGGGACCTGTGATTAGGCTGTAGCTAATAACTCATAATAAACAGTGATTTCTATTCAGTACAGAAACTTGCCCCAAGTTTTCTGTCAACCAGCATCTCAATCAGGTAAATTGAGGTACTTTGCATACTTCATAAAATCTTTAATTTTTGATCATAACTACACGAAGAAGGGGGTTTACTTTCCATCATGCTTCCCCAGTGAATCATAATACTTTGAATGTCATTTTAAAATTTTTGGTTTACTAGGTTTTCTGGTTTACTTTTTCCAAGTCAATTTTTTTTGTATGCTGCTCTTGGCTAGTTTCTAAAATTTTCCTAATCTTCTTAGTTAGCCACAGAGCATGTATTCTTCTCCTAGCCTTTAGTTCAAGAGATTCTCTGAGTTATCCTACATTTTAACTTACCTTCCCAGTTTTCTTAACTGTCTTCATACCCTTGTACTTTACTCATGCTACAGAAATTTCAGTGTTAGGAGGTGTTTCCACAAACGGGGAACCATCAAACAAGAGACATAGTTACTAAATAATGAGATACTCATTTAAAACTGGGCAGTAAAGGAATTTCTTCTCTCAACGGTAATGAATGCCTGGAATTCTCTCTTCCAGAGTTGCGGAGGCCAGATCAATGAAAATATTTAAAGAGGAAGCAGACAGATATTTGAAAGAGAGAACTTGAGGGCTATGGAGAGCTGACATAAAAGAGTTAAAGCCCAGGCAGATCAGCCACATTCTTACAGAATGACACAGTAGGGAGAAGAGGGTGCACAGCCTAGTTCTGCTTATGCTCTTGTCAAAGGTCTTGGGGACAAATCCGCTCCCCATCCCCCTTTTCTGATGAAGGGTCTAGGCTCGAAACATCAGCTTTTGTGCTCCTGAGATGCTGCTTGGCCTGCTGCGTTCATCTAGCTCCACACTTTGTTATCACAGAGGGAATGGTCACTTCAGAAAAAGAGAGGGGAGGGCAAGGTGCATTTACAATGGGGTGGTGTGAATAGCAGAAATCAGGCAATAGATGGTGGCAACGATTGCCATTTACACCTCCTGAAGATCTAGCTCTTATTTCTTTACTTGACCCAATATCATCACTTTATGCATTGAACCTTTGTCTCTCACTGTTTACTCTCATTACTTTCTATCCTTTTGCATATCTTTTCCTTTTGTTTTTTTGCCCAGTTACCCCTGCCTATGTAGTGGCTTAATACTAGACCATTCAACTTTCAGTTTTGATGGAAGCTCACTCATGTGAAACATCAATTCTTTCTCTCCACAGGTGGTGCCCAAGTTTGAGTATTTCCAGCATTTTCAGTTTATATTTCAAGTTTGCATTTTTTGTAATTAATTAATTTTTCTTTCACGAATTGGTGTTTACTTTTCTGAAAGAGTGGGAATATTCAAAGTCAGATGATTTTTCAGGCTTTCTGTAGAAACTCTACTTCCCAAGTGTTGGTTAATCAAGTGCAGGAATGTGATTGAATCGTTTTTCCCCTTACCTGGAGATGGTTTTGATATAAAGTCAAATGTCAAGACGTTGGGTATCCGAAGGGCCAGCAGCTGAAGCATCACACTCGCCAGATTACATCTGCAGATAGCCAAACAACAGGAAACACAAGGTGGGTTACATAACTGGCTGAAGTTAGCATAAAATCATCCGGTTTCACAATTTGTCAGAATAAAATGTCAGGACTTAACTACAAACAGTAACGATAACCACAGAGTTTCTATGAGAAATTTTAAGAGAAAGCAGGATCACCTTTGTATCTCTGGTACGGTCATGTTTAGGAATTTCTCAAACTCCTCCTCAGTGTATAGTCGGTAACAGATTCCTGCCTGCTGCCGTCCTGCCCGCCCTGCTCGCTGCCATGCCTGGGCTTTTGAAACTTTCTGCACAGCAAGGACCTCCAACCCACTCTCTGTAACACAGCAACATGTCATGTTTCTCTAACTCCGCTTTATGTGATTCAGTCAGGAAGTCAGGAATATTTTAAAATGAATCCTCAATTTGCACCAACACAAAGCAGAAAAATATATACTTGACTTCAAAAGTTAAATTGCAAAGGTTAGGCTTGAATTATAAAAGGAGAACTTACAAGGTAATGGTGCATTGTCTGGAACTGATATGATCAAAAAGTTTTCAAGATAATCAAATGGAAACAGACATTGGTGGAGAGGGAGAAGCTACTCCTTCTGGCGAAGAGTTGCTAACTGTCTCAGATAAAGAGGCAATAGTCTCAAAAATTAGGGTAGTATCTTTCAGAAGCAAAATTAGTAAACTCTTCTGCAAATAAAGGTCGCAGGCAATTGAGACTCACCCACAAATGAAAAATGATGGATTTATACAAATCTGAGTTTGACACACTTTTGTTAACAAAGAGTGTTAAGAGTAAGGGGAAACATGTGTCTTTGGGATTAGGTTACAGATCAATTACAATCACACAAATGGGGAAAAAAGTCTTCTATTACAAAATAGCCTCTTCCTGTTCCAATGCTTCTCAACAAACACATTTCAGAGCGCTGAAAGAGCAGCCTTGATAAACAGAATTTATCAAGCCACAAAGAGATAGATAATAGGATGAATGACCAAAAGCTTGATCACAGAAATAGAATTTAAAGGCATTCTTAAACTCTCACTCTGCTAGCAAGAGAATTTTCGGATTTGAAGTTTATACAGCTAATGGCTTGGTGGCCAGTGGTGTAACCATGAAAATGAAGCAAGTGTCAAAAAGGAGTAGAAAGTAACTGATAAGGAAAGGAAGAATACAATGAATGCAATCTAGGAAATATCATAAAAGCAGACTATCAAACATTTTATAGGTAGGAAGAAAGAAACATTTGGTGAAAAGGAATGTTGCATCCATATAGACAGAGTCAAAAGAATTTATAGTGAGGAATAGAGAAGTAGCAGAGAAAGTAAATGATTAGTATGTGTCGGCTTTTACAGATTTGATTCAAGAAATCTCCCACAACTAGAGACTCGATTAGTTACAGAGAATGAGGAGTTGAAGGAAACGAGCATCAGTAAAAAGACTGTACTGAAAAGGTTAATGGTAGTGCAAATTGTTAAGTTCCCAGTATGTTGAAGGACATGGCAACAGAGTTAGTCAAAGCATTGATAACTACCTTCCAAAATTTGTAGATTTTAGAATGATTCTTGCAAATTGGAAGTTAACAACTGTTGCCCCACTATATATAAGCTTGGTATGTCAGAGAGAGCAACAGCTCTCTAGCTCCCTACTTTGTAGGAAAATTCTAGAATTTTACATAATTTATAAAGATTGCGATAAATATACACTTGAATGATAATGATTTGATTGAGCATAATAAGCATTGATTTTCGATCAGGAAATCATATTTGACTTATTGGAACTGTTTTGAAGATACCACATTACTAACAAAATTGATAATGGAGACAGCGTGGATGGCATATAATTATATTTTCAGAAAGCTTCTAATACTGCACCACCAGAGAAGGCTGGTTGGGAAAATGAAAGCACATGTAAAAAAGGGGAGCGAAGGCAGAAGCATTGTCTGGTCCTTTTAAAAGATAACATGCTTTTTCTGTGCGCAGCAGTTTGAAAGTTTGCAAATACATAGAGCATCCAAATTGAAACATCTGTATCAAAAGGCCATAGTTAGCAGGCCAAGCAGCAGGCTTTAACCAAGACAACAGGCCAATTGAATTTAGCCAATGAATTTGAACCAGGTATTTAGACACCAAAAATCAATTGAATTTAAAGTCTGATGGTTCCGACAACATAGGATCAATCCTATGGTAAGGAATATTGGTATATCATCAAGGGTATAACAAGAAGGGGATAGTTGGAAACAGATCCCAGAGCTAGCTGCCATCTACCAGAGCTATTGGCCCTCAGTTCTCAAGAGAGAAATCGCTGGCTCTCAGAGATGCCTTTGGGTCTTAGAGGAAGCACCATCTCAGCAATAACTGTACCAACAGCACAACTAGTTATTATTCCTGACAGAAGAAGCACAGAACTCTCTTGAAGACATGCGACCCTGCTGTAATTTTTGAGAGAGGAACACAGCGTTAGAATCTTGCTTTATTCAGGAACAGTTAGTAGTCAGTAGGGTTTTATTCAGTTCATTATTAGTTTCATTCATTTGTTCATTTAGAGTTAGTTAAATAGGTTGCTACTTGTTGAGTGTAGAGTGTGTTAGGGATTTATTTTATTTAACCACTAGAAGTTGCTGCAAAGCAGGTTACACTACCTTCCAAACTCCTTCTACAGACTACATGGTGAGGTGCTCCTCTTTCGGTGTTTTGGTTTCAGTTCTCGGTGGGGAGTGTGTAGGGATCAACCTCTGCTTTATAATAATTTCAAGGATTTGGAAATGGGATCAAGTGATTTGTTTCCAAATTTGTGACTGATAAAGCAAGTGACAATGAGTATTGTGGTAAAAAAGATGTAAAGTAGCTTCAGGAGGATGGACAGGTTGAGTGAATGGGAAAGAACAAGTTGATAGAATATAATGTGGAAAAATGTAAGGTTAAGGAAACAGATGTCCAGATTTTTTCTTAAATGGAAAGAGGTTGGAAAGTATAACTATAAATGTACGAAGCGACCCAAGTGTCCTTGCTAATAAGTTACTGAAAGACTAATATGCAGGCACAATAAGCTACTAAGATAGCTAATGGAAGTTAGCCATTAATGCAAGGGATTGAGAGTCCAGCAGCAGTAAATTCTTGCTCCAACTGTGTAGGAGCTTGGTTAAAATACACCTGGCATACAGTGTAGTTTTGGTCAACTTATAAAGAAAAGAGCTAGGAACAGGAAAGGATAATTCAGCCCCTTCCAGCCTGCTCCACCATTAAACACCATCACAGCTGATCTCATCTTGGCCTCAATTCTAGTTTCCTTCTGGCTTCCTATAACCCTTCAACCAATTACTGATTAAAAATATCTTGTTTTAGTTTGACCCACAAGGACAAACATCTGCTCTGCTTTTGTCAATTCCCTTTAGAATCTTGTATATCTCATTAGATCTCCTCTCATTCTTCTATACTCTAGCAAATATAGACCCAAGCTGCTCAATCTTTCCTCATATTATTGCAATACAGGGAAGTGTAACAAAGATTAAGCATAATTGTCCTAGGATGGCAGGAGAGCTAGAGAGATTGAGCAAACTGCCCTTCCACTTTCTAGTGTTTTAAAGAATGATCGGTAATCTCGTTGAAATTCAGAAAATACTTAAAGGGATAGACGAGGTAAATGCAAGTAAGAGGTTTCCTCTGGTTGTGGAGACCAGTACTGTCAATTAAAAATAAAAAGGGATGTCACCTAGATCCAAGATGGGGAGGACTTTTTTTTTAGAAACAGAAGGTTGAGAGTCTTTCTAATTATCTACCAGAGGGGACTAGGGAAGCTCAGTCTTTAAGTATGTTTAAGGTAAAAACTGAAAAAATTTCTGATGGAAAGGGATAACCTTGTACACTGAGTAAAACGATTAAAGTGTTCGATCTGCCATGAATCTACTGAATGGCAGGACAGACCTGCCAGGCAAAATTGCCTTCTCCTATTCCTATGACCTGTGCCACAGTATTGTTCAGCAGCTTAATCTGTCTACATTCAAATAGAATGAGGGCAGAAACAGAGCAAAGCAAAGCACTGATTGGCTGGTAGGGGTGATCGGGAGGAACCTGGACAAAAACCATTCCTTCCTCAGAAGGCTACTTTAATGATTTTTGGGGGTCTGCGTTCAGAGAAAGTCTTTTATTAGATGATGCAATCATATTATCTTCTGTTTTCATGTATATATGTGGGATATTTGGACACAGGCAGAGGCAGAATTAAAAGAATTAATTAATTTCTTCAATAAATTATCAACACCATCAACTTTAAAGCCACAAACAACTTTAAAGGAGGAAAGCATTTATTTGCTAAATACCACAGTATTTAAACTTATGCAAGGTAACAGGCCTAAGTTAGCAAAAACGTTTTCAAAACAACTAACTTAGTTATACACACAAAAAGCCATCACCCTAAACATGTCAGACAGATTTTTGTATGATCACAGCCCACGTGTTTGTGTAATCCCAAAATTGGAATCTTTCAACTAGATAGATGCAGTAAAAAAAAGAAACTGTTAAATTTTAATCAGAGATTGATATAGTCAATATAGTCTTCATTACAATAACATGTACTTCAATTTTCCTCATTAAGTAATTCCTGAATATTCACAGCCTTAAGTTAAAGATACCCCATTTGTTTGCAAGTCATTCACTACCACTGATTTCAAGTTTTCCTAGCTCCATGTTAGCTGAGTTCTTCTTTGCTGAAGTCTTGAAATGATTCTCTGCTCTTCGTAGTTTCCATTTTCTGCTCCACTCCTGCAGCCTGCCTCCCTCCCTCTCCAAATGACTTCCTCATGACCACCCTCCCTCTCCCAAAAATTATTTATTCTCTCAACATCCTTTGTAGCCTCCTTCTTCATCCTAACTATCATAGACCCTGTGTACAGACAGCCACCTTGGCAAGATGGCAGCTCCTAACTCCAGTTCAGCATTGATAAAAAGACTGCTTCCATCCCTTACTCCCAACTTGGCCTTCTTATTCCTGGGTCTTAGCACACTCCAACTTCTCTGGGTACACCCTCACTGCCAGCACTTGCATATCTAATTGTTCATGTCTCCAGACAGAACTACGTTATTAAATCAGTCAGAACAACATTATGTTAATTTACCTTGCTGTGAAACACAGCAACCTGGAATCACTCTGCTACTCTGCCCGTGGTACCTGATGGGAATTGTGGTGCTCAGGGGTGCAGCAACAGTTGGCACCCAACTTTCAGGAGTTTGAATCTGAGAGATCACAGCTTTGAATGCCTGTCATCATGTGGGTGATGCTGGAATTGGACATAAGTACCTATAGGAACTGAGGCAGATATCCTCAGAGGGATCCATGTTAATACAGGCTTAAAAGCTAGCTAATGAGGGGTATCCAAAATTGGAAAGTTAAAGCTTTGCAGAAAAGCTGCAATGGAAAAGAAACACAGGAGGAACAACCCAAGCATCAAGTATCTTTCAAAAGTCGAATGATATCAAAAAGACGAAAATCAATGGCACACAACCTGAATGCGTGCAGCATTCACAACAAGGTTGATAAAACAGGGGTCTGATCTAATTGCCATTACAGAAACATGGCTGCATGGTGATTGCGATGGGGAACTGAATATTCAAAGGTATTTAAGATTTAAAGAGGACAGAAAGGGAAGGCTAGACAAGAAAAGGAGAAGTGCAATTGCATTACAAATTCAAGATAAATACAACATGTGATCAAGGAGGATGCTGGATCGGAAGAACAATTTTGTGGAATCTGCGCAGAACAAATTGACAGCAAGGGGCATAGTCAGCACGAATTTGTGAATGGAATATCTCGTCTGATAAACTTGGGAATTTTTTTGTTGAGGGTGTTACTAACAAAATTGATAAAAGGATTCACGATGGATGCAGTATATTTGGACTTCCAGAGGGCATTTACTAAGGTCTCAAAAAAAAATGGAGATGGTTTCACAAAATTAAAGTACATGGTATTAGAAGTAATGTGGCACCAGGTTAATCCAGTTCTGAAAAAGGGTCAATGGACTCTAAATGTTGACTCTGCTTTCTCTCCACAGATGTTATCAGACCTGCTCAGTTCCTCCATTTTCTATTTTTGTTTCAGATTTTCAGCACCCATAGTTCTTAGCTTTTGTCTGCTAGCCAGAGATTGAGTAAGTGCATCATTGTCACATTGGCAGACCAACTAGTGAGGTACTGTAAGAATGAAAACTTCAGCTGAGCTGTTCACAAACTATATCAATAATTTGGATATGGAGACTAAAATTAATATTTCCAAAATTTGGAGATTACAAAGGTAAGCAAAAAGAGGTGATGTGAGGAAGGTGTAAAACATTTTTAGAACTTGCCTTGGGCAAAAACACAGCAGCTGGAATATCATGTAAAAGAAATGAAGTTATTCACTTTGGTAGGAGGAACAAACGTCGATATGCAAAAGGATCCCAGGAGTTCTCGTTATTAAGTCATTGTAGATAACATGCAAGTGTAAGCTATTAGGAAGACTAATGGTCTTTTATTGAAAGAGGATTTGAGTCTCGGAGTTGTGAAGTCCTGGTGCAATTGTATAACAGCTTGATAAGACTGCATCTGGAGCAGTGTCTAGTTTTGGTCTCCTTACCTCAAGCAGGATATTATTACAATCGAGGGAGAACAACAAAGACTTGTTTTTCAGATAGTGGGACAGTCCTATGCACAGAGATTGAAAAATAGAGCCTGTATTCCTCAGAGTTTTCAATAATGAGGAGTAACCCCAGTGAAACCTATAAAATCCTGAAAGAATACAGGGTGTAAATACAGGTAAGACAGTTATATGTTTGGGCAGTCTAGAACCAGGGAGATCAATTTAAAAATAAGGGGTTGCCACTTAGTACAGAAGAAAGGGAGAGTTTTTTTTAAAACTGAGGATTGAGAATCTTTGAAATTCTCTATCCCTCAAGGGTATGAATGATCAGTCTATCAGCATGTTTGAAGTAAAAAAGTTGATAAGCATTTGATTATTAATGGCAGAAAGGGTTATGGAGACAGCGTGGATACAAGGCATTCAAGTGTTTCATCAGCCATGATTATATTAAATGCTGGAGCTGATTCACTGAACTTAATGGCCTAATCCTGTGACTCCACTCATTCCAAATGAAACAGGTTATCATTGATTGGCTCCTGTCAGGCTTATCAACAGCAAGCACTAGAGAGAACAGCCTGTGATTGTTATAGAGTCAGAGTTACACAGCATCCCAGATGTCCAAGTTCTTCAAGGACCGCAACTTTCCCCCCACAGTGGTCGAGAACGCCCTCGACCGCGTCTCCCCCATCACATCCCTCACACCCTGCCCCCGCCACAACTGCCCAAAGAGGATCCCCCTCGTTCTCACACACCACCCCACCAACCTCCGAATACAACGCATCATTCGCCGACACTTCCGCCATCTACAATCCGACCCCACCACCCAAGATATTTTTCCATCCCCACGCTTGTCTGCTTTCCGGAGAGACCACTCTCTCCGTGACTTCCTTGTTCACGCCACACTGCCCTCCAACCCCACCACACCCGGCACCGTCCCCTGCAAGCGCAGGAAGTGCTACACTTGCCCTCACACCTCCTCCCGCACCCCTAACCCAGGCCCCAAGATGACTTTCCATATTAAGCAGAGGTTCACCTGAACATCTGCCAATGTGGTATACTGTATCCATTGTACCCGGTGTGGCTTCCTCTACATTGGGGAAACCAAGCGGAGGCTTGGGGAACGCTTTGCAGAACACCTCCACTCGGTTCACAATAAACAAATGCACCTCCCAGTCGCGAACCATTTTAACTCCCCCTCCCATTCTTTAGACGACATGTCCATCATGGGCCTCCTGCAGTGCCACAATGATGCCACCCGAAGGTTGCAGGAACAGCAACTCATATTCCACTTGGGAACCCTGCAGCCCAATGGTATTAATGCGGACTTCACCAGCTTCTAAATCTCCCCTTCACCCACTGCATCCCAAAACCAGCCCAGTTCTTCCCCTCCCCCCACTGCACCACACAACCAGCCCAGCTCTTCCCCTCCCCCCCACTGCATCCCAAAACCAGCCGAGCCTGTCTCCACCTCCCTAACCTGTTCTTCCTCTCACCCATCCCTTCCTCCCACTCCAAGCCGCACCTCCATTTCCTACCTACTAACCTCATCCCGCCTCCTTGACCTGTCCGTCTTCCCTGGACTGACCTATCCCCTCCCTACCTATACTCTCCTGTCCACCTGTCCTCTTTTCTCTCCATCTTCCGTCTGCCTCTCCCTCTCCCCCTATTTATTCCAGAACCCTCACCCCATCCCCCCTCTCTGATGAAGGGTCTAGGCCCGAAACGTCAGCTTTTGTGCTCCTGAGATGCTGCTTGGCCTGCTGTGTTCATCCAGCTTCACACTTTATTATCATAGAAATATACCCTGCAGCCCAACTCATCCATGCCAAACAGATATCCTAAATGAATCTAGTCCCATTTGCCAGCATTTAGCCCATATGCCCTAAATCCTTCCTATTCATATACCTATCCAGATGCCTTTTAAATGTTTTCATCGTACTAGCCTCCACCACTTCCTCTGGTAGTTCATTCCATTCAAGCATCACCCTCTGTGTGGAAGAAGTTGCCCCTCAGATCCCTTTTAAATCTTTCCCTTCTCACCTTCAATCTATGCCTTCTAGTTTTGAATTCCGCCATCCCGGGGAAAAGGTCTTGTGTATTTACCGATCCATGCCTCTCATGATTTTATAAACTCCTATAATGTCACCTCTCAGCCTCAAACGCTCCAGAGAAAATAGACCGCCTTTTCGGCCTCTCCCTACAGCTCAAACCATCCAACTCTGGCAACATCCTTACAAACCTTTTCTGAACGCTTTCAAGTTTCACAATATTCTCTGTATAGCAGGGAGACCAGAATTGAACGTAGTATTCCAAAAGTGGCCTCACCAACATCCTATACAGGTGCAACATAACCTCCCAACTCCTATACTTAAGGCACTGACCAATAAAAGCAAGTATATCAAATGCGTTCTTCACTATCCTATCTACCTGCAACTCTACTTTCAAGGAATCATGAACCTGCATGCCAAGGTTACTTTGTTCAACAACACTCCACAGGCCCTTCCCATTAAGTATACAAGTCCCGCCCTGATTTGCCTTTCTAAAATGCAACACTTCATATTTAATCAAAATTAAACTCCATCTGCCACTCCTCAGACCGGTCCATCTGACTGGGTCCAGTTGTACTCTCATGTACCTTTCTTCACTTACCCCTACAGCTCCAATTTTGGTGTCATCTAAAAACGTACTTACCATACTTCCTCTGCAGTGGACCCAGCACCAATCCTTGTGGCACACCGCTGGTCACAGGCCTCTAGTCTGAAAAGCAGCCCTCGACCACCACCCTTTGCCTTCTACCTTTGAGCTGGTTCTGCATCCAAATGGCTGGTTCCCCCTGCATTCCATGTAATCTAACCTTGCTAAACAGTCTACCATGAGGAACCTTGTGAAATGCCTCACTGAATTCCATAAAGATCATGTCCACCACTCTACCCTCATCAATTCTCTTTGTTACTTCTTCAAAGAGCTCAATTAAGTTAATGAGACATGATTTCCCATGCTGACTATCCCTAATCGGTCCTTGCCTTTGTAAATTCACATAAATCCTGTCACTCAGGACTCGCTCCGACAACTTGCCCACCAACTGTTGGAGCAGGTTCTCACCACGCCCATCCAATCCATTTCAAGTAGATGACTTTTCTCTGAGTTGTCGCCCACAAAAGAACATTCCCACCTGATCTGGTCATTTTGGGGTCAGATTTGTTCAATGCCTGTGTGTATTTTGAGCATTAGGTAAATACAGGGTGAAAGTGAAAGGGAAAGGGATGGTGCTGGTTGGTGGTGGGAGATGCTGTGTGCTCAGAAGAGTGGAGAGACAGCAACGAGGAAAGTCAGAGATGAATATCACCTACCAGGGGTGTAGCGCTTGGCTTTAACCATGCCTGTATCCACAACGTACTTGATGCCTGGAATGGTGATTGATGTTTCTGCAATGTTTGTGGAAAGAATCACTTTACGGCAGCCCTATAGATAAATCAAAAGTCATTAATACAAGCCACTGTGGAATCCTTCATTTTCAGCCAACACACCACCTCCAATAATTGTTCATAAATCGGTGTCTTAAGTCATTCCCAAAAGGACAAATGGGCTCACAGAGAGTTGTGTGGAGTTATATAATTGTAGAGACAGAATCTTTTTTACTATTAGAGGCGTAGAAAATAGGAGGAGTAAGCCATTCAGCCTTTTGCCCCTGCTCTGCCATTCACGATGATCACTGTTGACCGGCCAACACAACAGCCTGATGTTGTTTTACCCCCATATCCTTTGATCGCTTTCACCCCAAATGCCATATTCAACTCCTTGAAATCGCACCATGTTTTGGCATTGACTACTTTTTGTGGTAGCGAATTCCGTAGGCTCACAACTCTGGGGGTGGGGGGAGAAGAAATTTCTCATCTGCCCTAAATGGTTTACCCCATATCCTTAGACTATGACCCCAGTTCATGACTCTCTCTCCCCCACATTGGAAACATTAATCTGCAATTCTGTCTAGCCATGTTAGAATGTTATAGGTTTCTACGAGATCCTTCTCATTCTTCTAAATTCCACAGAATATAATCTGAACAGATTCAACCTCACCTCTAATGTCAGTGTTGCAATACCAGGAATTAGTCTGATAAACCTTCAATGCACTCCCATCATAGCAAGAACATCCTTCCTCAGAAGGGAGACCAAAACTACACAATACTCCAGGTGTGGTCTCAACAAGGCCTTGTACAATTGCAGCAATGTCTGCCCTGTACTTGAATTCTCTCAGTATGAAGTACAACACATCATCTTCCTTCTTTACTGTCTGTTGCATCTGCATATTTACCCACAATGACAGGTGAATGAGAACACCTAGCTCTTGTTGCACATTCCCATCTCAATTCATTGCCACTCGATTATCTACCTTCCTGTTCCGGCTACCAAAACCGATACGTTCACACTTATTCAGATTATATTTCACCTGCCATGCATTGGCCGACTCACACTGCTCATTCAAATCACACTAAAGTATCTTTGCAACCTTCTAACCGCTCATTCTTCAACACAGCTTTGACTTCTGTTTATGCATCATTAACTACGACAATGTTTATTCCCCATTACAAATTCTAGACTAGAGACATAATTACAATTCCAGTATTTTTCTGTCATGGTTTGGGACAGCTGAATTGCTTACCAGCTGACATTTAAAATTCAATCACATTGCCTGGAGACCAGACCTGCAATGGCATCAGATCTCATCACCTTTTGGGAAAAGAAAAATTGCTCTCATAGGACGTGCGCAGCACTGGCTGATGTACGTTTATTGCTGGTCTTGAGAAGGTGATGAGCTGCCTTCTTGAACCACTGCAGTCCATGTGCAAAAGATATACCCCCAATGCCATTAGGCAGGGAATTCCAGAATTTTGATCCAGTGACAGTGAAAGCATGCCCAAACACTTCCAATTTAGGGTGGAGTAGTAGCTTGGAGAGAACTTGAAGGTTGTGGTGTTTCAATGTATCTGCTGCAAATATCCTTCTAAATGGGAGTGGTTACAGATTTGGAAGATGCTAAGGAGCGTGGGAAAATTTTTTGCAGTGCATCATGTAGATAGCAGGCACTGCTGCTTAAGTGTTGGTAGCTGAAATGGACACAGTGCCAATCAAGCGGGCTGTCTTTTCCTGGATAGTGTCAAGCTGCTCAAATGTTATTTTTGTCCCCAGGCAAGTGGAGAGTATTCCATCACACCTCTTCCCTGTGCTTTGAAGGTGGTGGGCAGGCTCTGGGGAGTCAGGAAGTGAGTTACTTGTTGGGGTATTCCTAGCCTCTGATCGGTCCTTGACACTGCTACATTTATATGGAGAGTCCCGTTCAGTTTCTGGTTGATGGTAACCACCAGGATGTTGATAGCGGGGCATTCAGTGATGATAATGCTGTTGATGGTCAAAGCTCAGTGGTTAAATCGTCTCTTTGATTGTTAGTGTCTGGCATTGTGTACTGTAGTGTTATTTGACACTTTTCAGCCCAAGCCTGGATATTAACAAGTCTTGACATATTTTTGAGTCCTTGTATAATGTTCAGCACTATTTGCAATGTTAGTGAACCAGACTGGTTTTGATGAGTGAGTTTCATAATCATTATGAATTAGACTGAGATCTCATTCGAAATTAAAGGTTTGCAAAATGGGATAAACAAGTGATGTGGAAAAAGATCAGGAACTTTTTAGGAACCAGTAGCCAATGGCTAAAAAGCTAAGAAAATGGGAGAATTTTAAAAAATGATTATAAAAATAAATTGGCAAGAAGTATTAAAAAAACCAATGATAAATTTTACGGGTATAAAGAAGATAGTTCAAGTGTGTGTCCTTTGGAAGATAATGACTAGGGAATTAAAAACAGGAAACAGGGAGAAAGCAGACAATTAAAAGTAACTTTTTAAAAAAAAATCTAGCTTCATGATGGAAGACACTACAAACATCCCAAAGATAACAGATAGGCTAGTTGCTAATGGGAGGGCTAGTTTTAGACACCTTAAGTGAGAAAAGATATTATCATACAGAAGTGCAACAATGAAGGTTCACATGATTTATTCCTGGGCTCACAGGACTGGCTTATGAAGAAAAATTAGACAAACTGGGCCAGTGTTTATTAGAGCTTTGAAGTATGAGGTGATCTCACTGAAACTTGTAAAATACTTGAAAGGAAAATACAGGATGGACTCTTAAGATGTTTTCCCCGGTTGGAGAATCCAGAACTCGGTGGGGCACAATCCTTTTTTTTTAATAAAAAAGGATGTCACTTAGGGCAGAGATGAGGAGATTCTTTTTTGAAAAACTCACATTTTGACTTAGCTACCACAGGGGTATTTGGAAACTCAGTGAGTATGTTTAAACAAGGTACAGATTGATAAGATTTCTGATCACCCACAGCATATGGGATAGTACGAATTAAAGGTATGAAAGTGATCAATCATACTTGATCATAACAAATAGCAGGGCAAGGTTGATAGGTCGAACATCTAGCCTGTTCGTTTGTTTGTTCATATCTTACAACAGTCTTCGTCAGTAAAAAATATTTGACAAACTAACGAGGCGAAAGGCAGACAGGTTAACAGGACTGCACTCAAGAATTTTTAGAAGAACTGGTTGCAGAGATAGTGAAGGCATCAGTTGAGATGTTGCAGAACTCCCTGGAAAACTATTAATGTGACACCCCCATTTAAGAATGGGGAGGCGGAAAACAATAGGCCAGTTAATCTAACACCTATTATTGGGAAAATGCGCAAGTCCATTCAGCTACGTCAGCAAATCACTCACTGACTGGTGCAACTGTCCATCTAGAAAATTCCATGTCACTGATTGTGGGTTCTTGTGTGGTTGATGAGCCTGATCCTTGACGCACATCTCTGACCATATGTTAGGTAGAAATTTCCAGAAGGCAGAATTGGTCCTTGGCCTTTAGATCATTAGCACTCTTTTCTCCGGTTCCTTTTCTGTAGTTCCTCCTGTTGAGGATGTTCTCAGAAGAATTATATCCCTTCACACAGGATTTTACTCCAAGTAGTTTCCTCTGAAGTAGAGTCTCCCACACATTGACATCTACGTTGTATTTTTTGACAGTAGCCTTTAGGGACTTTGAGATGCTTCTTTTATCCTCCTGTCTGTCTTGAGCTGGGCAAACATAATTTACCTTGGTGATTGAAACTCAGGCATACTAAGCATGTGGCTGGTCCAGTGGAGTTGGTTGCACATCGGTGAGAGTCATAGTTGAGAGTTAGCTTCCCAGGTAGGGGAAATATTTCATGTTTGGGACGGTTTGAGATTGAGGAGGGATGGGCTGGCTGGCAACGGATTTGAGCCTTCTTGAAGTCGAGGTCAAGACCAATTCTTTCGTATGCTTTCATTAAGTCTTTAAAGTGAGGCTTGAAGATGGTCTTCCAAGAGTGTGGACAGAACATTGTTATCCACATACTAAAGTTCCATAAGGGAGATCATTCTCATTTTCTTTTTGGATTTCAACTGGCTGAGGTAGAAAAGTTTTCCATCCAACTTTTAGATAATGTCCAATTTAGGAAGCTTGTGCTTAATAAGATGAAGAATGGTGGCAAAGAAGACGGAGAAAAGCATGGGTACGTTGACACATCCCTGCTTGACCCCAGTCTTAACCCCTAAGGATTCTGTCACATTACCAGTGAGGACCATCACCAACATCTTGTTGTGGAGGCAAGAGGATGTTACTGATTTTCACTGGACAGCTGGCTTTTGACAGGATCTTCCAAAGCACTTCCAAAGTGACTGAGTCAAAAGCCTTGATCACATTGATGAAGGCCACAGACAGTGGCTGTAGTTATGCGTGGCATTATTCTTAGAATTGCTAAGCAGTGAAAATCATGTCCATAGTTCCACAGTTGGATCAGAAGCCACAAGTTTTTAGGAGGATTTCAGCCAAGACTGGAAACAGTGCCTAGCAAGGACTTGGGCAGTAATCTTCCTGGGGATGGAGAACTGCAAGATTGTTGTTCCCAGAGTCCACTTTGCCTCTTTTCTTGAAGAGGGAGGTGGAAGCAGTATCCTTGATATCCGTAGGGATTTTTTCTTTGTCCCAGATTTTCAGGAACAGTCAATAGAGATAATGGATAAACTCTGCTCCTCCAAGTTTGAAAATCTCTGCTGGAATCCTGTCCAATCCTGTAACTTTTCCAGTCGTGTGTCTAATGGAGGTTTCAACTGCTGCCACTCCTGGTGGGAGTCCAAGTTTGTTATTGAAAGGGAGTTGGGGGGGGGGGAAGGGGGCGGAATTTCAAAAAACATATTTTTATTATAGTTATTACATTTCATTAGTCTAAAGAAAGCAACCAGTTACAAAGCTGAAAAAAAACATCTGGATGGGTAGAAAAGCCTTTAGTGTCACATGCACTCAAACAGTGAAGTGAAAAGTTTGTAATGTCACTCCTCAGCACCATCTCTAGGTACAGGTATTTTTCGCTTCGCTGCTGCTGCTGCAGAATGCGGCTGAAATATGCTCAGCTCCCATCCAGGCTCTGGTTGAGAGCTGTCTCCCTTGACTCCATTCTCCAGGTAGCGGTAGTTAAACATGTTGGGTTGGAGGGGGAGCCGGTGAGCAGAGGTGCTCCGAATGGAGCATCTTACTCTACCGACATCTTGTAAGACCCCATATACAAGAAGAAAGGCTTAGAGGGATAAGGGTCATGGACAGGCAGGTGGGACTAATTTAGTCTGGGATCATGGTCAGCATGGACTGGTTGGACCAAAGGGTCTGTTTCCGTGCTGCATGACTATGTCCTCGTCGATGATTGTATCACACTTTAGGAATTCTTTGAAGTGTTCGCTCCATCACAGGCTGATTTTTTTTGGTCTCTCAGAAAAGGGTACCATCCTTACTCCACATCAGTCTGAGGCCAAGGGTGGTGGGTCTGCATATTGCCTTGGTGACAATGATTAAATCCCAGGTAGTCGTCTTGGTCGGCAAGAAGCTGCAGCTTCTCAACTTTCTCAGTCCACCATTGGCTCTTTATTTCCAACGTTCCTCTTTGCAACTCAGCCTCTTCTTCAGTCCTCCTCTTTGCCAGGCATGGAGAGCTTTCCTCTTCTTATCGATACGATCTTGGATGATGTGGTCATTCTCAAACCAGTCTTGTGGCTGATGATTTCTTCACTGAATTTCTTTATTCATTCAGGGGATGAGGGGCATCACTGGCTAGGCAGTGTTTATTGCCCATCCCTAATTGCCCAGAGAGCACTTCAGAGTCAACCACATTGCTGTGGTCTGGAGCCACATGTAGGCCAGAACAGGTAAGGATGGCAGCTTCTTTCCCTAAAAGGACATTAGTGAACCAGATGGGTTTTTCTGACAATCTATTTATAGTCAACATCAGATACTGATTCAATAAATATCTGGAATTAAAAGTTCTACTGCCTGCATTGTATGGTTCTCTGGGTCAACAGTCCAGTGATAATACCACTAGACTATTGCCTCCCCCTTGAGATGAAGATGGATGAGATGACGAATGTCTTCAGCTCTTTCCAGATTTCCTCCACTTCATTAAAATCAACTCTTGAGATTTTAGTGAAGACCTTTTTGCCTGCAGTAGAAGAGATGTTGTTAAACTTGCAAGGGTTCAGAAAAGACTTAAAGATGTTGCCAGGGTTGGAAGGTTTGAGCTATAGGGAGAGGTTGAATAGGCTGGGACAATTCTCCGTAGAGCTTCAGAAGCTAAGGGAGACCTTGTGGAGGTTTAATATCATGAGGGGCATGGATAGAAAGAATAGTCACACAGTCTTTCACCAGGGTACAGGACATAGATTTAAAGTGAGACGGAAAAGATTTAAAAAGGATTCCTAGGGGCAACATTTTCCAACACAAAGGGTGGCGCTTATATGGAATGAACTGCCAGGGGAAATGGTGGAGGCAGGTACAATGACAACATTTAAACAGCATCTGGATGATATATGAATAGGAAAGGTTTGACAGGAATTTGGGCCAAACACTGGCAAATGGGGCTAGATTCATTTAGGATCTCTTGTCAGCACGGATGAGGTGGACTGAAGGGTCTGTTTCTGTGCTGTACATCTCTAGGACTCTAAGATCACTAGTTGAGCTTTTTTCTGAACTGCTTCTGGTGCCATTTCAAGCACACTGAGGCACAGATGTGCCAGTGGTCTGTTCACCAGTTGTCTGCACTGGTCATTGCTTCAGTAACGAGGCCACCCCTTTGATTTCCGGTCCAAACAATGATGTATTTGATCATGTGCCAGTATTTTGACCATGGTTACCTCCAAGAAATTTTGAATTTGTCTTTTTAGTAGGTGTTGGTGATGACTAGCTGGTGTTCCACACATTTGATGAGCAGGATAATCCCATTGGCTTTGCAATTCCCAACTCCTCCATTTCCAATGGTCCCTCTCCAGAGTTGGGCAACCTTTCCAATCCTCACAGTGCAGTCTCCAAACAGGACAATTTTATCTTCCTAAGAGATTTTGGAGGAGATGGTGTCCAGGTTAGAGTGGAACCCTTCTTTCGACTCATTCTTGGCATCAAGGGTTTTAGCATAAGCAGTCATGACCATTGTCTCCAGATCTCTCAATCCTGCCCATCACATCTTGCTGCGGGGATTGTTGTGCACGGAGGTGGTTTGCATTCCTCTGTGCAGGATATTGTTTAACTTGAATACGCTGTTACGCATCAGCAGGCACATAGTCCTTAACAAAAGGTAGACCCAGTTCCAGCAACAAGGAAACCTCAAAGAACAATTAATCCCTACTGCTGCAACTTGCATCTGCTGCAGCCACGGATATTAGATGGGTATTTTTGGCCTAGTTTACCACGGAGGGCTTGTTTTGGATTGAGCTGTGTCAGGTTCGGACATTGTTTGTGGGTGACCCTGCCAAGAGTTGAGAACTCCCAATGGCATCACTCTCAATAAACGGAGCACTGCCACCTTGGTGTGGTGGAAAGGCTTCAATCTGGAGTCCATTATTAAGGAAGAAACAGGACATTTAAAAAGCTTATAGGTTTTTTGAAAGGGAATAATGTTTGACAAAACTTCTCAATTCTTTGGAGGACATAACAAGCAGGTTTGATAACAGGATGCAGGTAGATTAGTTTTTTTAGGATTTTCAGAAGGCATTTGAGAAACTGGCACATAACAGGTTATTGCAAAAGATGGTAGCTCATGGCATTGGGGGTAATAGCTTAGATTCAGGATTAGTTAATGGACACAAGAGAGTCAGGATTAATGGATCTTTCTAAGCTTGGAAAGACGTAACAGTAGACCATCACAAGGATCAGACCAAGGGGCATATTTACTTAAATTCTATATTAAATAACTTGAAGGAAGGCACAGATTGTAATGTATTTAAAACTAGTCGATGTTACAAAAAAAATGGGTGGCAGAGTATGTTGTGAGGACAATGTAAGGTATCTGCAAGGGGAGAGGTAACTTACAACAGTGGACAAAAACTTGACAGTGAGCTTTAATGTAAGAAAGTGAGAAGTGGGAAATTCTTGACTGCAAGAATCAAAATTCAGACTTTAATTAATTAAATGGAGAGACACTCCATAAAATGCACAGCAGAGAGAGATCTGGGTGTTCTTGTTAACAAGTAACTCAGCATGCAAATGGAATGTTGGCCTTTACTCCCCTAGGGTTTGAGTTTACAAATAGGAAAGTATTGTTACATCTGCACAAGATTAGATAGATTAGATTAGATTACCTACAGAGTAGAAACAGGCCCTTTGGCCCAACAAGTCCACACCGCCCCTTGAAACGTCCCACCCAGGCCCATCCCCTTATAACCTCGCACTTATTGTATCTTAAGGTAAGAATCCTCATAGTTAAAAGAATAACGAGACACTCATTTAAACTGAAAATGTAAAAGGAGCTTCTGCTTCCAGACGGTAGTCAATATCTGGAATTTTCTATCATGGACAGTTGTGGAGGCTAGATCATTGAGCATTTAAAAAGGAGGTAGACATTTTTTTAAATATCAGGGAAATCAAGGGTTATGCCTATTCCCATTCCTATTTCTAATGTTCCTTTGATTCAAAAATTAACTGGGCTTAAATGCACCTAGCTGCTGTTGGAATTTAACCTCCAGTTTCTGCAGCATTTGCCCAGGTTTCTAGATTACTAGTCCAGTAACAATGTCATTACGTTATTGTTTCCACAGAGGAAGGTATTATACTTGATTACAAACTGGGAATTTACAAAACCCATTAGTTAGATTATATTAAATCCTCACACAAGGGCTTCAAGGACAGATCTGACATCTGACCATGGTATTCTACATGAAGGAACTGTACTATGGCATCAACAGGGAAAACAGAAGCTTCTCAAGCACACTACAATGATTGCAGTGCAACTTTTGCATAACGGTAATGTCACCAAGCTGGTAATCCAGAGGTTCAAACTATTACTCCTGGGTTGAAATTCCACCTTGGCAGCCAGTGGAATTGAAAGTCAGTATCAGTGATCATGAAACAATCAGCACTTTTTTTTTAAAGATTAGATTCCCTACCATGTGGAAACAGGCCCTTCGACCCAACAAGTCCACACTGCCCCTTGAAGCGTCCCACCCAGACCCATCCCCTTATAACCCACACAGCCCTGACAACTACAGGCAATTTAGCACAGCCAATCCACCTAACCTGCACATCTTTGGACTGTGGGTGGAAACCGGAGCACCCGGAGGAAACCCACGCAGACATAGGGAGAATGTGCAAACTCCACACAGACTGTGGCCGGAGGCGGCAATCGAACCCGGGTCTGTGGTGCTGTAAGGCTGCAGTGCTAACTACTGAGCCACCGTGCCGCCCAATGCCACTTATGGCAAAAACCCACCTTGTTTACTAACGTCCTTTCTGGAAGGAAGGCTGTCACCCTCTTCCTGTCTGGCCTATGTGTGACTTCAGAACAGCAGTGTGGATGACTCCGTCCTCACCAGGAACACACACATTCCACGAAAGAATAAGAAAACATTTCTATAGATTTAGATCCACTGATAAGTCTGTAATTTTAAGTTTTAATTCGAAAGGACTAAGTTCAGAGTTTTATTTCTCCCCATTTGTTTGCAAAGCTAACTGGCAAGGGACTTAGAACTAAAGACAGCCAACAAAGCAAAGAGCGTCTACGAGCTAATTAGAAGGCTCTGCAGTTTCATGTTTGTTCCAACAATTGTTCTTTCTACAAAGAACGAAGAGTTTACTTTCATGCTTGCTTTAAGATTTGCTCAAGAGGAATTTTAAGAAGTACCTTCTGTCCCAGTTGAAAGACTCGAAGCTGCTGCAGGTGAGGGAGTGATGCATACAGAGGGAATACTGACATCTGCGCACAGCCTTGTGGAAGGTGCTTGGCAATTTCCCTGCATGTTCGACTCATAGCCTCAATTTCCTCTTGACCAGTCAGAAAAACCAGAATGTTGTGTGAAGGTGGTGCTTCCTGTTAGAGAGATAACAATTATCCTTTAAGGAACAGGCTTTCAGAAATCTTCTTCATTCCTCAAACTGCCTTCCATTCCATTTGTTTTCAATGAGAAAGTCTCACATTCATTCAGACATATACAACAATGCAATAAAAAGAACAAAGCAAGCAACAGTCAAAGAATGGGCAGAAGAACAGGAGAAATAGCAGTAGTACAGCAGATGGCCCATTGAATCTGCTCACATGTTCACAGCAACTCATGGGCATCAACTCTACTTTCATGCAATTCTCCATTTCCTTCAGTTCCCTGATGGATCAAACTTCTGTTTCTTCCGTCTATAAACATGTTCAATGTGGAACACCCTCAGCATCCTGCAGCAGAGAATTCCAAAGGATTTAAAACACTTTGCAATGAAATGATTTTTGCTCTTCTCAATCCTAAATGATTGGTCTCTTATCCTGATACCATGTCCCCAAGTCATAAATTTTCCAACCAGTGGAAACTAGTTCTGTGCCTCCCTTGTCAAACCCCTTTCAAAATCTTACATGTTTCTCTGGGATTGCCATTCACTCTTCTAAACACCAGAACGTTGGCCCAATTTACTCAGTTTCTCATTCCAGAAACCAATTTCATGAACTTTCACATCATCATTTATGCAGTATATCCTTCCACAAAAATGGATACCAGAGCAGCACATTATATTCCAGGTGCGGGCCCACCTAAAGCCCATTGTAGCAAGTCTTCCTTATTCTTCAATCCCATTGCAATTAAAAAACTCCATGTTATTTGCTTTCTCAATTGTTTGCTGTATATTACTTTGTGTTCCTTGTATATACAAGTCTCGCAGAACACCAATATTAACAAATTTTTTTGATATAATTTGATATATCATCATGTATACTAAGTTAGTGAAAAATATTGTCTTATTTGCATTACAGGCAGTTCATTTTCTGCTTCCCTATTCCTACGACCACACTGAATAATCCCACCACATTTATATTGTGATACTGTGTCATCTTGTTGTCCACTCTCATGAAGGATGCAGATCAATTTACAGCCTCTTTATATCCTGCTCACAGCCTATATTCCCACCTGACCTTGCATTAGTACAATTGGATACATGATCATGTCGTTTTATCCAAGTCATTTATATAGATTAATACAAGTAGCCAACGCCCCAGCTTAGATCCTTCTGCCACTCCACTTGTCACAGCCTGCCAACCTGAAAGTGTTTCAATTGCCCCGAGTCCTCTTCTCTGCCATACTCACGTTATTCTTAACACTGACTACATCAGAACATCCTATTTTATGGACGTGACCGCCTTTTGGCGCAAACTTTTCAGCTTCTTCCCTTATGTACCTCCCAGCACCAGGGACCAGGTTCCATTCTACTAGAGTAACTGTCCGAATGGAGTCTGTTAGTTTCCTCTGGGTGCTCCAGTTTCCTCCCACAGCCCAAAGATGTGCAAGTTAGGTGCTAAACAGCTCAGTGTCCAGGGATGTGTAGGTTAGGTAGATTAGCCATGGGAAATGCAGGAGTACAGGGTTAGGGTGGGTCTGGGTGGGATGCTCTTCAGATGGTCGGTGAGACTCAATGGTCGAATGGCCTGCTTCCACACTGTAGGGATTCTGCATTTATTGTAATTCAGCCTTAAGCTCAAATTCTAAGATGAAGCTGCTTGCTCCAAGTGCATTGTTTAGATTTGTCCTGGATCACACTGGCCTCTAGGAGCTCCCACAGGTTGCAGCTGTGACACATCATCTATTCTACTGTTGCCAATGTGCTTTCGTTAACTACTTATTCAATTATTAGAAAAAAGAACAAGGAACAAAGAACAAAGAAGATTACAGCACAGGAACAGACCCTTTGGCCCTCCAAGCCTGTGCCGATCGAGATCCTCTGTCTAACCTGTCATCTATTTTCTTCGGGTCTGTATCCATTTGCTCCCTGCCCATCCATGTACCTGTCCAGATACATCTTAAAAAACACTAACGTGACAGCGTCTACCACCTCCGTTGGCAACGCATTCCAGACACCCACAACCCTCTGCGTAAAGAACTTTCCATGCATATCTCCCATAAAACTTTCCTCCTCTCACTTTGAACTCATGACCCCTAGTAATCGAGTCCCGCACTCTGGGAAAAAGCTTCTTGCTATCCAGCTTGTCTATACCCCTCATGATTTTGTAGACCTCAATCAGGTCCCCCCTCAATCTCCGTCTTTCTAATGAAAAAATCCTAATCTACTCAGCCTTTGTTCATAGTTAGCACCCTCCATACCAGGCAACATCCTGGTGAACCTCCTCTGCACCCTCTCCAAAGCATCCACATTATTTTGGTAATGTGGCAAACAGAACTGTACATAGTACTCTAAATGTGGCCAAACCAAAGTCTTATACAACTGTAACATGACTTGCCAACTCTTGTACTCAATACCCCAGCTGATGAAGGAAAGCATGCTGTATGCCTTCTTGACCACCCTACTGACCTTCATTGCCACCTTCAGGGAACAATGGACCTGAACAACCAGATCTCTCTGTACATCAATTTTTCCCGAGGACTTTTCCATTCACTGTATAGTTCGCTCTTGAATTTGATCTTCCAAAATGCATCACCTCGCATTTGCCCGGATTGAACTCCAACTGCCATTTATCTGCCCAACTCTCCAATCTATCTATATTCTGCTGTAATCTCTGACAGCCCCCTTCACTATCTGCTACTCCACCAATCTTAGTGTCATCAGCAAACTTGCTAATCAGACCACCTACACCTTCCTCCAGATCATTGACGTATATCACAAACAACAGTGGTCCCAGCACAGATCCCTGTGGAACAGCACTGGTCACAGGTCTCCAATTTGAGAAACTCCCTTCTACTACTACTCTGTCTCCTGTTGCCTAGCCTGTTTTTTAATCCATCTAGCTAGCACATCCTGGACCCTATGCAACTTCACTTTCTCCATCAGCATGCCATGGGGAACCTTATCAAATGGTTCATGTATATGACATCTACAGTCTTTCCCTCAATCAACCTTGTCACATCCTCAAAGAATTCTATTAAGTTGGTAAGACATGACCTTCCCTGCACAAAACCATGTTGCCTACCACCGATAAGCCCATTTTCTTCCAAATGGGACTAGCCCCTATCCCTCAGTATCTTCTCCAGCAGCATCCCTACCACTAACGTCAGGCTCACCAGTCAATAATTACCTATATTATCCTTGCGACCCTTCTTAAACAAGAGGACAACATTAGCAATTCTCCAGTCCTCCGGGACCTCACCCGTGTTTAAGGATGCTGCAAAGATATCTGTTAAGGCCCCGGCTATTTCCTCCCTCGTTTCCCTCAACAATCTGGGATAGATCCCATCTGGACCTGGGGACTTGTCCAACTTAATGCCTTTTTAGGATACCCAACACTTCCTCCCTCCTTATGCTGACTTGACCTAGAGTAAGCAAACATCCATCCTTAACCTCAACTTCTGTCACGTCCCTCTCCTCGGTGAATACTGATGCAAAGTACTCGTTAAGAATGTCACCCATTTTCTCTGACTCAACGCATAATTTTCCTTTTGTCCTTAAGTGGGCCAATCCTTTCCCTAGTTACCCTCTTGCTCTTTATATATGAATAAAAGGCTTTGGGATTTTTCTTAACCATGTTTGCTAACAATATCTCATGTCCCCTCGTAACTCCTTGTTTCAAACTATTAATCTTCCATAATCCTAATGTCACGGCATCAGTTTTGGACTGGGTTGGACAACGTCACAAGTCACACGATACCAGGTTATAGTCCAATGGGTTAGATCTGCTGTCATATGACTTCTGACTTTTTCTATAATCCTCTGTTTGTGACTTTTGAGTCACAACGGAGTTGATATATTACACAGATTGCAATGTTAAAAATGAAGGCCAACAGGATATGGTAAAACAGTTTAATAAGAAGTAACATAGATAAGGAAGGAAAACTAAAATAACTTGTGAAACCCAGAGTGGAAAATGCTCTGGGATCCGATGTTTACTTCCTTGTATACTGAAGTGTGTTTGAGAAAACAGCAAAGACTTGAACTACAATCTTCTAAACGTTAATGTTGATTTGGTAGTTATGTCAAAGGACTGGCCAGGGTTGAGAACACACTGCCACAAAAATGGGGGGGCGGGGGGGAGAGGAGAAGAGAGGAAAAAGGCAATAAACTACAAACGAGTTGGTCAAAACATTGATCGTGAGCAAGCTTCTGGCCACATAGATTCACAGGTCACCCAGAACAATGGGGCTAAATTACAAACAGCTGGGCCAGATTTGTCAGAGTCATAGAATCTGTACAGGGTGGAAACAGGCCACCCGGCTGAACAAGTCCACTCTGACCTTCTGAACAGCATCCCTGCATTTCCCGTGGCTAATCCACACGCTATAGGCAATTTGCATGGCCAATCCATCTAACCTGCATATCTTTGAACTGTGGAGGGAAACTGGAGTGCTCGGAGGAAACCCACACAGACACGGGGAGAATGCGCAAACTTCACACAGACAGTCGCCAGAGGCTGGAACTGAAGCCGGGTCCCTGGTGCTGTGAGACAGCACTGAGCTACCATGCCACCCCAAAAGTCAAAAGGCATCTGAAAAGTATAACTGAGGTCTGAAGTGCCATTAGTATTCAATGGCTCCCAAGGTGATGTAATTTATTGCCAAAGGAAATGCAGTTAACAGCACAGATAATAATGAATAATACTGTACACAAATGAAAACTCAAAATTCAGACAATAATTGACGTCCAATCATTTAGGCACTAACATACTTGCCTGGTGGATCTGAAAAATTGACACTAAAGCAGCGTGGAGATAGTCACTCTGAGGTTCCTTTGTGTAGAAGGTCTGAATGGAATGCTGTCTCCCTTCCAGATACAAAACAGGTGCTCTATTAAAGTACTGAGAGAAGAGATCGACATCCATTGTGGCAGACATGATAATTACCTTTCAAAAAGAAAAAGAAAGAATCAAACTGGTTTGGCTGTGAAGAAACTTTTATGCAGGCAAAAAGAGAAACTGAAATGAAAAGCTAATGCAAAAATACATCAGCATGGTAACTCAAATCTAAGCAAAAGAAAGTGCCTCTTTGAAGTCATGGAACAAACTTCAGCCAGGGTTTGCAGCAGTTCCTTCATGCTGCATGGTTGTTCACTGCATTGAACATAATAATTATGAAGAGGTTGGAGAGATTTATTTGGAGAAGCTTCTTCCACTTCAGAATGAGTTGAAAACAAAGGATCGCAAGTAGAAAGCAAGCACTAACTGATCAATGACAACAATTATTGGTCACTGACCAAATAGATTGGGTTTTTGTGCAGTAGATTGCTTGTAATTTTGTACAATGTTTCACTGCAGAAACAAACACTTATCCAACACCAAAAATATCTGGAAAAAAAAACAATCTTGTAGCACAGAGGATTGAGAGTTGGATGACATGGACATACCATATGGTAGTTAATTTGATAATGTATGTGTTGCTATCAGCAGGCAGGATGATGATTAAGAGAAGGGGGATCCAAATATTGAGGTAACATCATCAGAACAGGATGCTGAGCAACTGCTTGAGATGTTCAGCATACAACTCTGTTGGCAAGAATGGCTTTTAAAAGAAAACTAATGAGCTGAAATGAGAAAGAACTGTCTTTTTAACCAAAAAGAAGGTTGGGAAAAGCAGCTGCATTTTTGAAAGGAAATAGCCAGATACCCATAGCAGGCATTGTAAACATCTGCTGAACAAACTAAGTAATAGAGCCAAGGGTACATGCTGATGCAGCTCTTGTTGGGAATAAAACATCTTTGGGCTGTGGACTAGTGACACTTATCCAGGACAAAAACTTTGAGCTTGCCAACATAGTATGTTTGGTTCTCAGTGGCGGGGCAGCCTAGAGCGGTGAACAAGTTACAGAGAGCGTGTGAGCAACTGAGGGACAGGGGCAGAGAAACATAGATATGAGAAGAAGTGCTTCTCATGGCTTAGAAGCTCCCTGTTCTCTGCACACAAAAACTCAGTTTAAACCTGAAGAAAATCAGTCACAATTCCTGCAGAACTGTGACTTCTGAGCTGACAATCAGAAATATTTTGTGTGTCAATCAGCCACAATGTCCTTCTCACAAACCAGTGTAAGCATTCAGAGAGACATCCAAACAAGAAGCCTGTCTAGATGAAGAAGGATCTTCTCAACATTGGAACCGGGAAACGAAGACCATTTAACTGACTTTTGCAGTTTTTATATCTCTGTCAACAATCTATTTCATCTATCTCTTTAGTCTGTTTGTATGTTAAGGGAGTATTTATAAAAAGATTACAGTTTTGGTTTGTAGTGTTATACACCAGTGGTTTGTATCTGTTTTCCTGTCACTGTAGTCTAATTATCTGTAATAAATAATAATCCTTGCTCATACATAAATATCATCTGTGCTTTTTATCCAACTTGATTTGAACGTCAGGGGAATTGAGATATTGTGCATGCTTTAAAAAGAACTTCAACATTTGGTATAACTCTGATAATGGGTGGGGGTGGCTTCAATTTATGGCACACAACCCCACTGGGTCGTAGAACGACTGAACTAAACAATGGAAGGAAGGCAAAGGAGTGGGAGACGAAGGGGGTGATAGTGATAAAGTGAAGAGAGATGTCAAGCTGAGGAGGAATGATGCAGAGATGTTAAGAATGAGGAAGGAGAGTACAGAGTTTCTGGTGCTGCAGAGGATCATAAACTCAACGAGAGAAGCTTCACTGTGGTTGTGAACGAAAACTCGTTACGCATTAGGAAGGAGACAAGGCTGAGGGCAAGGGAGGTTGGAGATAAGCAGAAATTCCTGAAAACCAAGAGGCAAAATTACAGATAACAAAGTATGAAGCTGGATGAACCAAGCAGCATCTCAGGAACACAAAAGCTGACGTTTCGGGCCTAGACCCTTCATCAGAGAGGGGGATGGGGAGAGGGTTCTGAAATAAATAGGGAGAGAGGGGGAGGCGGACCGAAGATGGACAGAGGAGAAGATAGGTGGAGAGGAGAGTACAGGTGGGGAGGTGATCGATCAGTCCGGGGAGGATGGACAGGTCAAGGAGGCGAGATGAGGTTAGTAGGTAGGAAATGGAGGTACGGCTTGAGGTGGGAGGAGGGGATGGGTGAGAGGAAGAACAGGTTAGGGAAGCGGGGAGGAGCTGGGCTGGTTTTGGGATGCAGTGGGGGGGAGGGGAGATTTTGGAGCTTGTGAAGTCCACATTGATACCATTGGGCTGCAGGGTTCCCAAGCAGAATATGAGTTGCTGTACCTGCAACCTTCGGGTGGCACCATTAGGGCACTGCAGGAGGCCCAGGATGGACAAGTCGTCTAAAGAATGGGAGGTGGGGGGGAGAATTAAAAAGGTTCGCGACTGGGAGGTGCAGTTGTTTGTTGTGAACCGAGCGGAGGTGTTCTGCAAAGCGGTCCCCAAGCCTCCGCTTGGTTTCCCCAATGTAGAGGCAACCACAACAGTGGATGCAGTATACCACATTGGCAGATGTGCTGGTGAACATCTGCCAGATATGGAAAGTCATCTTGGGGCCTGGGATGGGGGTGAGGGAGGTGGTCGGGGGCAAGTATAGCACTTCCTGCGGTTGCAGGGGAAGGTGCCGGGTGTGGTGGGGTTGGAGGGGAGTGTGGATTGGACAAGGGAGTCCCGGAGAGAGTGGTCTCTCCAGAAGGCAGACAAGGGCGGGGATGGAAAAATGTCTTGGGTGGTGGGGTCGGATTGTAGATGGCGGAAGTGTCGGAGGATGATGTGTTGTATCCGGAGGTTGGTGGGGTGGTATGTGAGGACTAGGGGGATTCTCTTTGGGCGGTTCTTGCGGGGGCGGGGTGTGAGGGATGTGTTGCGGGAAATGCGGGAGACATGGTCGTGGGCGTTCTCGACCACTGCTTGGGGGGCGGGGAGGGTTGTGTGTGGATGTTGCGGTCCTTGAAGAACAGGGACATCTGGGATGCGTGGGAGCAGATGCGGCGGAGGCGAAGGAATTGGGAATAGGGGATGAAATTTTTGCAGGAGGGTGGGTGGGAGGAGGTGTGTTCTAGGTAGCTGTGGGAGTCGGTGGGCTTGAAATGGACATCAGTTTCTAGCTGGTTGCCTGAGATGGAGACAGAGAGGTCCAGGAAGGTGAGGGATGTGTTGCAGATGGCCCAGGTGAACTTGAGGTTGGGGTGGAAGGTGTTGGTGAAGTGGATGAACTGTTTGAGCTCCTCTTGGGAGCAAGAGGCGGCGCCGATACCGTCAATGTAATGGAGGAAGAGGTGGGGTTTGGGGCCAATGTAGGTACAGAAGAGGGACTGTTTCACATAACCTACAAAGAGGCAGGCATAGCTTGGGCCCATGCAGGTACCCCTGGCCACCCCCTTTGTCTGTCGAAAGTGGGAGGAATCGAAAGAGAAATTGTTCAGGGTGAGGATGAGTTCGGCTCGGCGGATGAGGACTGTTCGGGCCTAAGGGACAGGAAGAAGCGGAGGGCCTTGAGGCCATCTCCATGAGGAACGTGGGTGTTTCGGGACTGGACGTCCATGGTGAAAATGAGGTGTTGGGGACTGGAAAATTGAAAGTTCTGGAGGAGGTGGAGGGGCTGGGTGGTATCATGGACGTAGGTGGGGGTTTCCTGGACCAAGGGGGTGAAAATGGAGTCCAGGTAGGTGGAGATGAGTTCGGTGGGGCAGGAGCAGGCAGAGACAATGGGTCGACCAGGGCAGGCAGGTTTGAGGATTTCGGGAAGGAGATAGAAGCGGACAGTGCGGGGTTGGGGAACAATAAGGCTCGAGGTTGTGGGTGGGAGGTCACCTGAGGTGATGAGGTTGTGAATAGTTTGGGAGATGATTGGTTGCACATCACAGGGAATGGAGGGGTTGAGTTTGTTCTCTCTGGAAATATTTGGGTCCTTGGATACAAAGGAGGGAGGAAGTACACGGACCTGTTAAAAGGGAAGGTGCCATGAGGCTGTAGGGAGGCATTGGGAGTGAAGGAAGAATAGACCAGGACGTCCCTGAAGAAAGCTGACAAGTGAGGGGAGGGGAATGTGTGTCTGGTGGTGGCCTCTCATTTGAGGTGGTAGAAATCATCATAGAATCTCCACAGTGTGAAAGCAGGCCAGTTGGCCCAACATGTCCACACAGACTGTCTGAAGACCATCCACCCAGACAAATCCCCTAACCCTATCCCTATATTTTCCATAGTTAACACACCTTGTGCAGACATCCTCGAACACTATGGACAATTTAGCATGGCCAATCCACTTAACTTGTGCATCTTTGGACTGTGGGAAGAAAGCAGAGCTCCTGGAGGAAACCCACGTAGACACAGGGAGAACATGCAAACTCCACACAGTAAGCAAGTGATCCTTTGAAGTGGATACATTCTAAGCTACTGGACAGAAAACAGATGTGGAAATTGGCTGTTTTACAAGTGTATGGGACACACATATTGCTCTCCATGGTTCAGAACCAGAAACAACACTGACTCTGAGAAACAATAATAAATTGGACTTGATGGAACAGTTACAAAATTTGCAACTGAAAGAAAACTTGCAAGTGCAGGAAACCAAAAGGAGGATGGCAACAGATTGGCCAACTGGTGAACACAAATAAAATCATCGTACATTGGTCAGTGCCAGAATGTACATTTTGGAAAGGGGCAGGGCAAGTTAACAAAAGGAGTTAATAAAGCATATGGTCCCTGGGGTTTAATGAATCAAAGCACAGTATTAACAGCCAAGTAGTTAACACAAAGCTGTATAAAAGACTATTTTGCCCAAGTCTTGGCAATAAATTTTAGGAAGGAGCTGGACATTTGGGGGAGAATCAAATAGATTTACTTGAATAACTCATTTAAGTAAACCCATTTGATTCTCTAGTGATGAAGTAATTATAGTTATGCACAGAAATTATAAAATGTAGGATGTGTCTTCTTAGAGCAGAGAAGGACAAGAATAGATGTTTTAAAGCATGGAAAAGATATAAGTAAAATAAAACAGAGTAATGATTTCAATTAGCTGAAGGGAAGATAGTAGGAGGGCACCAGGTCCAAGGTGATTGATAAAAGGTACCAGAGAGAACATGAAAATCTTTACAGAATTAAAAGATAAGAATTTACAATACACTGCCTGATAGGTTGATGGATACAAAGATACAAATGTGATTCAACAGGGAAGTGGATAAATATGAGAATAAAATGTGGAAGAAGAGGACATGGTGGAACTAAGTAGAATGCTCTACCGAAGAGTTATTGCAGGCTTTTAGACCAAATGGTCTCCTGCTGTTCTGTACCATTGTGTATAACAGAACCCAGGTGGGAGACAGGCAGCAATGAAGAAATGTTGTTTAGTTTGAGAGATTTGCATGTTGTAGAGGTCAAACCAAACTTTTACCTTCAGTGGCATTTTGCCGAGTTCCTTTCGCTTTTTCTGTGCGGCTTTCACAATGCCAAAGAGAACATCTGTGTGGACAGTCCTTTCATGGGCTTCATCCAAAATCACCACACTGTACCTGTGAAGGAGTGGGTCTCCGATTGCCTCTCGAAGCAGCATCCCATCGGTTAAAAACTTAATTTTACTCTTGTCAGAGGTGAGATCTTCAAAACGGACAGTGTATCCAATCTGAGACATGAAATGCAGAGAAAACATTCAGAACAGAAACCAGGGTAGACCAGAAAGAAGTCAGGAAAAGTTAGTAACATCAATCAACTCTGACACTCCCTCCAACATTAGGTCAGAAGTCATGATGTTCACTAATGATTGCACAATGTTCAGTGCTGCTCAATTCCTCAGATACTGAAGCAGTCCGTATTCAAATGCAGCAAGACCTGAACAATTTCCAGGCTTGGGCTGAAAAGTAGCAAGTAACAGTTGAACCACACAAATATCAAGCGAAAAAAACCATCCCCAATAAGAGCAATCTAACCACCATCCCTTCATTTTCAATGACATTAGCTTCACCGAATCCCCCATTATCAACATCCTGGGGTGTACCATTGACCTGAAACACAACTGAACATGCCACACAAATATAGTGGCTGCATGAGCATGTCAGAGCTGGGAATACTGCAATGAATAGCTTAAATGCTGACTCCGAGAGCTTGTCCACCATCTACAAGGCACCGGTCAAGAGGCTGATGAAAAGCTCCCTACCTGCTTGGACAAGTGTATCTCTGACAATACTCAAGAAGCTTGACATCATCCAGGACAAAGCAGCATATTTAACTGGCACCACTTCCACTCCCTCCACCACCAAAGCTCAGTAGCATCAGTGTGTACTATCCATAAGTTGCACTGCAGAACTTCAAAGATCCTTAGACCGCACCTTCAAGGTGCATGATCACTACTATCCAGAAGGACAAGGAAAACAGATACAAGGGAACACCACCAAACTCACTCACCATCCTGACTAGGAAACATATCACCATTCCGACTAGGAAACATATCACCATTCCTTCACATGTTGCTGGATCAGAATCCTGGAACTCGCTGCATTGTGGGTCTGTCTACATAATATAGACTGCAGTTGTCTAAGAAATCAGCTCACAATTTTCCTAAGGGCAACCAGGCAATAAATACTGGCCCAGGCAGCAATGCCCACATCCCACAAGTAAATAGAAACAGATCGACAGCCAGAGACAGCAGAGAAACGCAGGGTACATCAGAAATCAGAATAGCAAACAAAGTATTTTCACAAAATTAGAGAAAAGGAGAGACCGCAAATTAGTCCTGCAAATCAGAGAAGATCAAAATTAAATAATAAATGTCTTTCATAGACTCCATCCAGTGTGGAAACAGGCCCTTCAGCCCAACAAGTCAACACCAAATCTCAGAACATCCCACCCAGACCCATCCCTCTAATCTACACATCCATGAACACTGAGCAATTTAGCATGGACAATACACGTAACCCGCACATCTTTGAGTATGGGAGGTAACCTGAGCACCTGGAGGAAACCCATACAGACAGAGAGAATGTTTAAACATCACACAGATAGCTGCCGAAGGATGGAATCGAGCCCTGGTCCGGGTGCTGCGAGGAGCTAACCACTGAGCCACCATGCCACCCAATTTGTTTCAAAGCCCTTCATGATAGCATCAGTTCTCCCTGCCTTTAACTTCCTTCAGCCCCACGACCCACAAAGAACCTGTATGCTCCTAACTTTGAGCACCTTAACAGCTTGGTTTAATCATTATACCTAGTGGATGTGATTTTAGCTACTTAGGCACCAAGCTCTCAAATTCCATCCCTAAATTCTCAATCTTCCCCTTCACCTTTAAAACGTGTCTCTTTCTGGTTGGTTGGCAGATATTTCATTACCCTGCTGGGTAACATCATCAGTGCCTCTTTGTTGATCACCTCCCTTTATCTCTTTCTATGCGGTCTGGGGTTGAATTTCTTTTCCTAATTGCTCCCGTGAAGCCTGGAATGTTTTGCTAATTAAAAGGTATTTTGTAAGTACTTAGTGCTGTCGTCATCCAGTGAATCCATGACAGAAAGAAAGATGCACACAGGTGGAGAATGCAATTTTTAAAAACAAAAACTGTAAATGCAAGAAGTCTGAAACATAAATTGAAATTACAGACACAGAGCAAGGTAGAAATTGAGCCCTGTGGTGCCTTTCTTAAAAATAAAGGCTGTGAGAATACCTGCCAGATAAGAATTACATCCAAAATGGACATGGACACTTCTAATGTGAAGGACAGGGGTTTGTGCTGAATCAGACAGGATACTTAAAAGAAATCTTGGGAGCAGAACTCACACATGATATGTTCCTCCTGTGCTATATAACGAATTATAGAATCTTCAGTTGTCTCTGGTGAACATGCGTGGAAGTAGTATGCGCAGCTGCAGTTACTAGTGAACAGCATTTCAGAACTGTAGCTGTGGATTAATTCACTGTGGACCATCCAGAATGCCGAGAAAGTTGTAGGTAGCCCATTCAGTGAGATGCAAGTGCCAAATGAACAGCAGACAGGGTTTGGGTGACCACCACTGAGTAGCAGAAGTGTAGGTGTCCTCTACTGATCATCCCCCTTTCTACACTTGGATAGTGCTGGGGGAGATGACTGCACAGGGGAAAGCAGTGGAAGCTAACCTTATGGCACTGTGGTTGCAAATGCTGTGCGAGAAAAAAAGGAGGAAGAATAACTGCAGGGCTATAGTGTAAGAGGATTCAATTCTAAATTGAATTTCCTTTTCAATTGTTCAGTTCTGGAGAAGGGGCACTTTGGCCAAAATGTTAACTCTGATTTCTCTTTGTAAATGTTGCCAAGTCCATGGGTTTTTCCAGCAATTTCTGTTTTTGTTTCACTTCAATCATTTTATTTGTTTAGGTTAGTTTGGATGACCATAGAGAGATAGTGCAGGAGGGTGGGCTTTAGATTTCTGGGTTTCTAGATTTCAATTTTAAGCATGTTGGCACCTGTTCAAGAGAGAAAAGGTTGCACCTGAATCAGGAGAGGACCAGCATCCTTGTTTTTTTTTTAAAAATTCCCTACAGTGCAGAAACAGGCTACCCAAGCCAACAAGTCCACAGCATCCACTAAAGAGCATCCCACCCATATCCAACATCCCCCTACCCTGTCCCTGTAACCCTGCATTTCCCATGGCTACCACACCTAATCGGCACATCCCTGAACACTACAGGCAATTTAGCATGGCCATCCACCTAGCCTGCACATCTGTGTGTGTGTGCAGGTGTACAGACAATGTGCAAACTCCACAAAGACAGTCACCCAAGAGTGGAATCAATCCTTGGTCCCTGACGCTGACAGGCAGCAGTGCTAACCACTGAGCCACCAGCAAAAGGCATAAGAGTTTAATGGAGCTCTGAGGCACCATTAGTATTTCAATGGCTCCCAAGGTCATGTAATGCATTGCTAAAGGAAATGCAGTGGACATGGCAGAAAACAATGAATATTTAAAAGATGTTAGCATAGATAGCTGAAGTTCTGAGTGGTCTGGCAGGCTTATAACATGATGAATCTTATTGGCTAGATGCAGTCATAGAATCCCTACAGTGTGGACCAAATGGCCGATTCCATTGAGCCTAAACCAACCCTCTGAACAGCATCTCACTCAGACCCACCCTTACTCTATCCCTGTAAACCTGTATTTCCCATGGCTAATCCACCGAGCCTGCACTTCCCTGGACACTATGAGCAATTTAGCACAGCCAATCCACCTAACTTGCACATCTTAGGACTGAGGAAACCACGCAGGCACAGGGAGATCGTGCAAACTTCACAGTCCCCCAAGGGTAGAATCAAATCCTGATCCTTCACGCTGTCAGGTAGCCGTGCTAACCACAGACCCACCATGCTGGTCCAAGTTTACTCTGGCCAAATCTTGGTTTTATTAAAACTAGTCTTTCCTAGTTTACAGCTTTGCTTTCAGGCCCAAATATCCCAGGCTGTTGAATGATGTAGAGTGGTGGAGGATGAGTGGGGACATAACACAGGCACTTGCAAAATTTTGAAATCCTCTTTAGCTGCAAGACAGATGCCAGAGGACTGGAAGACAGCCAGTGTGGTACCGTTATTCAAGAAAGGAGCAAAGGGTAAACCAGGAAACTACAGGCAGGCTTATCTATCAATTGGTGGGGAGTCTATTAGAAGCAATTCTGAGGGACAGAATTAGTCTGCACTTGGAGAGGCAGGGGTTATTCAAGAATAGTCAACATGGTTTTGTTAAGGGAGGCCATGTCTGACCAACTTGATTGAATTTTGACAGATGACGGCAATGCTTTTGGTGCAGTCCACGTGGACCAGCAAGGCTTTCGACAAGGTCCAGCAAATTGGAGATGCTACGTGTTTCACAGTCCCCTTTTGAGTTTGATGTTTGCAATTCTCATTTTCATTTTCTGGTACCAACTAGTATCTAAAGAAGGGCTGAAAGAGTGTGTGGCCAAAGCCTTGACAATTTTCTTCCCTCAGCAACCAGATGCATCCACTCCAAACCGGAGGGGTGATGTTTCAGCTTTGGGGATTGCCAACATTTTAAATACCTTCCCTTTTATTTTTATCTTACTGGAAGGAGACCTGTGTGAAGTGTAATCACTGGCAATAATCTGTTTGGCTGATTGGCTTGTTTCTATGCAGTGTATTTGTGTAATTTGTGGCATCTTAACCATGTTAATAAACATAGCATGAAATATCATAACATTCAAGGATACAGGACAAGTGTAGAAAATTGGGATTAGTGCACCTTTACTGGTAGTTATGTCGGTGCAGAGTCAATGGGCCAAAGGGCCTTTTCTACATTATATGATTTCTATACCTCTCTAAACGTGAGGTGATGCACTTGGACTGGATTGCATCAACAGTAGGATCCTGGAAAGCACCAAGAATCAGAGATCTTGGTCTGCATGCACACCAGTCCCTTAGATAAAGTGGTTAAGGTATTACTAATCTTTATTAGCCAAAACAGAGTTTAGGAGCAGGAGGTTATGCTAGAACTATATAAAACGTTGATTAGGCCATAGATACAGTATTGTGTACAGTTCTGAAATCCACATTCTAGGAGGGATATGATCGTACTGGATAGTGTGTAAAGGAGATTTATCAGGATGTTGTTACAGAAATAATAGGAACTGCTGATGCTAGAGAATTTCTGAAGAAGGGTCCCGACCCGAAACATCAAACTTTCCTACTCCTCTGATGCTGCCTGGCCTGCTGTGTTCATCCAGCTTCACACCGTGTTATCAGGATGTTGCACTGGCTGTCGAATTTTAGTTATAAACAGAAATTGGACAGACTAGGGTTGTTTTTCTTAATTGCAGAAGAGATTGAAGGAAGACAGTTAGAGTCCAGGCTCTGGGTAGTCAAGTCAAACAGAGACATAGGTGTTCAGGTACATTGTTCTTTGAAGGTTACGTCACAGGGAGACGGGATTGCATTTCATTTGCTTGCCTTCATCATTCAGGCCATTGATTACAGGAGTTGGGATGTCATTTTGAGACTGTTCAAGTTGGTGAGGCTACTTTTGGAGTACTCTGTATGGTTCTGGTCACCCTGCTATTGGTGGGGGCAGGGGAGGGGGGTGGAAAATGGTGGGAAGGTAGGTTTGAGTAACAAGGAAAAGCTGACTGGCTGGCACCTTTTTTCAGTGGAGTGGAGGTTGAGGGTTGACCTTATAAAATCATGAGGGGCATAGATGAGATGGACAGCAGAGGTCCTTTCCTAGGGTAGAGGATTTCAAAACTGGGCGGGCATAAACTTTATGGTGAGAGGAGAAAGATTTAAAAGGGATTGGACGAGCAGATTCCCTCCCCCCCCCAAAAAAAACACACAGACAGAGGGCGGTTAATATGTGGAATCTGCCACAGAAAGTGATAGATTCAGGTACAGTTACAACATTTAAACAGACATTTGGACAGGTACATGAATTGGAAAGGTTCAGAAGGATGTGGACCAAAATGTAGCGAAGTGGGGCCAGTTTAGTTCAGGAAACGTGGACGGCATGGGCAAGTTAAACCTAAGGAACAAAAAGTTGCTGGAAAAGCTCAGCAGGTCTGGCAGCATCTGTGAAGGAGAAAACAAAGTTAACATTTCAGATCCAGTGACCCTTCCTCGGGAGTTCTGACAAAGGGTCTCCAGACCTGAAACTTTAACTGTTTTCTCCTTCACGGATGCTGCCAGACCTGCTGAGCTTTTCCAGCAACTTTGTTTCGGCTCATGAATTAAACCCAAGGGTCTGTTTGCACGTTGTAGACAAGAAGAAAGTTTTCCTCTTGACGGAGGTATCAATGACCAGTGAGCATAGATTTAAGGTAAGCAAAAGGTTTAAGAGACGTCAGAAAAAACATTTTCACCCAGAGGATGGTGGGAATCTGGAATTCTCTCCTTGTAAGGGTGGTCGAGGCAGAAGCCTTCATACTATTTGAAAAGTATTTGGATTTCACTTGGAGTGCCAAGGCTATGGGTCAAATGCTGGAAAATGTGATTATAATAGTTAGGTTCGTTATTTTAGACTGGCACAGACTCAGTGGGCCAAAAGGGCCTTTTTGCATGCTGTGTATCTCAATGGCTAATGTCTTCCAGATTTCATAATATGTGCACTATGCAGTCAGAAGACACTGATTTAGCACCTGTCTGACCTTTGATAAATATTGTAGGGTCACCTTTTTTTTAAAACCCCTCCCCATGTCTATATTCTATACCCTGGAATACTGAACTACCAGTCCTGCCCATCTCTCAAACATGTCCCTGTGACAGCAATATCGTATTTCCATGTGTTAATCAGGTCCCTCAATCACAAGGTTCCTTGCATTAAAATAAATGCCATCAACCCCATGCTAAGTTCCCTTGTGTCTTGACTACATACATGTTGACAACCAGAGTGCTTGGATTTTCTTCCAAATTGTCTGCGCATTGCGCACTATTGTACCTCAAACTATATACCATTTACTCTGCAAAACTGAACCCCAACCAACAACACCAGGATCTTGGCCTTTATGTGGGTCAGATGCAAACTCAAGACTTGAACATGTACCCATCTTCCCCAAAAACATACCCAGTGGTCCCAGAGTCTTAAGCCCTCATTCCTGCACCAACTCCAGCAAGTATTGATAGTGTAGGATTATAAATTGACTGATAGTCAGGGTCTAAAAATGTAATCCACCAGAAAATTTGACAAAATGTCAAGAATGTATTCACCACATTATCAGAAATCTAGAGTTTTTTTCCCCACAAAACTTAGACAAAACGCATATCTGCACCCTTTAGTTGACAAGTCAATGTCATATTTGACTATTAACACTCAGTTTGCAAGAAATTCAGGGAATAGTGCATTATTTAAATGAGCCACTTATTTCAGTTCCAAATAATTACACCCATGATGACAGGCTCAAGAAAATGCTCCAACTTTTGGAAAGCATGAAGTTTAGGCAAAGGCAGTCAAATGCCAGCTACATTCATTAATGAGATGATCAACAATGACCTAGAATGGTGGAGCTAGCGCAATGGGCTGAAAAACCTATTCTTCTTCCTATTTATTTTGTTCTTAGAAGTTACATATTAAAAGCAACCAGGGATAAGCAACAAATGCTGGCCTTGTCGCTGACACTACAAGAAGCGTTAAAATAAAATCTTACCAACGTGCCTAACTCTGTTTTCTTTTCTTCTGAGACACGAGCTGCAAGTGATATTGCTGCCACACGTCGGGGCTGTGTGACGCCAATGATACCCTGTCGCCCGATGGTGGCTTCATACAGATACTGTGGAATCTGTGTCGTCTTCCCCGAACCTGTCTCACCTTGAATTAAAAACATCGTAACATGAGCCAGGTTTAGCAAGTTGTCCCCTCATCTGGGCTTTGTGCCCGGCCAAGGCTTTTAAATTGATCTCTTTCAAAACCCTCACAACTAATACCTTGAGTGGTCCTTCATCATAATGGTATAGATTGGAATCCAGATCCTAAGAAAGGAATGCTCAAGAATGCTGTACTGAAATCATCAAGACATTTAAAAGAAATATTCACGTATTCGTAGGCTTCAGAATCCCTAGTGTGGAAACAGGCCCTTTGGCTCAACAAGTCCACACTGACCCTCAGCATCCAACCTAGATGCATTCTCCATGATCCACCTAATCTACACGTCCCTGAACACTATGGGCAATTCAGCATGGCCCATCCATCTAGCCTGCACATCTTTGGAGTGTGGGAGGAAACCAGAGGACCCAGAGGAAACCCATGCAGGCTGTTTATCATAAAAGCTTTTGGTTTTATATGTCCATGGATTTTGGAAGTCAGCAGCAAGATCAGCTTTGTTTGCACATTCCAATTGTTCAAAGTGCAGTTAAAAGTCAACTACATTACCACAGGAAGCATCTGGAGTCACATGTAAGCCAGACAAGGTAAAGTTTCCTTCCCCAAAGGTGATTCATGAGCCAGATGTGTTTTTGAGACAATCAATAACGGCTACATTTATTTTCCAATTTTGTTTTAATGAACACGTCTCCAGTCTGGGGTTCTGAGTTAGTGGTTGAGTGACATGGTCACTATGTTATACACATACTCAGGATATATTGATCTTTTAGGTCACAACACAGATTTACTAGGGTGCCGGATTGTAAGTAGTTGGGGCCTGACAATCAATATTAATGACTTGGTGCAGGGACAGAAAGCACTATAGCCAAACTTGCAAACGACACTAAAACAGGTGGAAATGTAAGTACTGATGCAGAAATAAGAAATTTACAAATGGATATGGACAGGTTAGATGAATCGGCCAAATTTTGGCAAATGAAGTTTAACATGGATAAACATAAGGCTATCTATTTCATCAGAGGAATAGAAAGGCAAATTATTATCTAAATCAAGAGGAACCTCGGAGTAGTTCAGTGCAGATGGATCTGGATGCTGTTGTGCATGAATTACAAAAAGCTAGTTTGCAGGTACAGCAGGTAATGGTGCCGGGGGGAGTGGGGGGGGGAAGGCAATGGAATTTTGCCATTTATTGCTCAATGAAGAGTATAAACATACACAAGGATGGCTTATTCCTGTAACCTTTCAGCCCTCCAGCCTGATCTACCATTCATTGAAATCAAAGCTGATCTGTGTGGCCTTTCTCTACATCTCTTAATACATTTGCTTAACAAAAATTTACCTGCAAAAATTAAGTGTTACTGCAACTATATGAGGCATTAGTGAGAGTGCCCCTGCAGTACTGCATACAATTTTGGTTCCCTTACCCAAGGAGAGATTTAGTTGCATTGGAAGCAGTTCAGAGGAGGTCCATGGGATTAAATCAAAAGGTGAAGAAAGATTGAGCAATTTAAGCAATTCCTCTGTGAAGGTCAGAAGAATGAGAGGAGATCTGATTTAGGGATATAAGATGCGAAATGGGATTGACAAAGTAGTCATAGAGAGGATGTTTCCCCCTGTAGGGCAATCTAGAATGAAAAGCAATTGTCTTAGAATAAGGGATAGCAGTTTTAGAAGAGATTAGGAGAAATTACTTCTCTCAAAAGGGTTGCTGATTTGTGGAATTTGCCGTCCCAGAGTACGGTGGATGCTCTGACTTTAAGCAAATTTAAAAAGGAGGAGACAGATGGATCTTAAATTAATAAGAGGTTGAAGGGTCATGGAGAGCAGGCAGGAATGTGGAGTTGAAGCCAAGATGAGATCAGCCATGATCGTATTAAACGAAGCAGGCTTGTGGAGCCGAATGAACCACTCCAGCTCCTAGTTCTTATGTTAACACAGGCAAGTTACTTCTACTAAAGTTAAACAGGGTTTAATCAGACTGCACTAAAGTGAATTACGTACTTGTATAGCCTCAGCACAATCATGGTCATACCTCATAATTACACACATTTATTAATAAGAGTTTCACCATCCAATCATTTACCAGCTGCCCCTATGTTTAAGGGATGCATGTAGTGAACAGATGTTGTTTTGGTTGCAAAGATAGTGCCACTCAATTTAATAATCAAAGTCAAGCAATATTAACTCAGAAGTTGGGTTGCAAACAATCTCAAAGTCCACTTACAATTACTAAAACAGTATACCTTCTTTAATGAAATGGCATTACTTCAGAAAGAAGTAGCTGACTATTATCTTTTCAATGTTTGATGAGGTAAATTCTGCTGCTTTCAAGGTCATATTGAAATGTACCTCAACTTTCCACAAAAATATACTGTGCAAATTACTACCCAGTGGAATTGCCACCTTGTAGAACTTGGAACACCAGAAACAGGTCAAACTTGCACTGATTTATACATTTCTCAGCACTCTGCCGCCGATTATTTTTGAAGATTATCACTACTAGTTTGTAGGTAAATGTGAATCCTATTTCCACACAAGTAACAATGACAAAATTAAGCAATCTTATTTTGTAAGTGTATTCTTCTGTAGCCACAGATATTGCCTAACCTGCTGGGGAGTTCCAACATTTTAGGGTTTTATTTCTCATTTCATTGGTATTGGTTAGGAGTCAAATATTGATCAGACTCAGAAAAAATTCCAACTTTCCTGCATTACTCTGTCAGGGACCTGTTATGTTAGAAGCTAGAACTTGGTTTTAATATCTCACTGAAAAGCAAACACCTCTGACAAATTTTCATTCAGTCCCCCTTTCCTCACAGGATGAGGCTACAGTCACCGAATGGTGTTGTAATTCGCCACATACTGGTGCAGTCAGTGTGATGTTGGCATCCCACAATCCTGAGAGTGTCGGGGTGGTCAGGGTGAGTATGTGGGTCTATGGGGTCAAGGTAAGTATCAAGGGTGGGGTGAGTCAGAAGGCCAGTGGGACAGCAATCAGTTTGCCATTTCAGGGTTGTTATTTTCCAAAAATCTTTGTGCTCTGCAGAAGTACCAGACTATTGGAAAACTGCTAATATGACACTAGTCAAAATGGGAGAGAGGAGATAGCAAGTAACTCTAGGTCTGTTTGGGGGGAGAGTTTGGGAAGGGGTTTTCAGTTTGGGTGTGCTTTTGGAAGGATGTGGTTCCCAGGAAGGGATCAGTTTGGGGTATAGATTTGTTGGGGGTGGGGGGAAAAGATATGATTTTGGGTGGGGGCTTTGGAGCGACGATTTATTTGCAGGTGGGTCAGATTGAGAGATGGCTTCAGAAAAGTATGTTTGGGGTTGGTTTTAGGGAAGAGATTGATTTGGGAGTTGGTTTTCAGGGATTTTTTTTTCCTGGGAATTTGTGCAGGGCTTTCTTTGGGAGGTAGTTCCAAGAGTAGATTAGTTTAGGGGTTGGGTTTAATTAAGCTGAGGGTGCAGGAGATGGTTTCAAAGTGGTAGTGCTAATTTGGAGAACAGTTTAAAAGGGTGATTAGTTTGAGGGGTGGTTAGTTTAGGAAGAATTAGATTGGACAGGCTAGTTTTTGGTGGTCAGTTTGGAGGGGTAGGTTTTCAGGGATGGTTTCAGATAGGGTTAGTTAGGGGGAGAGCTGGTTACAGAGGGCATTATTTGGTGGATGTCAGTTCAGGGAAGGTTTTAATGAGGCTGGGGGACAGCAAGAGTAGTTTTGGAGTTGATTTTAGTGTGGGTTCTTTTGGGGCGTGGTTTCAGGCAGTAGTAGTCCAGTTTCATGGGAGGGTGTTGAGGTCAAGGTTAGTTCAGTTTGGGGTTAATATGGGGTTGGTTCTGGTGGGGGCTTGGTGCTGGTGGTGGTAGAGTTAGTTTGGAGAATGGTTTGGCTGGGGAGGTGGTGGTGGTGGTATTAGTTTGGAGGGGGAGTTTGGCTGGGGAGGTGGTGGTGGTTGCGTTAGCTGGGAGGGGGGTTTGGCTGGGGAGGTGGTGGTGGTTGCGTTAGCTGGGAGGGGGGTTTGGCTGGGGAGGTGGTGGTGGTTGCGTTAGCTGGGAGGGGGGTTTGGCTGGGGAGGTGGTGGTGGTAGCGTTAGCTGGGAGGGGGGTTTGGCTGGGGAGGTGGTGGTGGTTGCGTTAGCTGGGAGGGGGGTTTGGCTGGGGAGGTGGTGGTGGTAGCGTTAGCTGGGAGGGGGGTTTGGCTGGGGAGGTGGTGGTGGTAGCGTTAGCTGGGAGGGGAGTTTGGCTGGGGAGGTGGTGGTGGTTGCGTTAGCTGGGAGGGGGGTTTGGCTGGGGAGGTGGTGGTGGTAGCGTTAGCTGGGAGGGGGGTTCGGCTGGGGAGGTGGTGGTGGTAGCGTTAGCTGGGAGGGGGGTTCGGCTGGGGAGGTGGTGGTGGTATTAGTTTGGAGGGTGGTTCGGCTGGGGGTGGTGGTGGTGTATTAGTTTGGGGGATGGTTCGGCTGGGGGTGGTGGTGGTGGTATTAGTTTGGGGGATGGTTCGGCTGGGGGTGGTGGTGGTCGAGTTAGTTTGGGGGGGGAGAATTTAAGAGCTGCTAGAAACAGAGACAACAGCAGTGTGGAGCTAGAGGAACACAGCAGGCCAGGTGGCATCAGGGGAGCAGGAAAGCTCACATTTCGAGTCACTGTTCCCCTGATGATGCCGTGTTCCTCCAGTTCCACACTCCATTGTTTCTTAGCTTGGGGGAGGTTTTGGTTAGGCCGGCCGACGGTGGTTACCAATGATCACCGCCGCGTCCAGCTGTCGCAGTTGTCCAAGGAGCTTTCCCCGAGCCCGATAGATGGGCAGTTCTCTCCGCTGTTGGTCAATCTCCATCTCCCGCGAGAGTGCATTGTCCCGCCTTTGAGCACACACGGACAATGATGTTTTGAACTTCTTTGCTGGAGGAGGCCGACTCTCCATTGGCACCCGAACCTACGGTTGCACAGAATCCACCATGCTGCTAGCCCGGTCTTGGCGGAAATACCCGAGGTAGACCGGAAATTGCCGATTCTGGCCGGATATTTCCGAGTGCGACCGGATATTCCTGATCCTTGCCGGAATTGTAGTCGATGATGGGTGATGGATTTTCACAACTTTCGGGAGGAAGATTGTTATAAGGAAGTAATAAAATGTGAGGCTGGATGAACACAGCAGGCCAAGCAGCATCTCAGGAGCACAAAAGCTGACGTTTCGGGCCTAGACCCTTCATCAGAGAGGGGGATGGGGGGAGGGAACTGGAATAAATAGGGAGAGAGGGGGAGGCGGACCGAAGATGGAGAGTAAAGAAGATAGGTGGAGAGAGTATATGTGGGGAGGTAGGGAGGGGATAGGTCAGTCCAGGGAAGACGGACAGGTCAAGGAGGTGGGATGAGGTTAGTAGGTAGCTGGGGGTGCGGCTTGGGGTGGGAGGAAGGGATGGGTGAGAGGAAGAACCGGTTAGGGAGGCAGAGACAGGTTGGACTGGTTTTGGGATGCAGTGGGTGGGTGGGGGGGGAAGAGCTGGGCTGGTTGTGTGGTGCAGTGGGGGGAGGGGACGAACTCGGCAGGTTTAGGGATGCAGTAGGGGAAGGGGAGATTTTGAAACTGGTGAAGTCCACATTGATACCATATGGCTGCAGGGTTCCCAGGTGGAATATGAGTTGCTGTTCCTGCAACCTTTGGGTGGCATCATTGTGGCACTGCAGGAGGCCCATGATGGACATGTCATCTAGAGAATGGGAGGGGGAGTGGAAATGGTTTGCGACTGGGAGGTGCAGTTGTTTGTTGCGAACTGAGCAGAGGTGTTCTGCAAAGCGGTCCCCAAGCTTCCGCTTGGTTTCCCCAATGTAGAGGAAGCCGCACCGGGTACAGTGGATGCAGTATACCACATTGGCAGATGTGCAGGTGAACCTCTGCTTAATGTGGAATGTCATCTTGGGGCCTGGGATGGGGGTGAGGGAGGAGGTGTGGGGACAAGTGTAGCATTTCCTGCGGTTTGGACACCAAAAATCGTAAGTACAACCAACTCACGGGCCCCTGCGACCCACTAGAGGATTCCTGCGCCTCCCAAATCCCGACTCTGTCCCTGCCCCTCCCCCACCATGCACCCGCCGCCATTGACCATGAGGACACGGCCGGAGACCCCACCGATGACGTCACATCCGCCTCCGCCGGCCACAGAACTTCCGGAACCGCTGCTGCAGTCACCACCTCCACGTCCAGGTACAACACCACACACACCACCCTCACCGCAGCTGCTGCCGCCCACCCCGATCCTCCAACAGCCGACGGAACCCCGCCCACGGCTGACGGAACCCCGCCCATGGCCGACAACCTCATCGCTCCGCCCACAACCTCCACAGCCAGCAACCCCAGAGAAGACAGCCACACTGAGCCCTGCCGCATCTTCACCATCCCCCCAGACCTCCCACTGACTGAGGACGAACGGTCAGTCCTTAGCAAGGGGCTCACCTTTGTCCCCCTACAACCACACATCAACGAATACCAGTCACGGTTGGACATAGAGCAGTTTTTCCGCCGTCTTCGCCTCCATGCCTACTTCTTCAACCGGGAACCCAACCCTCCTTCCACTGACCCCTTCACCCGCTTCCAACACAAGTCCGCCTCCTGGACACCACCCCCAGGCCTCCTACCCTCCCTCGACCTCTTCATCTCCAACTGCCGTCGAGACATTAACCGCCTCAACCTCTCCACCCCTCTCACCCACTCCAACCTCTCCCCCGCAGAACGGGCAGCCCTCCGCTCCAACCCAAACCTCACCATCAAACCCGCAGACAAGGGTGGCGCAGTGGTAGTATGGCGCACTGACCTCTACATCGCCGAGGCCAGACGCCAACTCTCCGACACCACCTCCTACCGCCTCCTCAATCATGACCCCACACCCGAGCACCAAACCATCATCTCCAACACCATTCACGACCTCATCACCACAGGGGACCTCCCACCCACAGCCTCCAACCTTATTATTCCCCAACCCCGCACGGCCCGTTTCTATCTCCTTCCCAAAATCCACAAACCTGCCTGCCCTAGTCGACCCATCGTCTCAGACTGCTCCTGCCCCACCAAACTCATCTCCACCTATCTGGACTCCAATTTCTCCCCTTTGGTCCAGGAACTCCCCACCTACGTCCGTGACACCACCCACGCCCTCCACCTACTCCAGGACTTCCAATTCCCTGGCCCCCAACACCTCATATTCACCATGGACGTCCAGTCCCTGTACACCTGCATTCCGCATGGAGATGGCCTCAAGGCCCTCCGCTTCTTCCTGTCCCGCAGGCCCGACCAGTCCCCCTCCACCGGCACTCTCATCCGCCTAGCTGAACTCGTCCTCACACTCAACAACTTCTCTTTTGACTCCTCCCACTTCCTACAGACTAAGGGGGTGGCCATGGGCACCCGCATGGACCCCAGCTATGCCTGCCTCTTTGTAGGTTACGTGGAACAGTCCCTCTTCCGCACCTACACAGGCCCCAAACCCCACCTCTTTCTCCGGTACATTGATGACTGTATCGGCGCCGCCTCTTGCTCCCCAGAGGAGCTCGAACAGTTCATCCACTTCACCAACACCTTCCACCCCAACCTTCAGTTCACCTGGGCCATCTCCAGCACATCCCTCACCTTCCTGGACCTCTCAGTCTCCATCTCAGGCAACCAGCTTGTAACTGATGTCCATTTCAAGCCCACCGACTCCCACAGCTACCTGGAATACACCTCCTCCCACCCACCCTCCTGCAAAAATTCCATCCCCTATTCCCAATTCCTCCGCCTCCGCCGCATCTGCTCCCACGATAAGACATTCCACTCCCGCACATCCCAGATGTCCAAGTTCTTCAAGGACCGCAACTTTCCCCCCACAGTGATCAAAAACGCCATTGACCGCGTCTCCCGTATTTCCCGCAACACATCCCTCACACCCCGCCCCCGCCACAACCGCCCCAAGAGGATCCCCCTCGTTCTCACACACCACCCTCCCAACGTCCGGATACAACGCATTATCCTCCGACACTTCCGCCATTTACAATCCGACCCCACCACCCAAGACATTTTTCCATCCCCTCCCCTGTCAGCTTTCCGGAGAGACCACTCTCTCCGTGACTCCCTTGTTCGCTCCACACTGCCCTCCAACCCCACCACACCGGGCACCTTCAACTGCAACCGCAGGAAATGCTACACTTGTCCCCACACCTCCTCCCTCACCCCCATCCCAGGCCCCAAGATGACATTCCACATTAAGCAGAGGTTCACCTGCACATCTGCCAATGTGGTATACTGCATCCACTGTACCCGGTGCGGCTTCCTCTACATTGGGGAAACCAAGCGGAGGCTTGGGGACCGCTTTGCAGAACACCTCTGCTCAGTTCGCAACAAACAACTGCACCTCCCAGTCGCAAACCATTTCCACTCCCCCTCCCATTCTTTAGATGACATGTCCATCATGGGCCTCCTGCAGTGCCACAATGATGCCACCCGAAGGTTGCAGGAACAGCAACTCATATTCCGCCTGGGAACCCTGCAGCCATATGGTATCAATGTGGACTTCACCAGTTTCAAAATCTCCCCTTCCCCTACTGCATCCCTAAACCAGCCCAGTTCGTCCCCTCCCCCCACTGCACCACACAACCAGCCCAGCTCTTCCCCCCCCCACCCACTGCATCCCAAAACCAGTCCAACCTGTCTCTGCCTCCCTAACCGGTTCGTCCTCTCACCCATCCCTTCCTCCCACCCCAAGCCGCACCCCCATCTACCTACTAACCTCATCCCACCTCCTTGACCTGTCCGTCTTCCCTGGACTAACCTATCCCCACCCTACCTCCCCACCTACACTCTCTCCACCTATCTTCTTTACTCTCCATCTTCGGTCCGCCTCCCCCTCTCTCCCTATTTATTCCAGTTCCCTCTCCCCATCCCCCTCTCTGATGGTGGCCCGAAACGTCAGCTTTTGTGCTCCTGAGATGCTGCTTGGCCTGCTGTGTTCATCCAGCCTCACATTTTATTATCTTGGAATTCTCCAGCGGTTTCTCTCCATAGATCATGCCAGACCTGCTGAGCTTTTCTAGTAATTTCTGTGATCTGATCAGTGCCTTTGCTGCCAATTTTTATTCTCCATTTCCTTTGAACTAAAGGCCGACATTCCTTTTGCTTTTCCTATTTCCTGCTGAACTGGAATGCTAGTTTTTTTTGTGATTCATGAATGTTCTGCATTGCAGTTTTTTGCAATATTTCCCTATTTTAATAATCTATTCTTCCTGCTAAATTTCATAACCTTATATTTTGCCATATTTTGTTCCATCTACCTAGTTTTTCACCCCATCATTTAACTTGTCTGTACCCCTCTGTGGACTTCTTTTCTTATCCTCACTATTTACCTTCCTATCTATTTTTGTATCAGACACAAACTTGGTGAGGGTACTTTTACATACAACATTTGAGTAGTTAAGAAATATTGTAAATAATCGTGGCCTCAGGTCTAATCCTTGTGGCACTCATGAGTTTTTAATCACCATCCTTAAAATTCCCCTCTATGATCAGTCTTAGAGCCTCAATTATACAGCATCTGAATTGATGACTTGGAAGATGGGGTAGAGTGTAATTTCTCCAGATTTGCTGCTGATACAAAAATAGGTGGGAGGGCATGTTGCGATGAGGGCATAAGAAATCAGCGAGAGTATAAAGGTACAATGAGTGTGTGGGTGAAAATTTGACAGGCGGAATTTCATCTAGGAGCCAATAAGGCCATGCACTTTGAGAGGAAGAATCAAAAGGCAGAATACAACTGAATTATGGAGAGATTGCAAAAATATGCAGTGCAGAGGGATCTAGTGTTCTTATGTATATAAAAAAAGTTTAACGTGCAGGTGCAGCAAGTAATGGATAAGCAGATGGACGTAAATGGAATAGTGTAGGTTAAATGGGCTTCAGATCGGTATGACAGGTCGGCACAACATTGAGGGCCGAAGGGCCTGTACTATGCTGTAATGTTCTATGTTCTATGCAGTTCCCATTATCTTTGTTGTAAGGAAGTGAGCTGATAAATTATGGGCTCGGAAGGAATGTTAGGACAATCGTCAGTTTACTCCAGCGAAGTGTAGAGTTATGCTTTTTCTGTCAGGATGTTTACAGTCTTCAGTTCATGGATTGAACGCACGGGTTCCTGCCCGCTACAGATGATTTGACTGAGCTACTCAATTGTTGGAGTAGCTATTTAAGAACAAAAGGTCAGATCGCCGGCATCGATGACGGTACTATAAACATCAACAGCCTTTATCGACCCTGTGAGCTTCCAAATGAACATACCAATAGGAACAAAAATAGAAATTGCCGGAAAAGTTCAGGTCTGGTAGCATCCGTGGAGAGAAAAGAGTTAACGATTCTTGTCCAATAACCGTTCCTTAGTTAGTTGGCTAGGAAACTAATCAACAGGATGGAGGTTGTGGGGGATGGGTAATGAGTAAACGATAAATGGAGATAGAGCCCAGAGAGAGAAGAACAGTCAGAGGAGTGGTTAATGATCTAACGAGAAGGTGAGTACTATTAATGAGGAATGTCTGTCTAACAGTGAGTTGTGTGTATTAGTGGACTATGTCATAACAAAGCCTGATGTGTAGCAGTTGGGGTAGGGACATGGGAGATTTTAGGCCCTAAAGTTATTGAGCTCAGAAGGCTGCAGGGTTCCCAGGCGGAAAATGAGGTGCCAGTCAGACAGCATCAGAGGAGCAAGAAAGTCAATATTTTGGGCTGAAACGTTGACTTTCCTATTCCTTGGATGCTGACTGGCTGTGCTTTTCCGGCTCTACTTCTATTGACACCTTCTTCATCACCCGATCTACCTACAACTACACTTGCAAGGAGCTACACACCTACTTGTCTCAGTCATTCTGTTTGGCAATACTCCCCAGGGCCTGACCATACTGTATAAGCCCTGCACAGGTTTGCCTTACCAAAATGCAACACCTTGCATTTATCTAAATTAATCTTCATCTGCCACTCCTTGGCCCTTTCTGATCAAGGTCCCACTGTACACTGAGATAATCTTCACTGTCCACTACACCACCTATTTTGGTGTCATTTGCAAATTTACTAACCATACTTCAAATATTCACATCCAATTTATTTGCATGTATGATGAAAAACAGTGGAGCCAGCGCCGGAACTTGTGGCACACAGTAGGTCACAGGCCTACAGTCTGAAATGCAATCCTCTACCACCACAATCTGTCTCCCATCTTGAAGCCAGTTTTGTATCCAACTGACCCAAAATGTCAGCTTTCCTGTTTCTCTGATGTTTCCTGGCCTGTTGTATTTCTCCAGCTCCATACGGTGTTATTTCACCACCCCCCTCCAAGATGTCATGATCTAACCTTACTAACCAGCCTACCAAGTGGAACTTTGTTGAAGTCCAAGTAGACATTAACCACTCTGCCTTCATCAATCTTCTTTGTCATCTCTTCAGAAAATTCAATCAAGTCAGTGAGACATGATTTCCCACATGCAAAGCCATGTTGACTACCCCTAGTCAGTCCTTTCCTTTTGAAATGCATATAAATTTTGTTCCTCAGAATCCTCTCTAACAATTTACCCACCACTGACGTAAGGCTCACCATTCTGTAATTCCCCAGCTTTTCCTGTACATAGATTTTGATTCTGGCTCATATAGTTTGTTTAGTATAGTAAAGGATCAGTTACAACAGCCAGTGCAATATTCTAGCTGGAGAATATTATGGTCATTCGAAATGATATGCATGTGCAGCATCAAAAGGGCATGTATGTGGGGTATCCCCATGTTTGACACCAATTTAAAGGGGTGTGAGTGGAGGATTGTGCATGTGGTTTCGTGTCCATATTGCCTGAATGGGTTTGACCCACTGTGAAATTGTTTCAACTTGAAAATCTCCTTTTGCATTTGATTTGCTAACCATGCACTAGTATCTATGCAGTTAACTGTGTGATTAGAGTCATGCAGCATGAAAACACGCCGTTTGGTCCAACTCGTTCATGCCTCTCAGTTTTTTTAAACTAAATTAGTCTCCTTGGCATGTGCTTGGCCCACTTGCCTGTAAAACCCTTCCTGTTCACGTACCTCTCCGAATGTCTTTTAAATGTTGAAACTGTACCTGTATCTACCATTTCTTCTGGCAGTTCATTCCACATACACACCAGACTTTGAGTGAAAAAGTTGTTTCTGAGGTCTGTTTTAAATCTTTCCCTTTCACCTTAAACTTATGCCCTCTAGTTTTGAACTCCCCTACTTTGCTCTTCCTCCTATCCATGCCTCTCTATATATAATCTATAAACCTCAATAAACCTCAACTTCCTACACTCTTGGAGGCCTATCCAGTAAAGAACTGCAGATGCTGGAGACCTTAAATAAAAACTGTATGTGTTGGGGAAACTCAGCAGATCTAGCAACATCTGTGGAGAGAAAAAACAGTTAACGTTTCAAGATCAGTGACCCCTCATCAGAACCTTTTACAGTTTACAAATGGTACTCCAGTTGTTGTTTCACCAAAACCTGTTACAGTTGTTAATACTTTCTGAACAATCTATTCAGAGATATTATTATGCATCTCTAGGAAAGGTAGGAATTGAACTTCTGCACCACAAGGCCTCTTTTAGTTGAGTTTGTGCACTAGATATCAGATTACAGTTATTTTAATCAATCTATGTGAACAGTTAACACACACCCAAGGTAGGACTTGAACCAAGGCCTCTTGGCTAGGGTATAAGGACACTATCGTTGCACCAAATACGATTGCACAGGATATTCCTTGTTATTCTCTTATGATCTTGTGATGAATTATGATCTCTTATGAATTGTGATGAAAGGTCACAGATCTAAAATGTTAATCTTGCTTATTTCTCCACAAATGCTTTTTGACACACTGATTATTTCCTCTTTTTATTTCACTAATTGTGGATTAAGAGAGATAATATTAAAGAATTTAATTCTAAATGGCGTGCAGTGGAAGAGAGACATGAGCATGTGTGCAGAAATTTTTGCAGGTGCAGTACAGGGTGAAAATTTAGTTTACAAGACAGACAGGATGCTAGGTTTTGTGAATTAGAGGCATAGAGCATGAAATTAAGAGCGTTTGCACATACTTACCGATATGGAAATATAAATGGGATCTTGGCAGACAACACTTTGCTCAGCAAACACAATATAAGTCTTTCAGTGGATCTCCTCCTGAGTCTGCTCCTGGACCTGGCCAGGCTGGCTAGAAATATGTCCAGGCAGCAGGCCATGGATGGGGTTGTCTCTGCTGATTACCTGCTCTTCTTCTGCACTTACACTCGCGCTTAGGTATCATTGCAGAGGGAGCATAGTGTGTCCATCAATGTTCTCGATGTTTTTAGGGAGAGTTGGGCACCACAGGAGATGGGGTGTTTTATTTTCCCACCCAATTCTATTTTGATTTTGTACTGTCCTTCCCCTACCTCCTGCCACTTCCACTTTTTTGACATAAGCATTGCTGTTATCAGACTTTGCCTGGAAAGTCCAGAGTAGGATACAGGCGGAGGCATGGCATAGGCTGGAAAGCCCGGAGAGGGACTGCAACAGTGGAAAGGAAAGTTGGACTCTTGTATTTTTTTTCATTATCTTATTCTATGTTAATGTAAATGGTGCCGTGTGTGTACAGTGATGGTACACATTTTTCATTGTTTTTTTTACAGTGAATTTATGTGACAATAAATGATTCAATTCAATCCAATATTTCACTAGCCACCAGGTATTTTCCTGCCGGTGGAAAATATAAAGTTTTTGCATAATGGTGTATTTTTACGGTGTCACTATGAAAAAAATAGTCTTTCAGTGACTCTTCCAGAACAATCATCAGTAAGCTTTGCACAGTCAAGGAGAGATCACACCCTAAGTGAGGCATAAATGAGAATGTACTTCTGAGACTTTTGAGCAGCACATGAATTTGGTGGAGAGGGAAAGTGTGGTTTTCACTTTTTTTGACTTAATTTGTAATGGCTTCTTAACAGATAAATTGAAGTCCAGGATTAGGAGTACCCCACAAAATAGGGATGTCACAAGAAAAGCAGAAGTTTATTAGTTGGTAATAGCTGCTGATTTGAATATCTTTAAAAAAGTTACTTCCAGATTATAGGTAAATAATAGAAATATTTTAAAATTAAAAGAGCAGTACAAAAAAAAACAAGAACTAAGTAAATAAAATTGAATGCTGGGCCATGTGATGTACTGTACATGCATGCTGTGGGAGCTAATGGACCTTATTGTGGTTGATAGAGACATCTGTAGCAAGTGTTGGTAGATTAAGGAACTCTGGTTCAGAGTTGATGAGCCTGTGCTCCAAGCACTGAGAAACAACAAGGAGGGGAACAGTTACCTGAACATGGTGTTTCAGGACACAGACAATTAGATTAATTACCTCAAATTCGTTCAATGCTCAAGGACAGGAAGGTGTGAATAGAAGCAAGACAGGTAAAGGATCTATGAGGTATTGCAGCAGGAGGTTTAGCCCTTGAGCTGGTCAAACAGGTTTGAGATTCATGCTCCCTGTGTGGATGAGAATGTGAAGGATAAGCAAATTGACCATAGCACCGTGATACAGGGATCCATTCAAGGAGGCAGGTAAAGAGGAATGTAGTTGTAATCAGGGACAGTATATAAACACTGTTCTCCGTGGCCAGAATCAAGAGCCCCAAAGGCAGTTTGCCTGCCTAATGCCTGTGTTCAGGATATCTCATCTGGGCTGCAGAGGAACTTGGAGTGGGAGACGAAGATCCAGTTATTATGGTCCATGTTGACATCAACAATGCAAGTAGAAACAGGAAAGAGATCGTGCTGAGAACATATGAATAGCTAAGGCAAAGTTAATAAGCAGAACCGAAAAGGTAATAATTTTAAGATTACTAGCTGAAGGACCTGGTCAAAATGAATGAGTTGGACTGAAGGGTCTGAATCCATGCTGTATGACTCTACAAGTTAATTGGCACAGGGTTAACAAGATTAAAGAGGTAAATGCATGACTGAAAGATTGGCGTGGGAGAAATGGGTTTGAATACATAGGTACATTGGCACCAGTACTGGGAAAAGGAGGGAACTGTTCTGATGGGACAGAATTCACCTTGGAGTCATGCTGGGATCAAGGCCCTGGTGAATTGTATAACTAGGTCTGTAGATAGGGCTTAAAGTGATTTCTGGGTTGTGGTCAGGGGTGGGGGGGCAGTGGTGAGCAAGGAAAATGAGAAAATCAGAGATGAAAGAGAGGATAGGATTATAGGTTTGAGATGGGGCTGGTTGTTATCAGAAAATAAAAGGAAGGAAACCAATGTGAGGACATCATATTGCACCAATGAACCGAAAAAGCATAGGGAAATTTGATGAAAGAACAATTAAAGGCTTTGGATCTTCATGCATGAAACATGCAGAATAAGGTATATGAACTGACGGAGTAAATAAAAGTCAATGAAGATCAAAACTGGCACATAATATTCAGAGATATATGACCTTTCGGAAAGAGTGGGGTGCAATTTCGACAGATGTCAGAGATGATCTGGGCTCACATATGTAGAGTCAGAGCAGAGGTTAAAAAAAGGCAAGGGAAACAAGATTAGTAGGAATAGTATTCAAAGCCCCAAACAAATAGGAAAGGCCACAAATTAATAAAAAAAAGGAATATATAAAAAGAACTGAGCAATAATTATGGGTGACTTTAATCTCCAAGTTAATCGGGTAAATCAAATTGGAAAGGATAGCCATGACAACAAATTCATGGAGTGCATTAAGGATAGTTTACTGGAACAGTATGTCACAGACCCAAACAGGGAGCATGCTATCTTGGATCTGGTAACAGGTAATGAGGCAAGTTTAATAAATTACCTCAAAGCAAAAGATCTATTAAGTAGCGACCATAACGTGATTGAATTTGATATTCAGGTCGAGAGTGATAAACTAGGGTTGGAAATACTGTATTTAAATTAAATAAAATGAAATGAGGATAGGGTTAGCTAAAGCGACCTAGGCAGATAAGTTAGCAGAAATAACAGTAATCAAGTAATGGTGAACATCTAAGGAGGTAATTCATGATTCCCAGCAAAAATACATCGAGTATTAAGTTGAAAGAAACAGTATATAAGAAGACAAAACTCAGAGTTAGGTCAGAAGATCGGGATAAATTCAGAATCCAGCAAAAGAGGTCTAAACAGACAATAAAGGTAGAGAAAATAAATTACAACGGCAAAAAGCAAGGTTATAAAAACCGATAACAAGGGCTTCTTTAAAAATATAAACGAGAAGTCAAAGTGAACAAGGTCCTTTAGACAATGTATCTGGGAGATGATTATGGGGAACAAGGAAATAATAGAACATATTTTGCATGTCTTTATTATGAAAGATACTTTGAAGACCCTATTAACATTTAAAGAATATTGGGGAGGAATTAAGTAGCATCACCAACACCAGAGAAGTAGTATTAGACAAACTAATGGCGTTAAAGGTAGATCAGTCCCAAGGCCCTGATGGCTTGCATTCTAGTATTCTACATGAGACAGCTACAGAGATAGTGGATGTTTTAGCTGTAATTTTCCAACAAACCCTGGACTTTGGAGAAGTACCAGAGGTTTGGAAAACTTGCAATGTGCCCACTCAATTCAACAAAGGGAGAAAGGCACAAAGTAGGTAACAATAGGCTGATTTGCTGAATTTCTATGTTGGAAAACTTTTGGAATTGATTATTAAGTAAGTAATAGTATAACATTTAGAAAATCATGTTTTACTCAAGCCCAGTCAGTATAGATTCATGAAAAGGAATCTTGTCTGATGATTTTATTCAAGATTTTTTTGAGTAAGTCTCAATCAGAGTGAACGGAGGGCAACCAGTAAGTAAGTTGTGGACTTTGAGAAGACATTTGACAAGAAACCTTACAATAGGTTCAGTCATATGATGCCCAAGGCATTGGAGGCAGTGGTATATTAGTATGGATAGAGAATTGGCTAATGGAGATGGGACTAAGGAGTTCTTTTTTCAGATTGGCAACTTGTGACCAATGGGGTTCCACAGAGACCAGTGCTAATATAACAACTGTTTACAATATATATTACTAACATGGAGAATGTAACTGAATGTACTATAGCCAAATTTGCAGATAAATCAAAAATTGATCGAAAGGCAGGCTACGAGAAGGATAAAAATGGTTATGGAGAGCTCTTGATTGGCTATAGATAATTGAGCAAAATGTTGGCAAATGGAATTTGTCCACTACAGGGAAGTACTGGCTGACGAAGGGTACACTATCAGACATATCCTGTGACTGTTCTCATTCGATACCAAAACACAAAGAGATTATAAACAAGGCCTCACACCTAACATGCATTGTTTGACCTAAAATGTCGCCTCATCTTTACACCGATAAAACCTTCAGTTCTCTCAGGACAGGGACTTCAAAGGAATTTGGGGATTTACACTTACATATTAAGTGATTAAAGATTTAACACATCTTAGGTCTGTTTCGTACATCCCCAACAGCAATATGACCCTTTGATCTTATAAATTCTGTGTCTGACACTCCCTCTCTCACTAACACCCGAAGGAGTGAGACTACGACAGCCTGTGTTTTCAAATAAACCTGCCAGACTATGACCTAGCGTTGCAGTGATTTCTGACCTCGTCCACCCCAGTCCAACACCAGCACGTTCACCTCCACTAGCCTCTGGAATATCCAAAGACAATAACATTTAAGCAACAAACGCTGAGCTTGTCATCTGTACCACACCAACGGTACCAGATGAATTGGTCTCTCAAAGAGGACATAGACGATAAGATAAAGCACTAATAACTCCGACTCCCACCATGACACCCCCGCCCCGCAGCCACTTTCCATCCAAATTTCCAGAATATTCTGTAAATCACCGCCCGGCAACCAGCCTGCAAGCCAATCAGTGACCGAAGCATTGCTGATTGACAGTGATTTCCGACCACATACGCAGCAGAAAACGCAAGACATTACTGATTGACGTGTAAACTGGCCATACATTGGGTGGCTGCCTGGTGAGCAGCAATGAGGTAAAGGGGAACGCTCTAGTTAACCAATGGGGTTGAGGGAGGTGGGCTGCCACTGCCGAGTCTAGGAGCGATCGTGGTGTTGGGCGGTTGAGTTTCTGCAATGTCTGCAATCAAAGCTCTAAACCCGAAAGCGGAGATAGCCAGGGCCCAAGCTGCCCTAGCTGTTAATATTAGTGCGGCGCGAGGCCTACAGGATGTTCTCAGGACTAATCTGGGGCCGAAAGGGACCATGAAGATGTGAGAAGCCGCGGCCTTGTGAACGGAGCGAGCCGGCAGAGATAACACGTGTTCGATGCGGATTGGCGGGGGGAGGATGAGATGGGCTTGGGGAGGGTGAGGCATTGGGGTTGGAGGTGGGGAAGGTGGCTGGGAGCGAGAAAGACGGGGAGAAAAGATAGGGCAGGGTGGGGGGACGAAGGAAGGGTGGGGAAGGAGAGGATCATAGGCGTGGGGAGGTGGAAGGAGAGGAGGGCTGTGGGGTGGGATGAGGGGGTAGAGGGTGAAGGTGGGAGAAAAAAGGAAGGGATTAGCGAGGGGGGTAGGGGGAGCAAAGTTAGAAGGTAAGTAGGCAGAAGGGTGCGAGGGAGGGAATGGGGACAGGACACGGGAGACTTGAGAGTCTCCTCAATTCTGGAGAAAGGGTAATTTCATTGAAATTTATAAGATTCTTAGAGCACATGACAGGGTGAGCATGGGGAGTCCAAAACTGACATCATTTTCAGGATAAGGGTTCAATCAGTTAGATCCAAGATGAGAAATTTCTTGACTCTGGGTGAAAAATCTTTGAAATTCCCAACTCCAGAAGTCCACTTCTCTCCTGCCAATCAAAAAATGACCCATTTGTGCCACCTGTGTTCCTTGTGTGCAAATGATCTTCCATCTATCTTCACTGTTACCCCCTGTCTTTGGAGCTTTCATTTTCTGCAGTATTCTGAGATTTCCAGAAAGCATTTGACAGGATGCCACATGCAAGTATAGTATATCTCATCAGTTTCCCTTTACCTACAGCACTTGTCACTCCTTCAAAGATCTTGATTAAATGGGTTACATGGTATTTCCCTTCCACAAGACTGTATTACCTCTAATTGTCCTGAATTTGACCCCGATGCATTGTGATAGCTTTTCATGTCTTCCCTGTAACGGATGTTAAGCAGTTTTTGCCTTTGTCTTCCACCTTTTTTTGATAATGGAGGTACATTAGCTATCTTCCAATTGACTGTAACCTTCCTGAAGTGTTGAAAATTTTTGCCTGTTAAAATCAGTACACAACTCTGTCACTGGCCAGTTCTTCTAAGGCATTAGGACTTAAGCCCATCAAGGCCCTTGAGATGTGTCAACCGATTGCTTCAGCAATTTTGTTCAGTACCAGTTCTGTAAGTGTTCATAATTTGATTTTGAAAATTTAACAAATGCTGACAGGCTGAAATATGCATTATTAGAACTCCCAGTTAAGCTGTGATCTTTTTGTCTTCAGGCTTGTTTCTGGTGCTGGAGATATCAAGCTTACCAAAGATGGTAATGTTCTGTTGCATGAAATGGTGAGTATCATATAATTTCTGTAGAAATAATATTTGAGGTTTGGGCAACTGTAGCTGCATGTTGCTGTTACTTTGTAAAATAACTCCACAGAAACCAGTATCCCATCCCCAAATTACCCTTTATTTACACATTCACAGTAAATGGATTCTGTTGAGGTAGCTCAGAGCCAGTCCCTGGAATAAGGAGAATCCCTGAGACTCCTGTTTATATCTCAGTCAGGACTGCCTGATTGGCGCTGTTAACCTGGGTCAATTAGGGAACTAATTCAATGAGATCCACCAGGCCCTCATTCCAATTGCTATGTGAAGTTATAACTAGGATGCATATTTTGGGCATTGAAGCTCGGTCTCTATTGTGTCAACAGTTCCAACCAAATTCATCATGCCTTTTCATATCTGCTGTTGCTAAATTCTCAGTCTTGTGTGATGAAAGTTTCTGGCATTGTGTCCACACAATATCTACGTTTACACTTTTTGACCTTGAACTTTTTCCCCCTCTGTGCTCCTGCACTGAAAATCTCATTCATGTTTATCTTGAGAGTTAACAGTTCCAATGCATTTCTGTCTTGTGATGTTGAGGTGACTTCAAAACTTTACTGGCAATATTTTACATTGCAGCAAGACCCATTTTTCTGCCACTCCTGTGCTGACTGGTCTTTACTGGTCCCAGTTCTCAACTTCATTTTTGTATTTCTCTCTGTTCAAGATATAAACTACTCTCGTTCTGACCTTGTGTGCTTTCCGATCATCATGGTTCTAAAATTGACAGATGTGCCTTCAGTTGTTGAAGCTCAAAGCACACCCCTTCCCTCACTAAAATTTTTTAGCTGACTTTCCTCCTTAAGTTTTCCGTACATCTTTTTAGCAAAGTCTTCATTTCGTAACTCTTGCTGTGGCTCAGTTTCATTACTTTATGTTGCAATGTTTAATTAACTAAATATGAGATTAAATTGTCTTTGTAACAGTCTTAGTTTTTCAATTAATTCCAAGTTGAGTTTAATGGCTGAAGTATTGCAACTCATCTGATTGCATAATGTAACTGTTCAGATTGTGTGGTTTTTTTCCTGAGGGTGATGAGATGTGACCTTGTGGATGCTGATAGCTCCTTCAATTAGCAATGTAACTTAAGCTAATCTTTGACACCATTTCCATACCTGTATGTTTTCACTTTGTATGAAATGGTCACTTTGTAAGAAATGAGAGTCTTGGTCTTCAGTGACACCTATAGTTGGGAGATGTAAACTGGACAATGTTGAAAAACTTGCATGGACATTTTGCATTTCAATATTTATTTAATGAACCTTGTTTAGAATAGATAGAGGTATTTCTGTTAATCTGACTGTCCAAAATAACAGGAGTTGGCTTGAAATGAGAGCGAAGCCAATCGGGTTAAGTTCCAAAGGACTGTGGAAATCTAGGACACTTCATTTAAAAAAAACTAGGCCGTGGGTCAATTTGTTGAAGTTTTGGGAAAGTTTCATCACACAGATGGAACAAAAAACAATCGACGGCCAATCTTAATGACCCAAGTCCTACATGTGTGATGTGGAGCTGTCCATGTTGTTCTGGGGTGGACAAAAATAGAAGTCACGGACACCAGGTTATAGACCAACACATTTATTAACTGGAATTATCTTACCGTTATCTCCTCATCTATACAGTTCTGTGCCTCTGCGCCTTCCTTCACTTCACCTGACAGAAGAATAGTGTTTTGAAAGCTTGTGATTTTTAAATAAACCTGGTGTCGTGTGACTTCTGACGTAGTCACCTGAATAGTTGAATAATCTCTTGCTCTCTTTCTGATCCTTGAATGAGGTAAAAATTAAAACCTTAGTGGAATTTGCTGTAAAATATTATGAATATCCCAATTATTCTGTTGCAGCAAATACAACACCCAACAGCTTCTTTAATAGCTAAAGTGGCGACAGCTCAGGATGACATGACTGGTGATGGCACCACTTCCAATGTGCTGATCATTGGCGAGTTGCTGAAACAAGCTGATCTCTATATTTCAGAGGTAACAAATATGTAGCGTCATTGCAGTTTTATAAGTTAAAAGTACTCTGGATGTGCATGTGGTGTGAATCTTAGCCAGGAACATTTGCGATATTAAACTGCTAAGAGCACTGGACCAGATGAAGAGCAATGTTCATTACTGGTGATCCAGCTGTATAATTTGGTGTAATTATAAAATGTATAACTAGGGTGACAAAGCACACCTATGTTTCTTAAACTTTAAATTCTTAAATGTTTTCCTCCGTTATGTATCCTTGTAACAAGGCCCATAAAAAGACTAAATGATATGAAGTGCTGGGTTGCTTTATGGTTGGCCGAAGAACCCGTTCCTGTGCTGTACTTTCTTGTAAAAAGTAGGTCTGTGAATCTGGTATCTTATATTTCACAAGACTACCTTGGTACATTGTTCCCATTCTACCAAATTTCAATCTGTAGGTGTGTAGTGTTTTTATACCACTGCTACAAGTTAGATATACATTTTTGCATTTAGACTTTTGCTAAGTTAAATTTTCTTTTGTAAGATGTTGGGACTGAGGAGGTAGATTTTAAGGAGTTTCTTGGGAGGTTTTTGAAAGGAACTTTCAGCTAGGAGAGGGCCGATGGAGTTAATGGAGTGATTAACATTGACGTAACGGGCCAGCAGGCCAGCAACAACTGTAGAGTTAGAGTAGGCTCAAAGTGGGGAGTGGTATGGTCAGGTAATGGAGGGATTATTAATCAAAGATGAAAAATGTGTCACAATGTAATTTTGTTCAGCAGCATATTGAGAACTTGATCTGGGTATCATGCCATTTATTTTCAGGGTTTGCATCCCAGGATAGTGACAGAAGGGTTTGAAGCTGCAAAAGACAAGGCCCTTGAGATTTTGGAGCAGGTGAAAATAACCAAAGAGATGGACAGAGAGACTCTTATCAATGTTGCTAGAACATCGTTGCGCACCAAAGTGCACAAGGAATTGGCAGATGTCTTAACAGAGGTATTCACATATTTTAAAATTTCTTTTGAGCCTTCAGTGTAGCATTACATTGTGCAATTTCTAATAGAAATTTGACAGATTTCCATTGCTGTTTAAAATGAATTTCTATCTTTTTTTTTCTGTCCTAGTTAGATATTGGCAAGTAATTGCCTCACGAGTGCATGACTAAATTCTGCATTAGCTCTTCTGTAGTTAAAGCAGCCAGACATCATGCTAGAGTATCTTCACTTACTTGATTGAAATTGGTGCTCTGTCCTGTCATGGCAACATTCAAAAGTGGTGAACACAAGTTTTTGTAGGAATGGACATTGCAAATCTTGCAAAATTATTGATTTGAAATTGCAATGTTCACCTTCGTATGGCAATTGAATGTAAATTTGTCACAAAAAAGCCCTCCTGGAGATACTGTGGCACCAACACTGCTAAAATGTAATTGTGATATGCCATAATTACTTGGAAAGCATTCCATATTAAGGGTGGATTTTGGGGTAATATATTTTTATTTAAAAAGTGACAAATGTACATTTTTAAGTTGGGACTAAATTCTATTTGTGCATCCTTTTCAGGTTAGCCTGTGGTCTTTAACTTGATGGCAGATGGGATTGTTTTGCTGTCTCTGATTCTTGGCATGAATTTATAGGTTGAGCAAAGCAATGAACTGTTTCTAACGTGGTTGCATATTAATTGTGTAATCTCTGCTGGACATTGTGTTTCACAATTTAGTTTTGATATAAATTGAATATCTAGCTATATAGTGTTTGATCATTTTTAGGCTGTAGTCGATGCTGTGCTGGCAGTGAGGAAACCAAACGAACCCATTGATCTGTTCATGGTTGAGATTATGGAGATGAAGCACAAAACTGAGACTGACACAAAGTAAGTAATAACCTGTGAAAGCTGCTTCCAATGAGTGGCAGAATTAACTATTATGACTATTTTGTTGATCATCAAGGACCAACTTTTAATACCTACTCTGGCAGCAGTGATATTCAAGAAAGCTCTGGTCTAGAATTAAAAACGATAAATTTTTTACTCATGAAAGGCTTCTTTTGGCTCTTGGATAATTTTTAAGTAGAATACTTTTCTGGTCCTCTTTTGTTCATGGCTGCTTGGTGTGAATTTTGAAGTATAAATTTTTTTTGGATTCCTCAAAACTGAGCTGTAGATTGTCTACTGTATTATTTCATTCTTTTTTTATTAGTGCCATTGTTCATTATTAGTTTCTGACTTTTATGTTGTTGCTAATTTCACTTTTGTCGGTACAGTTCCTAATATTTAAATGGGTTTTTGTTTTATGTTCAGTCTTTGATTGAAATACGAATCCAAAACTTTTCAGAGTTTTACAGCACAGAAATAGGTCACCAAACACCAATTTGTTGAAATTCCAATTTCCAACAATTGCCTGGTAACCTATGAATTTCAAGTAAATCCTGTAAAAAGCTCGTAAATGTTGAGGGTTCTTACCTCTACCACCCTTTCAGATAGGCAGTTCTCTGGGTAAATTTTTTTTTAACTATGTATCCACATAATGTCGAGGCCTTTGCCTTCAAGCTGCATCTCCTGGTTATTGACCCCTCTATTAAGAGCCAAATTTTATTCCTACTTGTCTGCTTAACCTGTGTCCCTCTATGCCATATTAAATGTTCATGACAGATTTCTGGCTGTATTTGTTTGAATTTAATTAGTATTGAGGAAAGTGTTCCTTCAGTGATAATTCTCCCTCGAGTATTGATTGTAACTGGACATATTCTTTTTGCAGCCTGGTAAGAGGACTGGTGTTGGATCATGGTGCTCGTCACCCAGATATGAAGAAGAGAGTTGAAGATGCCTATATGCTTACCTGCAATATTTCCCTGGAGTATGAAAAAACGTAAGTGCAGCCAGGCATTACAGTTCGTGAAGTTGAGCTGAATTAAAACCAAGTGTTTTTGAGTCAGAGACATTTATTTTCCTTGGATCAATCTTTTTGAGTCGAATAACTGGATTAAGGGATATCAAATGTTAATAGTGCAATAACATCGCTGATGGCAATGAGAACGTTATAAAACAAAAGAATTATATGACAGCAAGCCACAAAAGGAGGTGTTAGGGCAGATGACTGAAAGCTTGGCCAATTAGGTAGCTTTTAAGCATTACGCTAAATAGAGAGAAAAAGGTGCAGCAAGGGCTTCTAGAGTTTAACTCAGCCAGTTGAGAGCAGAAGCTTCCCATTTTGAAGTGAGGAAAATCAAGGATACTGAAGATAAGAAGTAAATGAATGAAGATTATTGGAGGAGATTAGAAATGGGGAGGACTGAGGCATTTACAAATTACGGTGAAAATGTTAGAATCACTATTTTTGCTCGACTTGGAGCCAGTGTAGATTCAGTAGCGTAGGGTAACAGGTGGTTGGGACCAGCTGAGAGTTGAGATGTGCAGCAGAGTTTTGGATGACTTCATATATATGTAGGGTGCAATCTCTGAATTGTAGCACAAAAATAGGCCATTCAGTTTGTCATGGTTTTGCTGACTGTCTTTCGGAACAAATAACTAAGGGTCATTCCTGCCTTCTCCCTGCGCATTCTTCTGTTTGGATAGCAATCTAGTTTGCTCTTAATGCCTTAATTGCCATCCTCTCAGGTAGTACAGTCTTAAACTCATTTGTAACGACTTGCTTTGAAATTTTTTTTTTGTTCAATGACCACAGCTGCTTTTCCCCCAATACCTTTTCTGTGCCCTTTGAATCTGTCATACAGGGCAGAAAATACCCTTCAGCCCATTGACTCTATACCAGTGTAACTGCCACCAAAGGTGTGTTAATCCTGAGTTCCTGCGCTAGTCCCATTTCCTTGAATGTTATTTTATTCAAGTGCTCAAACAAAAGTTTCAAGGTTTCTGGCCCTCACTACCTTCCCAGGCAGTGAAGTACAGAATTCACCCTCTGAGTGAGAGTGTTTTTCTCAAATCCCTGCGGAATCTCCTGCCCCTCATCATAAAACTATGCCCACTCATAATTGACCCCCTAAACCAAGGGGGACAGCTACTCTCTATTCACTCTGTCTGACACCACCCTGCCCCCAAGAATCTTGTACTTCTCAATGGTGTCTTGCTCCTGGAGAGAAAACATTCCAAGGCTATCTAGTTTCCTAACAGCACAATTTCTCAATCTCAGTCTACATCCTCTTGAACTTCTTCTGTACGCCATCTATTTTTGTCACATTCTTGCAGTGTTGAGGTGACCAGAACTGTACGTAGAACTCCAGCTGTGGCCTAACCAACGTTCTCTCAACTCCAATATTACATCTTTGCTCTTAGACTCTACGCCATGACTGATGAAAGCAAGTTTCACATATTCTTTCTTAACTTTCCTGTTCACGTACTCTGCTGACTTCAGGGAACTGAATAATTACCCCAAGCTCCCTTTGTTTCTTTAAGCTACCCAGGGTCCTGCCATTCATTGAAAGCTCCCTCATCTTGTTCCTTCTTTCAGAGTGCATCATCTCACATTTATCAGAGTTGAATGCCAGCTGCCACTGCTCTGCCCGTCTGACTAACGTCTCTGTATTGCCCTGCAACTTACAATCATTTTCTTTGCTGTTAACCACTCTACCAATCTTGGTGTTGTGTGCAAACTTGCTTAATGTTCCCTACACATTTTCATCTGTATCATTTATTGGCTTCCAGTCAATCGAATAGCCTTCTACCACTTCCCTTTGTATCTTCTTATTAAACCAGTTTTTGATCCATTTCACCAAGTTTTCTTGGTGAATGTACCTTAACCTTCTCGGTCAGTCTCCCAGGTGGGACCTTTGTCAAAAGCTTTGCTAAAATCATAAAAACTACAAGAACTGAATTTTACTCATCCACACCCTTGGTTATATTTTTTGATTGATTCAAAGATTTGTTAGGCATGACCTTCCTGTGATAAAGCCATACTGACTAGGTCTGCTGGCTTTCCAATTAAGTATTAATTGTATCCTTCAGAATTTTCTCCAGTAGTTTTCCTCAAGTGACTTGAGACTTGGCGGTCTGAAATTTCCTCATCCACCTCTACTATCCTTCTTGAAAAGTGGAACCACATTAGCCATCCTTCAATCTTATGGAACACCCCCATACCCACCCCCACCATGGCCAGACCGGGATTAATAATTTGTGTAAGTGCCTCTGTAATTTCTTTCTTCGTCTCCCAAAGCAGCATGGATACAATTCATCTGGGCCTGTTCCCTCGTCTGTTTTTAAGCCTGGCAGAGCCTCCAATACCTCCTGATTTCCACTGTCAAACTGTGCAAGTTCCTCAGTCTCTATTCCTGAATTCTATACCGCGGTTGACTTTTCCAGAGTGAAGGCTGAAGAGAAGTATTCGTTCAGCACCTTTCCAATATTCTGCGACTTCATACGTGGGTTGCTCCCTTGGTCCCTAATTGGTCCTGTTCCTGTTATATGTTGGAGCTGTATTCTCTGCAGCTGCTTATTCCTCACCTCCCCTGCCCCCTAACTGGAGGAGCTATTCCCTTTCAGTTTTGGCCAGATCCTGTCTTTTTTAATTAACTGTGCCTTCCCTAAATCCAGAGCGCCTCTTATAGGCCACCTATTTCCTTGTCCATAACAAATTTGAGCTTTTCTTTAAATTGTTCCCCCACTGCCACATTAAATGCTTGTATGGTGGCTTTTCCCAAGACAGCACTTCACTATCCTTTGGGCATCGTACATATTAATGCAAAAAACCTCCCCCCAGATACATTTCAAGAAATCACCCCCTCTAAACCCTTAACGCTCTGACTGTCCCAATTTGTTGGGAAAGTTGGAATTCCCTAACATAATTAACTGAATATTATTTTTACACACCTCAAACTGTCTACTTTTTGCTGCTGACTTTTTGGAAACCTGTAATTCAGAGCTTCTTATCCTCAAAGTCTTCCAAAATATCATCTCTCCTGGTTGCAGAATTGGACACCTTAATTAACAGTCCTACAACCCTTTCTACACCCTGCTGTGTCTCACCTAAAGATCTTGGAATGTTGAATCACCAGTCCAGGCCTTCCATCAACCATGTTTCTCGATCCTTCCACTGATTGAGACATACAGCACAGGAACAAACCCTTTGGTTTGAGTGTTTATGCCGACCAAGTTTCAAACAACAGAAGGAACTTACAGCAGGAGCAGGCCCTTTTGGCCCTCCCAGCCAGCACCGACATGCTGCCCGTCACAATTAAACCCCCCATCCCTTCTAGGAACCGTATCCCTCTCTTCCCATCCTATTCATATATTTGTCAAGACGCCTTTTAAAAGTCACTATATAGTATCTGCTTCCACTACCTCCCCGGCAGCAAGTTTCAGGCACGCACTGCCCTCTGTGTAATAAACTTGACTCATACATCAAGTTTAAACCTTGCCCCTTGCAGTTACATTTTCTTCCAATTCATTTATATATATATTACAAATGGCAAAGGTCCCTACTGATCCCTGAGGAACGCCTCTAGTCACAGCCTTCCATTCAGTAACAGACCCTTCCACTGCTACCCTCTGTCTTCTATGATCGGGCCATCTTGCAAGCTCACTTCTGACATTGAGTGACTTTGCTGTCTGTATCAACCTGTCTTGAAGGACCTTGTCAAAGGCCTTACTGAAGTCCATGTAGACAAAACATCCACTGCTGTACCCTCATCGATCATCTTCATCACTTCCTCAGAAAAACTCAATCAAATTAGTGAGACACTACCTCCCTGTCACAAAACCATGTTGCCTCTCACAAATACGCCCATTGATTTCCAGGTGGGAGTAAATCCTGTCTCGAAGAATCTGCTCCAGTAATTTCCCTACCGCTGACGTAAGGCTCACAGGCCTGTAATTAGTTGGATTATCCTTGCTACCTTCCTTAAAGGAACGCGTTGGCTATTCTCCAATCCTCTGGGATTTCTCCTGAAGCCAGTGAGGATACAAAGATTTCCCTCAAGGCCCCAGCAATCTCCTCCTTTGTCTCTCCCAGTATTCTGGGGTATATCCCATCTGGCCCTGAGGACTTGTCTACCTTAATGTTTTTCAAGACCCCCAACACCATCTCCCTTTTGATCTCAACATGACCCAAACTTTCTACACCATCCCGCCCCTCCTCATCCACCAAGCCTTTCTCTGTGGAGAATATCGATGCAAAGAAAGTTATTTGCCAGAACTAAAGTCTGGTTTGCCTGTGTTTGGCCTATATTCCTCTATACGTTTCCTATTTATGTACTATCCAAATGTCATTTTAAATATTGTAACTACCTGCAATCACCTTTTCCTCTGCCAGTTCATTCCCCACACGCACCACTTTCGTTTTTAAAACGTTGCCCCTTGGGTCCCTTTTTAAATCTTTTTCCTCTCACATTAAACCTATACCCTCTAGTTTTGAACTCCCCAACCATAGGATAGAGACCTTTTACTATTCGCCATACTTAATGCACTTCAAGATTTTATAAACTGTCATAAGGTCTACTTTCTATGGGAGAAAATCCCAGTTTATCCAACCTCCTCTTAGAACTCAGGCCTTTTAGTCCCAGTAACATCCTGGGATCAGCCAGGAGTACATTGAGGTTTGTGGTGTTTTCAAATAAACATGTCAAAAAGTAAGCTTCCAGCTGAATTGGGTGAAGTCAGGCAATCTTAAGTGTATAAATTAGTGGTCTTTATGCTGTACAATTTTTAGTAACCACCTATTTGTCTTAATCTATATAATGATGTTCAGAATAATGTCTGGTGTATTGCCTTTGCTGAATTTTTGTGACTATTGATCAATATTATTGTCCTGAAGTAAGTCTTGGCACAGCTTTTACCCATTTGATATTTTACCTTTTGAGTGACCTGCAGCACTGAGATATTTGTATTTCTCCCCAGAGAAGTAAATTCAGGATTCTTCTACAAAAGTGCTGATGAAAGGGAAAAGTTTGTGCAAGCTGAGAGGAAATTCATTGAAGACAGAGTTAACAAAATCATAGCACTGAAGAGAAAAGTTTGTGGTGACTCTAATAAGGGATTTGTAGTTATTAATCAAAAGGTGAGTACTTTGCCATAACTTGATTATGCTTTGTGTCTTTGCAAACCTTGATCCCTCCTCTTTACTCCTGTGAAGACTCCTAACAGTTGTCATCTGCAATTTTTTAATCACCTGCCTGTAACTAGCCTTTATTTCATACGTGAACCATGGCTGTATCAGCAAATTGTTTGACTTTTACAAGCTTTTAGTCAGGCTAACTAGACAACAGTTGCAAATTCCAATTTCAAGACAATTCTGCATCACCACCATTAGAAAAGAATCAGCTGGATTTCTGACCTCTTAACCTGACTCATTTTATTTTCAGATGTTCTAACTTCTTGACCTAATACTTGAACAGTGATAGGCATTGTCTCCACATAGATTTCTGTGGAAGTCAGAAAGTACTTCACCCCTTTCAGAAAAGCTGTATTTATGAAATAGCTTACAATAACAATCCGGCACTTGCACCTGCATTCTACTGCTGTGCTTCCTCCTTTCTAATAAATGTGACAGGGCACTTGGTTTGATTCATTTATTGTCTATATTTGCATATTTTTATTTGTCAGTTTATAATTTCAGTCTAATATTGCAATGAAGCGTTACAGTAGATTTATTTTCTCCAGCCTGATTTTCATAGTTCCAGTAGATTTTTCTACCAAATTTAAAATTTGATTTTAATTTTGACTTGTAGGGTGTTGATCCATTATCATTAGATGCGTTTGCAAAAGAAGGCATTGTGGCACTGAGGAGAGCGAAGCGGAGAAATATGGAAAGGTTGGTTCTGTTAAATGCATGCGATGCAATGTAATCATGTATTATGAGCAGGTGTGGCTGTTGTCCCACAGAGGAAAGTACTCTTACAGTCCAGTTTGGAGCAAAATCAGCACCCTGGTAGATTCAGACCCAATGCTGTAAAGAGCAGGCTGATTGTAGTTGGTGAAATGATGAGAAGCTTATCCGTGGTAATGGTGACTGAGCATAGTTTTTGCCATTAGCCCTAAAATAATTCTCTTCGTATATTTCCTGTCTATAATTAGTATTTGTATAATAAAAACCTCAACAAAATTGTCTGTTCCATCTTTGATCAGGCCTCTGAAGGCTTGTCTTTGCAGAATGCACTTAAATGCTCTTGTCTTTGAATGAAATGCAGCCACGACAAAAAGATGCTATTAGATATAATAGCAAATTATTTGACATGCTTTTGTTTAACAAACTTTTATGGTGTCTTGTTGTAGCCTAGTTAATTTTTTAAAAAAGCTTGGCAGTCCTATAATATGGAGAGAATTTGAAGCTCAGTCACAGGTATGTGTTAAGAAACACTTTTCTATGTTTCGAAAGTTAAAATCCCCTACTATTACAGCCCTATTTTTCTTACACTATGACTCCATCAGATATCTGTAATATGACAGGGAAACAAATCTTTCACTCCAACCAGTCCAAGCTGGCTATGTTCCCAAACTAAACTGTTCCGCTTGCCTGCATTTGGCCCATATCCCTCCAAACCTTCCCTATTCATGTACTTATCCAAATGTCTTTTAAATGTTGTAACTGTATCTGCATTCACCAGTACTTCTGGGACTTCAATCCACACTGTGAAAAATGTTGCCCAATGTCCATCATAAAACTGTCTCCTCTCACCTCCAATGTATGTCCCCTGGTTTTGAACCCCTCCGCCCCCTGAGAAGCAATCTTTGTTATTCACCTTATCTATGCTCATCATGATTTTATAAACCTCTTATAAAGTCACCCCTCGACCTCCTCTGCTACAGTGAAGAAAATTCCCAGCCTATCTAGCCTATTTTCTTTTATACAACTCAAATGCTCAATTCCAGGTCCCTGGGACCAACAGGCAGCAGTACTAACCACTGACCCACTAGGCTGCCGCCTGTTGGTCCCAGGGACCTGGGTTCACTTCCACCCTCAGGCGACTGAGTGTGTGGAATTTGTATGTTCTCCCTGCGTGTTTACATGGGTGCTCCGGTTTCCTCCCTCAGTCTAAAGATGTACAGGCTAGGTGGATTGGCCATGCTAATTTCCCCTGAATTTTCAGGGTGTGTAGTTTAGGGGATGGGTCTGGGTGGGATGCTCTGAGAGTCAAAGAAACCTACAGCACAGGAACAGGCCCTTCGGCCCTCCAAGCCTGCGCCGATCAAGATCCTCTGTCTAACCTGTCATCTATTTTCTAACAGTCTGTGTCCATTTGCTCCCTGCCCATCCATGTACCTGGCCAAATATATCTTAAAAGATGCTAACGTGTCTGCGTCTACCACTTCCGCTGGCACCGCGTTCCAGGTACCCACCACCCTTGGTGTAAAGAACTTTCCACGCATATCTCCCTTAAACTTTCCTCCCCTCACTTTGAACTCCTGACCCCTAGTAATTGAGTCCCCCACTCTGGGTGGGGGGGGGGGGGGGGGGGGGAGCTTTTTGCTATCCACCCTGTCTATACCCCTCATGATTTTTGTAGACCTCAGTCAGGTCCCCCCTCAATCTCCGTCTTTCTAATGAAAATAATCCTAATCTATTCAACCTCTCTTCATAGCTAGCACCCTCCATACCAGGCAACATCCTGGTGAACCTCCTCTGCACCCTCTCCAAAGCATCCACATCCTTATGGTAATGTGGCGACCAGAACTGTACATAGTACTCCAAATGTGGCCAAACCAAAGTCCTATACAACTACAACATGACCTGCCAACTCTTGTACTCAATACCCCATCCGATGAAGGAAAGCATGCCATATGCTGCCTTGACCACCCTATTGACCTGTGTTGTCACCTTCAGGGAACAATGGGCCTGAACACCCAGATCTCTCTGTTCATCAATTTTTCCCCAGGACTTTTCCATTTACTGTATAGTTCGCCCTTGAATTTGATCTTCCAAAATGCATCACCTCGCATTTGCCCCAATTGAACTCCATCTGCCATTTATCTGCCCAACTCTCCAGTCTATCTATATTCTGCTGTAATTTCTGACAGTCCCCTTCACTATCAGCTACTCCACCAATCTTAGTGTCATCAGCATTGCTGATCAGACCACCTACACCTTCCTCCAGATCATTTTCATATATCACAAACAACAGTGGTCCCAGCACAGATCCCTGTGGAACACCACTGGTTACAGGTCTCCAATTTGAGAAACTCCCTTCTACTACTACCCTCTGCCTCCAGTTGCCCAGCCAGTTTTTTTATCCATCTAGCTACCTGGACCTCATGTGACTTCACTTTCTCCATCAGCCTGCCATGGGGAACCTCATCAAACGCCTTACTGAAGTCCATGTATATGACATCTACAGCCTTTCCCTCATCAATCAACTTTGTCACATCTACAAAGAATTCTGTTAAGTTGGTAAGACATGACCTTCTCTGTACAAAGCCATGTTGCCTATCATGGATAAGCCCATTTTGTTCCAAATGGGAATAGATCCTATCCCTCAGTAGCTTCCCTACCACTGACGTCAGGCTTACCGGTCGATAATTACCCTGATTACCCTTGCTGCCCTTTTTAAACAAGGTGACAACATTAGCAAGTCTCCAGTCCTCTGGGACCTCACCCGTGTCTAAGGACACTGCAAAGACATCTGTTAGGGCCCCGGCTATTTCCTCTCTCACATCCCTCGAGTACCTGGGATAGATCCCATCCGGACCTGGGGACTTGTCCACCTTAATGTCTTTTAGGATACCTAACACTTCCTCCTTCCTTATGTCAACTTGACCCAGAGTAAGCAAACATCTATCCCTAACCACAACATCTGTCATGTCCCTCTCCTTGGTGAATACCGATGCAAAGTACTCGTTAAGAATGTCACCCATTTTCTCTGACTCAGCGCATAACTTTGCTTCTTTGTCCTTAAGTGGGCCAATCCTTTCTCTAGTTACCGTCTTGCTCTTTTATATATGAATAAAAGTCTTTGGGATTTTCCTTTAGCCATGTTTGCCAGCAATATCTCATGTCCTGTCTTAGCCCTCTTAATCCCTTTTTTCAGGTTCGCTCTACATTCCAGATATTCTTGCAAAGCTTCGTCTGTCTTCAGTCGCCGAGAACTCATCTATGCTTCCTTTTTTCTCTTGGCTAGTCTCTCAATTTCACCTGTCATCCATGGCTCCCTAATCTTGCCTTTTCTATTCCTCATTTTCACAGGAACATGTCTCTCCTGCACGCTAATCAACCTCTCCTTAAAAGCCTCCCACATATCAAATGTGGATTTACCTTCAAACAGTTTCTCCCAATCTATATTCCTCAGATCCTGCCGAATCTTGGTATAATCGGCCTTCCCCCAGCTTAGTACTCTTCCTTTACGACCACTCCCATCCGTGTCCATGAGTATTGTAAAACTTACGGAATTGTGGTCGCTATTTCCAAAGTAGTCCCCTACTATAATATCAACCATCTGGCCGTGTTCATTCCCCAACACCAGGTCCAGTCTAGCCCCTTCTCGAGTTGGACTACATACGTACTGCTCTAGAAAACCCTTCTGGACACACCTTACAAATTCTGCTCTGTCTTGACCCCTAACACTGTGTGAATCCCAGACAATGTTGGGAAAATTAAAATCTCCCATCACCACCACCCTGTTTCTCCTACACCTTTCCATTATCTGTTTACATATTTGTACCTCTATCTCACGCTCGCTGTTTGGATGCCTGTAGTACAGCCCCAACATTGTTACTGAATCCTTCCTAATTTCTGAGTTCTACCCATATTGCCTCACTGCTTGAGTCCTCCATGGGGCCCTCCTTCAGTGCAGCTGTGATATCGTCTTTGACCATTACTGCAACTCCTCCACCCCTTTTAGCTCCCTCTCCATCCCACCTGAAGCATCGATATCCTGAGACAACTAGTTGCCAGTCATGCCCTTCCCTCACCCAACTCTCAGTATTAGCAATAACATCATACCTCCAGGTACCGATCCAAGCCCTAAGCTCAGCTGCCTTGTCTACTACACTTCTCGCATTAAAACAAATGCACCTCAGACCACCTGTGCCTTTTGTGTTCATCATCTGCTCCCTGACTACTATTCCCTTTAGTCACACCGACTCCATTATCTAGTTCCCTACAGGCTTTCGTTTCTACCTCTTTTCTGTCCAATATTTGGTTCCCATCCCCCTGCCACATTAGTTTAAAGCCTTCCCCACAGCATTAGCAAAAGCACCCCCAAGGACATTGGTTCCAGTCCGGTTCAGGTGTAGACCGTCCAATTTGTAATAGTCCCACCTTCCCAGAACCGGTTCCAATGTCCCAAAAATCTGAACCCCTCCCTCCTACACCATCTCTCAAGCCACGCATTCATCCTAGCTATTCTTTCATTTCTGCGCTGACTAGCACGTGGCACTGGTAGCAATCCAGTGTGAACTTGTTGGGCCAAAGTGCCTGTTTCCACCCTGTAGGGATTCTACAGTCTTTGATCTAAATCCTTTCTGATCACACTCCAGTTTAATAATCACCTTCCTATTGGAGGGTGTTCGGAATTGTGCACAGTACTCTAGAAATGGCTTCACTAGAATCCTGCACAGCCTCAACATGACATCAGCCGTGCGTGTTCATCTGCTCTGTCTTCCTATTCCTACTGTCATATAGAATGTGGCACTGGTAGTAGTCCGGCTATTACTACCTTCAAACCTACATTTTAACCTACTGCCCAGTTTCCTATGTTCTCTCCTTTCACAACCTAATCCCTTTCATTGGTACAAATTTGCACAATGCTCTCCTGCTGGTCACACTCCCCTTTCAGAATATTCTACTCCCTCTTCAAGACATCGGTAGACTCTGGCACCAGGGAGACAGCACACTATGCTTGTGTCTCGCTGATGGTTGCAGAAATGTCTGTCTGTGGCCCAAACTCAAGAGTCTCCTATTACAATCAGTTGCTTGGAACCTGGCGTACCCCTCATTACAAGGTACCAGAAACCTAGCTTTCAGTGCTGTGCTCCCTTGAGAGGCCATCTCACCCCCTGCCCCCACCCTTCTGGCTGCAGTATCCACAATGGCATACATGTTTGCTATGGGGATAACCACAGGAGACTCATGGCTACCTCTTCTAGCAGTCAGCCATCTAGTTAACTGTATCTGCGGTCCCCACATTTCTGAAACTGGTGTCCGTCACACCCCCTTGTACTTGAAACTGCTCAGTCTCTAACTGCAACTCTAACCAATCCATGCAGTCTGATAGAATTTGCAAGCAGACACTGTTCTTGGAGACTTTCTAAATCTCTCTTTCGCACACCTGACAGGAAGAGTACATCATCCTACTAAAAACAAAAGAGACAGCATTGATACTGTCGCTTCTCAAAAGTGCGTCTGTGGACGGTAATCGTGTTAAGAGCTTGCAGGTTTTGATTTTAATTATGTATAAATTTTTTTATTCAATACGTGGATGCACCTACTTGAGAAGGAGCAAAATTTGACCTTAAGAGCCATTGCTGTACCAGGGGTCATCCGGGTGAACCTTCTCTGAACTGCCTTCAGTGCAACAATAGCTGTCCTTTAAATAAGGATACTGCTGGCAATACTCCACATCTTGTGTGGTTGCAGTATGTCTCCCCTACTGTTGTGCTTCAACCGTACTTGCTAGAGCTATGTAAGAGCCAAAGTGCCATTAGTTTTCCAGATTACCTGCTGCAGCTGTATGCTAGCTTTGTTTTGTGAATAAGGCCCCTTCCTGCTGTCTCTGCTGCTTTCTACAATTTTGTCTATTTTAAAAAATACTGTCCATTTGTACTTTCCGCCAAAATGAACATTTCCCAAATTATAGTTCATTTGCCAACTTTTTGCCCACTTCCTTAACTGATTAATCTCTCTTTATAAACTTTATATCCCCGTCTCACCCTGTTTTTCCATGTAATTTTTCTGTTGTCAGCAAATTTGACTACAGTACATTTACTTCTTTCTCTCAGCTATTAATATATATTGTAAAGAGATATGGTCTCTGCAGTGATCCCTGTGGAATCCCACGGTTCATAAGCTATCAAACCGAAAGAATAGTTTTCATTCCCACTTGCTGTTTCCTGCCTGTTGGCCAAATCTCTATCCATGCCAGTATGCTAGCTCCAATGCTGTTGGCTCTTATCTGGTGACTTAAGCTTTTTGTGAAATAACTTGTCAAGTGCTTTCTGGAAGAAGTGCATTTCACAACCTTCTCAAATCCTTTAACATAATTCAGTTATGTAAATATTAAACAGCTGGGGACAGCTAGAAAATAGTCATTGGGAAAAGAATGCTGATTGTGGCAATTGGCTTTTTCACTGAAGGCACTTAATCATTATGTGAACTTTGTCTTGTCTTTGATCTTTCAAGATAGTTTACATTTCTGGCCAGTGAATTTTTGAAAATTGATATTTTTGCCTGTTTTCTTTCATCTGCTTGCAGATGACTGTAGAATAATAAAGTTGTGCTCAAAGGAAATTTTTTTTTTTATTTTGTGGTTGAAGCGTAGGTGTTTTTGAACCTGTCGTTGAACTACTTGATCTTCTGTAAATGTAAATTTAAAACTGTTGGAACTCTTGGGTTCTGAATGTCTTTGTCTTTTGAGCTAATATCCTCTTGAATACTTCAGGCTGACTCTTGCATGTGGAGGCATTGCCATGAATTCTGTGGAGGATCTCACCCCGGAGTGCTTGGGGCATGCTGGACTTGTGTATGAGCACGCTTTGGTACGTGGTACTTTTCACCTTTTTCCCCTCCACTGTAATAGTTTAAACGGATTAATTCATTAATTCTATGCCAAAGTAGACTCCTACATTCATTGTATTATTTTCAATATATTAAAATTTAGCCGTAAGTTACATCAGTAGTTTGAAATGTAGGCCTTGATTGGATGTTTATTTAGAACATTGGAAGGGAATTGCAGGTAAGTGACAATAGGTGTTCCCTTTTCAGTAGGAGCACTCCTGCCTGAATGAGGTTAAGAGTTCCATTTTTATTCAGAGGTTTGAGAATACACCCACTTTGGAGGAACTGTCGTATTATTAGACACTGCAACTTTCAAATGGGATGTATGTAAAGCTGTGAAAGAATCCCTTTTGAATAGGGGACCTTAAATAAAACTTCCTTGAAGCCCATATTTTTTTGTTCACTAAAGTATGGTGTAATCTCTTAACTGTTTCACTCTCCACACTTGATTATTGACAAAATTATCTATTTAATATCCCACATTTTAGTGTTGAAAATAAGACCTTGTGTTGCAAATAATGTAATAAATATTTTCTCTTGTACTCAGGGCGAAGAGAAGTTCACCTTTGTGGAGCAATGCGATAATCCTCGGTCAGTGACCTTGCTTCTCAAGGGACCAAACAAGCATACTTTAACACAAATCAAAGATGCAGTCCGTGACGGTCTGCGTGCTGTGAAGAATGCAATTGAGGATGGCAAGTGACAAAATTAAATGATTGAACTCTGCATTATGAATACTGAACTCGGTATTATTTCTGTGGCTGAGTTGCGATTCTGTCTTGATGTGAATTGTTGCCTGAGCTTATCTCCTGTGGAAGGTAAACCTGAAAGTGTTTTTGAGTTTTGTTCAGCTTCTGGCAAAACACCAGAGACACCAGAAGAGACATTTGTTCTCTGCCCCCAAAATGACATCAGATTGTACAATGAAGTGAACTGGAATGTGTGGACAGACCATGATAACCATAATACTTCGGTGATTGAAAGCTTTCGTGTTTATAGTGTTGGTCTTGGTTCAGTTGCAAGTTCTGGAAATGTGCCTTGTGATAGGATGTGAAGAAAGATCAAAGGGGTTTTGACTTTGAGGTTTGGACAGCCCGTTGGCTCTGTGGTTAGCACTGCTGCCTCACGTCATCAAGAACCCATGTTCGATTCCAGCCTTGAGTGATTGCCTGGAGTTTGCACATCCTTCTCATGTCAATGTGAGTTTCCCTTGAGTGTTCTGGGTTCCTGCCCACAGTCCAAAGATGTGCAAGTTTGGTGGATTGACCAGCCTAAATTATTCTGTAGTATGTAGGAATGTACAGGTTAGGTGGGGTTAGCCATAGTACATGAGGGGCTATAGGGATAGGATGGGGGTCCAGTTGGGATGCCATTTAAAGGATTGTTGCAGACTTGGAGGGTTGAATGTCTGCTTCCGGCAGTGTAGGGATTTCATGATAGGAGATGATGCCATGGGTACTGGCAGCCACCAATCACTGCTTACCTACCTGCCTGTCTAGTCTTGACACCAGAGCTTAGTATTCAGTTATGCCAAGTTTTTTTTTGCTGATTTTCGTTTTCATTCATCATGTGCCAACGATGAGCTTGTTGCACCACTTCCGTTGTGTAATCGAGATCTAGTAACTCAGCTGTTGTTTACTGAAACATATTATCAAACATGCTTTCTAAATGCATTAAATAACTAATTCATGTGTATAAATCAAATGAAATGGTGAAGTTGATATTCATTGCCTTTTAGGTTGTGTAGTGGCAGGTGCAGGTGCATTTGAAGTTGCGGTAGCAGATGGTTTGATCAAGCACAAGGCCAATGTGAAGGGCAGAGCACAGTTGGGAGTACAAGCATTTGCAGATGCTCTGTTGATTATTCCCAAGGTAAGTGGCTCTGTGCTACTCTTCAGTTTAAACTGATTGCATGTCTCAATGTATCCTTTTCTTTTAAGGCCAACAACAATTTATTGGGAGTATTTGTGGTTTGAAAGAAAAGATTGTAGGGCTGTGAGGCTTTCTGCTTTAAATCTGAATTGATGTTTGCTGTTGTAATCTCCTAACACTGTTCTGAAAAGGTTTGTGGGTATTAGAAACTTGAACAGGAATTGCTGGAAATGCTCGGTATGCCTGGCAGCATCTGTGAAGAGAAATCAGTTAACATTTTGGATCCGGTGACCTTTCCTGAGAACTCGGAAGGTTTTATTCCTGTTTGAGTGCCCAAGAAATGAGAGGCTGATGCAGAAAACAAGATTTTATTATAAATTACTCTCCCATTTTACCACGTTTCTCACTCTGATTTTTAGAAGACGACAAAAAAAATCAGATCAGGAGTAGACTAACATGGCTGATTTAATCCTCTGCTGCCATGTAGAACAACCATGGCTGATCTTGGGCTTCAAATTCTTTCCTGCCCACTCGCCATATCCCTTGGCGTTCAGGTTCAAAATTTATCTATCCCAATCTTAGTGACAAACATAACTTAGGAGAAGTAGGCACTTGCCTCCTTGCACCTGCACCGCGCTTCAGTAAGTTCATGGACAACCTGATTGCTTCACATTCCCATCTACTTTCAACATTTCTAACTAACCCCCTCCTAAAACTCTAGAACCTTCCAAAAGAGGAAACATTCTTTCCACACCCTCCCTGTTGACATACCTCCAGGAGCTTGTATGTATGTTTGTCAGTTCAGCTCTGTGGGTGAGTGGGCAACACGTGGCTGGTGCACTATGATGTGGCTAAATATGAAGGTAAAGAGTTGCAGAATTGTTGTGGCATAGGAGGGTGTCATTTGGCCCATCTCGCCTTCTCTGGGTCTTTACTTAATACCAGCTCTCCACCCCCCCCCCCCCCCCCCCCCCCCCCCACCGCCAACTCCATGCACACTGTTTCCATCCAAGTAGTCATTCAGTACCCTTTTGAATGTTTCCACCACTTTCCCAGACAGTGCATTTTATACCCTGACTACCAACTTTATGACTTTTATTCGCATCATCCTGGCCTCGTTTGTACATCACTTTAAATTTATGCCGTCTCATTCTTGTTCCTTTTTATGATCAAAATCAGAAGTCTCTCAACACCAGGTTACAGTTCAGATTTATTTGAAATCACAAGCTTTCCAAGCACTGCTCCTTTGTCATGTTAAGTGGAGGAAAGCACACGATCAGAATTTATAGGCGGAGAGATCATTGCAAGATAATTCTAGGTAAATAAGAATGTCAAAACATGGTACAAACAGTGTGAGTGGATGTTAATGGACTGAATAACAAGTGTTTGTAGTGATCAAAAGTGTAAATGGTGTGTGTAAAGTGTTAGGAGCTGAACAGCAAGTGAAAGGATGACCTATGATCTGATTAATTAAGGCAGAGAGATAATTACAAAAAGTTTTTTTTTTAAAATGGTTCCAGAGATCCGGGTGAAGTAGCGAATTACCTGCACTTCTTTCAACCTAGTCTACTATATTTGCTGTTCACAATGTGATCTTTTCTACAATGGAAAGCTGAAATGCAGAATAGGTGACAACTTTGCATACAACTTAGACTCTGTTTTTAAAAATCCCAAGCTTCCAGTTGCCTGCCACTTCAACAGACCACCCTGTTCCTATGGCAACATCTGACTTGGGCCTGCTGCAGTGCTTCAGCTTGATGCAGGCTGAACAACAACAGAAAGCCAGAACAAAGAGTAACACCTTCCTTTCAGCGTAGAATCTTCTAAATATTAAGTTAAAGAAGGAGGAGGTGTTCACATTTTGAAATTGTTTGTTTATTATCTATTCCCATGCCCCTACATGTTTTAGAACATAGAACATAGAAAAGTACAGCACAGTACAGGTCCTTCGGCCCACATTGTGCCGTGGAATAATCCTAATCCAAAAATAAAATAACCTAACCTACATTCCCCTCAATTCACTGCTGTCCATGTGCATGTCCAGCAGTCGCTTAAATGTCACTAATGACTCTGCTTCCACGACAGCCATTGGCAAACTATTCCATGTGCTCACAATTCTCTCTGGGTGACGAACCTCCCTCTGACGTCTCCTCTGTACCTTCCTCCTAACACCTTAAAACTATGACCCCTCGTGGCACTCAGTCCTGCCCTGGGAGAAGTCTCTGGCTATCGACTCTATCCATGCCTCTCATTACCTTGTACACTTCGAGCAGGTCACCTCTCTTCCTCCTCTCCAGAGAGAAGAGTCCGAGCTCAGTCAACCTCTCCTCATAAGACAAGCCCTCCAGTCCAGGCAGCATCCTGGTAAACCTCCTTTGCACCTTCTCCAAAGCCTCCACATCTTTCCTATAATAGGGCGACCAGAACTGGACACGTTATTCCAAGTGTGGTCTCACCAGGGTTTTGTAGAGCTGCAGCATAACCTCGCAGCTCAAACTCAATCCCCCTGTTAATGAAAGCCAAAACACCATATGCTTTCTTAACAACCTTATCCACCTGGGTGGCAACTTTGAGGGAGCTATGCACTTGTACACCAAGATCCCGCTGTTCCTCCACACTGCCGAGAATCCTGCCTTTAATCCTATATTCAGCATTTAAGTTCGACCTTCCAAAATGCATCACTTCGCATTTATCCGGGTTGAACTCCATCTGCCATTTCTCAGCCCAGCTCTGCATATTGTCAATGTCTCGCTGAAGCCTGCAATAGCCCTTGATACTATCAACGGCACCTCCGACCTTTGTGTCATCAGCAAACATACTAACCCACCCCTCAACCTCCTCGTCCAAGTCATTTATAAAAACTACAAGGAGCAGAGCCCTGTGGGACACCACTCGGCACTGACCTCCAGGCAGAATACTTACCATCTACAACCACTCTCTGCCTCCTGTCAGGCAACCAATTCTGAATCCAGACAGCCAACTCACCCTGTATCCCATACCTCCTGACTTTACGAATGAGCCTGCTGTGGGGAACCTTATCAAATGCCTTGCTGAAGTCCATGTGCACCACATCCACTGCTTGACTCTCGTCAACCTGTCTCGTGACTTCCTCAAAGAACTCAAGATTTGTGAGGTATGACCTGCCCCCCTCAAAGCCATGCTGACTCCCTTTAATCACGCTATGCTTTTCCAAATAGTCATAAATCCTATCCCTCGGAATTCTTTCCAAAACCTTGCTGACCACAGACGTAAGACTGACTGGTCTGTAATTTCCAGGGATTTCCCTATTCCCTTTCTTGAAAAGAGGAACAACATTTGCCTCCCTCCAGTCTTCCGATATGACTCCCGTGGAGAGTGAGGAAGCAAAGATCTTCGCCAGCGGCTTAGCAACCTCCTTTCTCACTTCCTGGAGCAATCTTAATTTTTGCCAAAATTTCCAGCACATCACCTTCCTCAATCTTGATCTGTTCAAGCCTGTTTTCCTGCTCCTCAAAGTTCTCATTTCACAACAACGTCCCTTTCCTTAGTGAAAACCGAAGCCAAAAACTCATTTAGGGCTTCCCCCATCTGCTCTGACTCCACGCACAAGTTCCCTACGCTATCCCTGATCGGCCCTACCTTCACCCTGATCGTTCTCTTAATCCTCACGTATGAGTTGCTCCCAGCACAGCCAATCCAATTTCAACTATTCCTGCTTCTTGGTAGCACCTTTTTTTTATATAAAACTCCAGAGCGCCTGGACCAAGTTTGTCAAATCTCTCCTCTTGAGACACCCTCCTCATCTCGGACTATAACCTAGTGAATCATTGCTGTACCATTTTCAGTACAAGTATATCTTTTTAAATGTAGAGTCCTAAACTGCACACAGTATTTCTAGATGTGGTTTCACCAAAACACTATATTGTAGCAAGACCTTTTTTTCCCATACTTGAATTCACTTGTAAAAGTGGCCAACATGCCACTTGCCTTCCTAACTGCTGTTGCACCTGCATGCTAACTTTCTGCATTCCTTCCATGAGGATACCAGGTCACTTTGAACATCAGCTCTATAAGTTTCTCCCTTTTCAAAAAGAGGTTCTGCTTTTCAGTTCCCATGACTTCACACTTCACCTTGCAACCTGTTCATTTTATTTGCCTGCAGCTTAGTCAGTGTCCTCCTCATAGGTTTGCTGATGCTTTAATGCAGTCATTAATGTAGATTATAAATGGCTCAGGCCCTGTGCTGACCCTTGTGGCACTCCACTATCCATTGCCATTTTGAAAATGTACTAGTTGTGCCCACCCTCTGCTTTCTATCTATCGCAGTATTCTATCCATGTTACCCCCCCACCTCCTTGCTGTACAAGGGACAATTTTCATAGTTTGCAGATGTTATAGAGTTTGAAAGCATTATGAACTGAGGGGCACTTTAGAACTTGAAAGGCATTGACATTGTTAGTGACAGATCAGGTTCATTGCAGAAAAGTGAGTGGCAGTATATTTTGGTACATGGAACATGGAGCGTCTGTATGAAATAAAGGTACTGCTTTAAACACACCCAGGGAGACCTTATTACATGGGTCATTGAAGGTGGCAACAGTTAATCAAGATTATAGCATTTATTAGGAGAAGGGGGTTAAAGATAAGATGGGTATAATGAATCTTTGAAATACAAGTTAGACCTATTAGGGCTGCGGGGGCAAATAGATGTCAGCGGGACAGGGCTGCGGGGGCCAGTCCCCGTGAGGGGGTCAGGGCTGCGGGGGCCAGTCCCCGTGAGGGGGTCAGGGCTGCGGGGGCAAATAGATGTCAGCGGGACAGGGCTGCGGGGGCCAGCCTGTATTATATACCGTTCTGGATGCCATAGTTCAGGAAACATTGGAATGGGTGCAGAAGAGGTTTGCAAGCATGATTCCAGGGATGAAGCACTTTTTGACATGAAAATATATTGAAGTTGGGATGATTTCCCTTGGAGAGATGATGAATTAGTGGTCTGGGAAGTTTTTAAAACTGGGGTCTGGACAATATGGATAGGGAGAAACTTGCTGTTTGTTAAAGTATTGGGAATGAAAGGACATGGGCTCAACGTAATTTACAAAAGAAGCAAGTGCAATGAGAGTTTTTTATCCCACAATGAGGAGTGGTTTGGATCTGGACTCTATTACCTCAGCACAGTGGAGCAGGTTCAGTTCAGACATACAAAGGAGCAGGAGTGGAACATTAAACCTTTCAAACATGGCCTGCCATTCATACAACAGTGACTGAATGAGCACTTCAATGCATTTTATCCACCTCAAACCCAGAGCTTCTGCACATTGGTAGTCAGAAACATAGTCAAACATTCTGTTTTTAGACTTCTGATAAGGTACACAACTGAGTTTTCAAAACAAACAAATCTTCTAGTCTGTAATGTAAGAGGCATTGCCCTTACTTTTTAAATTGCAATAGACAATAGATGCAGGAGTAGGCCATTCGGCCCTCGAGCCAGCACCACCATTCATTATGATCATGGCATTGCGTCCCCAAGTTTTATACCCTCCAACCAGGAGAAACACAATGCGTGTGTAGACTGTTGCACCAAACTGAGTTAGTATTGCTTCAAATCATGTTCCAATATTCCTGGAGGCATCACAAAAGTTAAACATATTTAAGTAGTTTGTAGAATTCCCCAAATTGTATGCAGTTTGCACCTGTGTTTATAGAACAAGAAACAGATGTTTATATTTAACAATTACTGTTTTAATACAAATGGATCCAAGCTTTAGGTAAATAAATACTAACCATCTTTGAATATTTAGTTCCCCTGCCTGGCTATCTTGCTTCTCCAATGGCAATTACATGATGACAGTTTATCTCTCTTTATCCTTTTTGGTCATGTACGTTGTTACAAATGCTGTGCCCATTTAAGTAGAGTGGTGTTAACTTGATGCTTTGTTTCTCCCATCTTTTCAACATCCTGATGTACGATTTAGCTTCTTTTTTGATTTGAGTTATACCTTGGGTCCCCATTCCCTCTGACAGCTAATTTAAACCCAACCCAACAGTTCTAGCAATTCTCCCTACAAGGATAACAATCTCTGTCTTGAGGTGTACCCATCCAACTTGTACAAGTTCCACCTACTCCCGAATGGTCTCGTTTCCTCAAATCTGATGCTCTTCTTTCTACGCCAGTTCTCCTGCCATGTGTTCAGTCAGTCAGTCCTCCAATTTCTTGTGCTCACAAGCATATGGCATGAGTCGTAATCTTCCTGTTAAGGTCCTGGGTATAACACCATCCATTTGTGCTGTAAAAAATTTTCCTCTGTTTCATGTGGTGCTCTTTGGAGGCTTGGTGTTGACTCAGTTGGCTGAAAGGCCTGCTTCCACACTAGGGATTCTATGATGTGTTGACACACAGTCATAATGCTTATTCACGGAACCAGTGTGCACTGGCTTCTGTCTGCCGTGTAACAATTTGCTTGTCTTTTTTGGTAGCTCGTTGCTGGTTTCTAAAATGCTCCCAATTTTCAGATTGTTCCTTTTTTTTGCAATATTAAAAGCCTCTTTTAGTTGTTGCTATTGTTAACTTCTGAGCGAGGTGTGGATGTGTGGTTTTTGCCAATTTTTTATTTTTCATTGTAAGTGCTTTGTATTGAGTTTTTCTTTAAATGCTTCTCATTGCTTATTTACAACTATATGTTTTAGTGTATTTATCCAATTAATTTTAATCCGATCTCTGATACCTGTAGGGTTGGTTTTACATTTATACTTTGTAGTTGGAACACACAGTTTAAACATGACATTCTTAACATGCTATTATGATTAGCATTTCCCAGAGGATCTTTACGTAAGTATTACTAATGAACTGTTTTATTACAGTGCTAGATTTAAGTCAGCTTTATCCCTCTGGTTACACAATATATTGTTTTAAGAACCTCTCAAAAATAGAATCAGAGGTCTATAACATAGAAATAGGATCTTCAACCCATTTAGTCTGTGCCACTGAAACATTATCTAACTAATCTAATCCTAGTTTTCAGCACTTGGTGCATAGCTTTGTATGCCTTGGCATCGCAAGTGTACATGGAAATGCTTCTTGAATGTTAGGAGTGTTTCTGCATCTACAACCCTTGAAGGCATCGAGTTCTAGATTTCCTCCCCGCTTTCTTGATGGAAAAATCATTTCTCATAATCCCTGTAAACACCTACCCCTTAATATAAATAGATATCCTGGTCATTGATTCCTTCATGTCTACCCTATTTATACACCTTGTAATTTTATACATCTCAGCTATCCTCCGCCCCCCAAGAAAAAGTCTCTTGCTGTGAGGAAAGCAAATGCTGGTCTGTCCAATCTCTTTTCACTAAAATTCTACAGCTCAAGCAGTAGTCTTTTACTGTTCATGTATTCCCTTGCCTTGTGTCCTGCCTAGGTGCGTCTCCTGCTACTTGTCCAAGTTGAAATGTGCTTGCCACTGATCAGCGCATCTGGCAAACCTGCCTACAAAAGAACAAAGAAAATTACAGCACAGGAACAGGCTCATCGGCCCTCCAAGCCTGCGCTCATCCAGATCCTCTAGCTAAACCTGTTGCTTATTTTCCAAAGATCTGTATCCCACTGCTTCCTCCCCATTCATGTGTCTGTCTGGATACATCTTAAATGATGCTATCGTGCCTGCCTCTACCACCTCTGCTGGCAACGCGTTCCAGACACCCACCACCTTCTGCGTATTGAACTTTCCATGCATATCTCCCTTAAACTGTTCCCCCTCTCACCTTGAAATCATGACCCCTAGTAACTGAGTCCCCCACTCTGGGAGAAAAAGCTTCTTGCTATCCACCCTGTCTATACCTCTCATGATTTTGTACACCTCAGTCAGGTCCCCCCTCAACCTCTGTCTTTCTAATGTAAATAATCCTAATCTACTCAACCTCCCTTCTTAGCTAGCGCCCTGCATACCAGGCAACATCCTGGTGAACCTCCTCTGCACCCTGTCTAAAGAATCCACGTCCTTTTGGTAATGTGGCGACCAGAACTGTACGCAGTATCCCAGGTGTGGTCGAACCGAAAGTCCTGTACAACTGTAACATGACCTGTTGTACTTGATGCTCCATCCGATGAATGAAAGCAGGCTCTATGCTGCCTTGACCACTCTATCAACCTATGTTGCCACCTATAGGGTACAATGGACCTGAGCACCCCGATCTCTGTGCATCAAATTTTCCCAGGGCTTTTCCACTTACTGTATAGTTCGCTCTTGAATTGAATCTTCCAAAATGCATCACCTCACATTTGCCTGGATTGAACTCCATCTGCCATTCTCTGCCCAACTGTCCAATCTATCTATATTCTGCTGCATTCTCCGACAGTCCTCTTCACTATCTGCTACTCCACCAATCTTATTGTCATCTACAGACTTGCTAATCACATCACCTATAACCTTCCTCCAGATCACTTATGTAGTTCACAAACAACAGTGGTCTCAATATGGATCCCCGTGGAACACCACTGGTCACAGTTCTCCATTCTGAGAAAGTATATCCAAGGCTGTCTTTCTAATAACTTTTAATGTAACCTATTTTTCTAATCAGCTTATTCAGTGATGTTAGTACACACCTTTTTGGAGTAGGTGGGACTTGAGAACCTGGGCCTTGAGGTCTAGGACTAGAGACACTGAGTGCGCCATAAGAGTGCCTCTTTTTTTATCACTTCTCCAATTTTGATATTTACGAACTTATCATTCCTACTACATTCAAGTCTAAATTATTTGTACAAATGGCAAGGGCCTGGACACTGATCCCTTTGGAATTCCACTGGACTCAGGTTTCTGGTTGGAAAAATACCTCTTGACCAAGATCACCTGCTTCCTGCCTCTCAACCAATTTTGAATCCCTATCAGTCTGTCAAATGCATTACTCTCATTGATGCACTGGTCACATCTTTGAAAATATCAATCAAGTTGGTCAGACAGACCTCCCCTTAACAAAGCCATGCTGGTTGTTCTTAATTAATCTTAGCCTCTCCAAAGGCAGATTAACTCTGCTCCTCAGAATTGCTTCTAGTAGGTTTTCCAACATTGAGGACCGACTGCCCTTTAGTTTCTGGTTTGTGCTTTACTCTGCATGATTGCAGTACCACACAGCCCATCCTCCAGTCTTGTGGCACCTCTTCTGTGGCCAGAGAGGAATTGAAAATTATTGCCAATGCCCCTGCTATTTTCTCCCTTGCCTCACTCAACAGCTTGGAGTTTATTTTGTTTTGCAAACTAATCTTGCATTTGCCAATTTGATTGCCTCAGCCTGCATTGATGGAGTCCCCCACAATTACCAGATTGTCTTTGTCTTTATAACAAGCTCCAATAATACCTTAGATAACAGGGTGTAGAGCTGGATGAACACAGCAGGCCAAGCAGCATCAGAAGAGCAGGAAGGCTGACATTTCAGGCCTCGACCCTTCTTCAGAAATGAATCCTGTTTTTTATTCTTCATTCTGAATCAATAATACCTTCATTAATGCTCTGTACATTGTTCTTGCCACTGCCTGCAGCTTGTAAACTGCTCCCATCAGTGTTTTTGAACTGTTGTGATTCTTAAATTCCACTTTGCAATCTTCTGAAGACAGATATTTTCTTGCTAATGCCTTTTTTCATTCATTATTATTAATGCTGTTCTCCTCTTACAGTTCTCTTTTGACCTCAGTTTAAATAAAAGGTAGTTATTCTAATAATGCTTGAGAAACAATAATTGCAGAATAAACACTTCATTTGTTTCAGGTACTTGCACAAAACTCTGGATATGATCCTCAAGAGACTCTTGTAAAAATTCAGACAGAATATTCTGAATCTGGCCAGCTTGTTGGTGTAAACTTGAACACTGGTAAGTTAATATCAAGGTCCCATTCATTTTGGTGGAACAGAGGGTGGATGTTTTCACACTAGCGATCAATAGCTTTTTACTATTGGAATTTATCTCCTGTTTGACCTATTGTCTTTCACAGGTGAACCAATGCTAGCAGGTGAAGCTGGGGTTTGGGACAACTATAATGTCAAGAAGCAGCTGCTTCATTCAAGGTAAGTGAGCAGAATTGTGTACCCTGTTTTGGGCAATTGTGTGATCTGGATTTTGAGGTTTTATTGATATTGCTGTGTATATATAGCATATAAACACTTGCAAGTTGATTTTAGAGAGTAAAAAGATTAAAACTGTGTGGATGTTTTAAATCTCAAATGAAAACATTGCTGAAAAATCACAGCAGGTTTAGCGGTATCTGTGGAGAGAAATCAGTTAATGCATTGTGTCTAATAATGTTTCGGGTTCTGAAGGGTAACTGGACCTGAAATGTAAACTCTGATTTCTGACCGCTGCTGCCTGACCTGCTGAGATTTCAAGCAATTTGTTTTAGATTTTAGTGTGAGCCTGGCTTTATCAATGGATTTGGCAAAATTAGGTCCTGCTCTGAATTTCATGTCATTTTGGCTCTATGTACAGAGAGACTGAACAGGGAGTCTGGTTAAGGGATATAAAGCTAGACTATTAATCTGGAGACCTTGGTAATGTACTCTGTTTGAATCTTGGCATGGTGGATTGTGTAATTCGGATTTGATTAAAATTTCTCAGAGATTACAGCATGAAGTTTTGTTAGCACCAAGCCATCAGGGAAGATATCACCTGCATCCATCCACTTGTTTCGAGCTATATTTGCAAAAACTGCTGCATTCATCACTTAGAAACATTGTATTTTCCCCATGACTTGAAACCTGCACTGAGAACCCTTGAGTGCAGAACATAAGTGGCATCTGAATGATATTCTTGGTCCTTTTTATGTAGTTTACATGTAGTCCAGAGTTATAGATAATACTTGAAAGCAGATTGTGTGTTTTTTTGTCTTCTTGGGTAAGAGACAGCAATGGATGATGTCTGTATAGATTTGAAGGGAGTATATGATACAAAAAAGGCTACATAACAAAATTATACCTTGTTGTATAGAGGGCCAATTTTTGTCTAAAAATCATAAGGACATAAACAGTGACTTGTAAATCATCTTTCAGATTGGGGGATATTAAATATTTCTGGTCAAATAGTAGTATAAACAGTGACTGTGACACAAATAGACTGTTAGACCATAAGAGACTAGATTCAGCTGACAAGTGTCCGGTTGAGATGAGTAAATGAAGTGATTTTATTTCATCAGAAAGGATAGGGAGATACATTCTGGACTAGGACCAGGTGGCATCGCCTCAAAATAAAGGGGAGCAGATGTAGGACTGAGGTCACGAGGAACTTCTTCACCCAAAGGGTTGTGAATCTGTGGAATTCTCTGCCCAGTGAAGCGGTTGAAGCTACCTCACTTTTTAATACAAGGCTAGATACATTTTTGAACAGTAAAGGAATTAAGGATTATCGAGAGCAGGCGGGTAAGTGGAGCTGAGTCTCAAAAAGATCAGCCAACATTTATTGAATGGCAGGGCAGGCTCGAGGGGCCAGATGGCCTACTCCTGCTCTTAGTTCTTATGTACTAAAATGCAAGAATGTCAAATTAAATGTGATTACGACAGTTTTATAATGTAGGAGATAAGAATACTGACTGGCTGGCAGGTCACCTTGAAGGTTTTCCATGGAGAAAGCAACCAAGCCTTTGGGTAATTCAAAATAATTGAAAGTTCAAACCAACATTTGTAACCTTGCTCATCTTGTTTATTCCTGAGTTAAATTAGTAATAGATGCTTAGTTGATGTAAGTAATATTTACAATTGCAATTGGCTATTACTTTAAAATAAGTGTTACACATTGGTTGAGCCAGGTTGTAATAAATTTTACTGTAACAATTGAGCTTAAATTTTTTTTTTGTTTTTCAGTACGGTAATTGCAAGCAATATTCTTCTTGTTGATGAAATAATGCGAGCAGGAATGTCGTCTCTGAAAGGCTAAACAAAAAACAGGATTTCTTTACAGTTCAAACTTGTTCCTTTTGAATTTAACATATCACCATAATGTGGCCAACTGACTGAATAGTAAGTGTAACCAGGGGCTCAGTCTTTCAATCCTCTTGGCTGCAAGGATATTCGGAGGCCATGCGCGTTTTCACTGAAGCTGTTAAGCTATTAACAGTGACAAATACAAATACATTGTTAAGCTTTCATGTTTTGTGGTTATTTATGGTGAATAATTTTTTATTCTACATTAAATAGTTTTGTTTCCCAATCTTTGCATTCAACTGTTGAATAAATCTAGTTGTTTTGCAAATGATATGTATGTGTCCTGGTGTGGTATTTAATAATACATCTACTAGCAATTTTTTTTTCCTTTTGAAGATCCTTTTGCATCTCCTGGTATTTTTTTCCATCATTATGATGGTTCTGTCCTGCTGCTTAAAGTGTGAGAAACCCTTAAAAATGAATGCTGCAGGTCATCAAACTGGGTAACTTCTTGGTCCATTGTTAGTTTGTTCTCAACACCACATGCCTTAGTGTTTCTTGTGGCATAGTGGTATGGTCCTTACCCCAGACCAGGAGGCCCAAATTCAAGTTCCATCTGTTCCAGAGGTATGTAATATATCCAAACGGGTTGGATTGGAAAAATAGATCAACATGACATACTTTGGTTGCCACTTAATAGAATCTGTACAGTGCACCTAGAGGCTATTCAGCTCATTGAGTCTCCAAAGAGCATCCACACCCAGGTTTCCCACACTTGCAGTTACCATGGTTAATCCACCTAACCTATACATCCCTGGACACTACAGGACAATTTTAGCATGCCCAATTCATCCTAACCACGTCTTTCGACCAGGGTGGCGGTGGGTGTGGAACCACCAGATGATGTGGGGAGAATATGCAAACTCAACACCAAATGTCTCCCAAGACTGGAATCAGTGCTGACCGCTTCCACTTGCTGCCGTATGTATGGCTATCACTTGTACAAGATGTTTCTCCAGTTTGAGATGGCGTTCATGAATTCTATATTTAAGGACCACCTGTGGCATATGAGAGACAGCGTCTCCTATTCAGGAGATGGTCACACAGGCAAGAGAGATGACCAGAAGTCTGGAAGGGGCAGGAGTCTTTGGTCACCTCTCATCCTCCAATGCTCTGAAGAGAAAAGCCCTAGCTCTATCGACCTTTCCTTGTAAGACCTTCCCTCCATTCCAGGCAACATCTTGGTAAATCTCCTCTGCAGCTTTCCTAACGCTTGCACATCTTTCCTGTAATGACGTGACCAGAACTGGACACAATTCTCCAGATGTGGCCGAACCAGGCGTTTGTATAGCTGCAGCACAACTTCACGGCTCTTGGACTCAATCCCTCTATTAATGAAAACCAACGCACCATGCACCTTAACAACTCTATCCACCTGGGTGGCAGCTTTCAGGGAACTGTGAACATGAACCCCAAGATCCCTCTGCTCCTCCACACGGCCAAGAATCTTTCCGTTAATCCTGTATTCTGTTTTTAAGTTGTCCTTCCAGAATGAATCACTTCACACTGTTCAGGGTTAAACTCCATCTGCCACTTCTCAGGCCAGCTCTGTATTCTATCAATGTCCCTTGGTAACCTAGAACAGCCCTCCGCACTGTCCACAACGTGACCCACCTTCATATTGTCCGCGATCTTGCTAATCCACCCTTCCACTCCTTCATCCAAATCATTTACAAAATCACAAATAGAAGAGGACCCAGAACAGATCCCTGTAGTACATCACTCGTAACTGAGCACCATGTTGAGTATTTTCCATCCGCTACCACCCTTTGCCTTCTAAGGGTCAGCCAATTCTGAATCCAATCTGCCACACTTACCCCTGTCCGATGTCTCCTTACCTTCTGCATAAGCCTACCATGGGGAACTTTATCAAACGCCTTCAATCCATGTATACCACATCCACTGCTCCACGTTCATTCACCTCTTCAAATAATTCAATGGTTTGTCAGGCATGATCTACCCCTCACAAATCCATGCTATCATGAATCAAACTGTGCCTTTTCAAGTGATCATAAATCTTATCTCTCCGAACGTTTTCCAGTAATTTGCCCAGCACTGCCTTAAGACTAACTGGCTTGTAATTTCCAGGGTTATTTCTGTTTCTGTTTTTGAAGAAAGGAATGATGTTTGCCTCTTTCCAATCTCCCAGCACTATCCCCGTGGACAGTGAGGATGAAAAGACCATCACCAAAAGTCCTGCAATCTCATCCCTCGCTCCCAATAGAATCCTTGGATAAATCCTATGAAGCCTGGGGGACTGATCTATCTTTAAGTTCCTCAGAATTCCTAGCACATCATCTTTACTAACATCAACCTCTTTAGCCTACCTGCCTGTTTCTCAACGCCCTCCTCAACAACGAGGTCCCTCTCAGTTGTGAATACTGAAGAGGAGTATTTGTTAATGACCTCTGCCATCTCTTTAGGCTTTGTGCCCAAATTCCTTTTACAATCCTTGATTGGCCCCACCCCTTGTCTGTTCATTCTTTTGTTCTGCACGTACGTGTAAAAAGCCTTGGAGGTTTCCTTGATCCTATCTGCCAAGATTTTCTCATGTCCCCTTACAGCTTTCCTAAGCCCTTTCTTCAGCTCCTTCCTGGATAACTTGTATCCCTCTTGAGCCTTTTCCATTCCTATTTTCCTACACCTTACATAAGCATCCTTCCTCTTAACCAGTCACTCGACCTCTCTTGAGAACTATGGCTCCCTCACTCAACCGCATCTTCTCTGCCTGTTAGGGACAAACATATCGAGTGCATGCAGTATGCATTCCTTAAACAATCTCCACATTTCTATAGTGCTCTTCCTTGACAGCATCTGTTCCCAATTTATGTTACCCAGTTCTTGCCTAATTGAACTGTAATTACCCTTCTCCCAATTGTAAACTTTACTCTGCCATATGTACCTATCCGTGACTATCGTGAAAGAAACAGTATCATGATCGCTGCTGCCAAAATGCTCTCCTACCAACAGGCGTGTAAGATGGCCCAGTTCGATGCCAAGCACCAATCCAAAGTGGCCTCTCCTCGTGTTGGTCTATCTACCCACTGTGTCAGGAATCCTTCCTGAACGCAGTCGACAAATCTGCTCCATCTAAACTATTACAACTAAAATGTTTCCAATCAATATTTGGAAAGTTGAAGTCACCCATGGCTACAACCCTGTGACTTCTGCACCTTTCCAGTATCTGCCTCCCAATCCACCCTACTTGTCTGCATTAGGGGGTCTGTTTAAAAAACCCCCAGCAAAGTGACTGCTCCTTTCTCCTTCCTGACCTCAACCCAAACTGACTCTGTAGACATATCATTCTCAAACTGCCTTTCAGTAGCTGCTATACTCGCCCGGACTAACAATGTCTCTCCCACCTCTTTTTCCACTCTGTATTTCTTCTAAAGCATCTAAATCCTGGAACTTCCAACAACCATTTCTCTCCCTGAGTTACCCAAGTTTTTGTAATGGCCACAACGTTGTAGTTCCAAAGTACCAACCCATGTTCTAAGTTCTGAAATAATAGGAACTGCAGATGCTGGAGAATCCAAGACGTCAAGGTGTAGAGCTGGATGAACACAGTCCACCTAGCAGCATCTTAGGAGCACAAAAGCTGACGGTTCGGGCCTAGACCCTTCATCAGAAATGGAAGAGGGGAAGGGAGTTCTAAAATAAATAGGGAGAGGGGGGAGGCGGATTGAAGATGGATAGAGGAGAAGATAGGTGGAGAGGAGACAGAAAAGTCGTAGAGGTGGGGATGGAGCCAGTAAAGGTGAGTGTAGGTGGAGAGGTAGGGAGGCGATAAGGAGTCGGTCTAGGGAGGATGGAAAGGTCAAGGGGGTGGGATGAGGTTAGTAGGTAGGAAATGGGGGTGCAGCTTGAGGTGGGAGAAGGATAGGTGAGAGGAAGAACAGGTTAGGGAGGCTGGGACGAGCTGGGCTGGTTTTGGGATGCACTGGGGGGAGCGGAGATTTTGAAACTTGTGAAATCCACATTGATACTATTGGGCAGCAGGGTTCCCAAGCGGAATATGAGTTGCTGTTCCTGCAACCTTCGGGTGGCATCGTTGGGGCACTGCAGGAGGCCCAGGATGGACATGTCGTCTAAGGAATGGGCAAGGGAGTTGAAATGGTACACGACTGGGACGTGCAGTTGTTTATTGCGAACCGAGCCTCCACAGCCAGCAGCTCCAGAGGAGACGGCAATATTGAGCCCTGCCGAGTCTTCACCATCCCCCCAGACCTCCCCCTTACTGAGGATGAACAGTCAGTCCTCAGTCAAGGGCTCACCTTTGTACCCCTCCACCCACACCTCAAGGAATACCAGTCACGTTTGGACATTGAGCAGTTTTTCCACTGCCTCCGCCTCCATGCTTACTTCTTTAACCGTGATCCTAACCCTCCCCCATTGACCTCTTCTCCTGCCTCAAACACAAGCCCTCCTCCTGGATTCCACCCCAAGGCCTCCTACCCTCCCTCGACCTCTTCATCTCCAACTGCCGTCAAGACATCAATCACCTCAATCCCTCCACCCCTCTCACCCACTCCAACCACTCCCCCACAGAATGTGCAGCCCTCCGCTCCAATCCCAAACTCACCATAGAACCCGTGGACAATGGAGGCGCAGTTGTAGTATCGTACAATGACCTTTACATCGCTGAGGCCAGGCGCCAACTCTCCGACACCTCCTCCTACCGCCCCGATCATGAACCCACTCCCGAGCACCAAACCATCATCTCCCAAATCATCCACAACCTCATCACTTCGGGTGACCTCCGACCCACAGCCTCCAACCCCATCATTTCCCAACCCTGCACCGCCCGCTCCTATTTCCTTCCTGAAATCCACAAACCTGACTTCCCTGGTCGACCCATTGTCTCTGCCTGCTCCTGCCCTACTGAACTCATCTCCACCTATCTTGACTCCATTTTCTCCCCGTTGGTCCAGGAACTCCCTACCTACATCCATGACACCCCCTCTAACTCCTCCAGAACTTCCAATTCCCCGGTCCCCAACACTGCATTTTTACTATGGACATCCAGTCCCTAAACACCTGCATTTGCCATGCAGCTGGCCTCAAGGCCCTCCGCTTCTTCCTGTCCCGCAGGCCTGACCAGGTCCTCTCCACCGACACCCTCATCCGCGTAATCGAACTCGTCCTCATCTTCAACAACTTCTCTTCCAATTCCTCCCACTTCCTACAGACAAAGGGGGTGGCCATGAGTACCCGCATGGGCCCAAGCTATGCCTGCCTCTTTGTAGGTTACATGGAACAATCCCTCTTCTGAACCTACACTGGCCCGAAACCCCACCTCTTTCTCTCTTACATTGATAATTGTATCGGCCCTGCCTCATGCTCCCAAGAGGAGCTTGAACAGCTCATCCACTTCACCAACACCTTTCACCCCATTACTTTAGTTCACCTGGACCATCTCTAATACCCCTCTCACCTTCCTGGAACTCTCTCCAACTCAGGCAACCATCTAGAAACCAATATCCATTTCAAGGCCACCGACTCTCACAGCTACCTAGAATACACCTCCTCCCACCCACCTTCCTGCAAAAATGCCATCCCCTATTCCAAACTCCTTTGCCTCCGCCGCATCTGCTCTCAGGATGAGGCATTCCACACCCGTACATCTCAGATGTCCTAGTTTTTCAAGGACCACAACTTCCCCCAACCCACAGCGGTCGAGAATGCCCCAGCTTGTCTCCTGCAATTCCCGCAACTCATCCCTCAGAACCCATCCTCACAATAACCAAAAAAGAATCCCACTTGTCTTCACGTACCACCCCACCAACCTCCGGATCCAATGCATCATCCTCCGACACCTTCCGCCATCTGCAATCCAACCCCACCACCAAAGACATTTTTCCCTCCCCACCCTTGTCTGCTTTCCGGACGGACACTCTGTCAATGACTCCCTTGTCTGCTCCACACTCCCCTCCAGCCCCACCAGACCCAGCTCTTTTCCCTGCAACTGCAGGAAGTGTTACATCTGCCCCCACACCACCTCCCTCAGCCCCATCCCAGGCCCCAAGAAGACTTTACACGTCAAGCAGATGTTCACCTGCACATCTGCTAATATAGTATACTGCATCAGCTGTATCCGTTGTGGCCTCCTCTACATTGGGGAAACCAAGCGGAGGCTTGGGGATCGCTTTACAGAACACCTACGCTCGTTCGCAACAAACAACTGCACCTCCCAGTCGCGAACCATTTCAACTCCCCCGCCCATTCTTCAGATGACATGTCCATCATGGGCCTCCTGCACTGCCACAACATTGCCACCCAAAGGTTGCAGGAACAGCAACTCATATTCCGCTTGGGAACCCTGCAGCCCAATGGTATCAATGTGGATTTCACAAGCTTCAAAATCTCCCCTCCCCCCCACTGCATCCTAAAACCAGCCCAGCTCGTCCCCGCATCCCTAACTTGTTCGTCCTCTCACCTATCCCCGCCTCCCACCTCAAGCCACACCTCCATTTCCTATCTACTAACCTCAACCTTCCCCCTTGACCTGTTCGTCCTCCCTGGACTGACCTATCTGCTCCCTACCTCCCCAACTACACTCACCTTTACTGGCTCCATCCCCGCCTCTTTGACTTGTCTGACTCCTCTCCGCCTATCTTCTCCTCGATCCATCTTTGATCTGCCTTCCCCTCTCCTTGTTTATTTTAGAACCCCCTTCCCTTGCCCCATTTCTGAATAAGGGTCGAAGCCCAAAATGTCAGCTTTCGTGCTCCTAAGATGCTGCTTGGCCTGCTGTGTTCATCCAGCTCTACCCCATGCTCTAAATTCATCTGCTCTATTTCTGATACTTCTAGCATTGAAGTATATACACCTCAAACCATCTCCGAATCTGCAACTACGCTCCATCGACCGCATTTCTTTATAAACCACCTCACTCCCTGTTATGTCTTTTGGAAGGCCGAATACTTCATCCTCCGAATTATAAATCCAGTTCCCCACCCCCTGCCAAACTAGTTTAAACATTCCCGCACACCTCTAGCAAACCTCCCTCCCAGGATATTTGCGCCCTTCCAGTTCAGGTGCAACCCGTCCTTACTGTAGAGGTCCCACCTTCCCCAGAATGTGCTCCAATTATCCATACAATGGAAGCCCTCCCTCCTACACAAGCCCTGTAGCCAGATGTTGATCTGCACTCTCTCCCTATTTCTTACCTTGTTATCATGTGGCACTGGTAGCAATCCAGAAATAACTACCGTTTGTCATGGACTTCAGCTTCCAACCTAACTGCCTGTACTCATATTTCACATTCTCAGTCCTTTTCCTACCTATGTCATTGGTACCGATGTGTACCATGACTGCTGGTTGCTCACCCTCCCCCTTAAGGATCTTGAAGACACGATTCATGATGTCACAGATTCTGGCACCCAGGAGGCAACATACCATCCTTTCACCTCATTTGTTTCCACAGAACCACCTCTTTGTGCCTCTTACTATCAAGTCCCCAACTACAATTTCGCTCAAATTCTCCCCCCTTCCCTTCTTTGCCACAGGGTCAGGCTCAGTGCCAGAGACTTGTCCGCTATGGCCTTCCCCTGGTAGGTCATCCCCCCCGAAAGTATCCAAAATGGTATACTTATTATTGAGGGGAACAGCCACAGGGGATCCCTGCACTGTCTGCCTATTCCCTTTCCCCTTCCTGACAGTTACCCAGCTACCTTTTTCCTGTACCTTGGGTGTGACCACCTCCCTACAACTCCTTTCTATCACCCCTCAGCCTCCCAAATGGACGGGAGTTCATCCAGCTCCAGCTCCAGTTCCCTAATGTGGTTTTTGAGGAGCTGGATTTGGGTGCACTTCTCGCAGGTGAAGTCAGAGGGGACACCAGCAGTGACCCTTACCTCCCACATCCTGCAAGAGGAGAATGCAACTGCCCTAGCTTCCATTCCCTCTACTCTAGATTTCCAGAACAAGAATAAATAAAAGCCTTACTTTACCGAACCTCCACACAGTCTTTTTTGGTTAGAGGACAAGGATGGGTGGGAGATACAACACATGTAGTGTTTCAGGTTTAGCCAATGCCCGAATTTATCTGTTTCTTCCTGGCTCACGTTCCCTCCACACACCTGCCGCTGAAAACAAGAGGGCCGCTTGCTGCGCGAGGTAAGTTTTTTATACAAGGAGAAACAAAACCCACCTTACCTTCCCATTGGCATTCTGACTCGCACTGCTGCCACTGAAAACAAAAGGTCCTAGGTCCCTCTGCCGGCTATTTGGGAGTGTATAATACAGTTCCAACAGAGTGGCCATCCCCTTGTTTCTAAGTTCTGATATTTCTAAGTTCTTGCACCCTTTTCTATCCTTCCTATAGTATCCATACCCTGGAACATTAAGCTTCCAGTCCTGTCCATTCCTCAGCCACTTCTCTGTAATTGCTACGATATCCCAGTCTCATGTTTCCCACCGTGCCCTGAGTTCATCTGCCTTACCTGTCAGGCCTCATGGATTGAAATATATGTTGTTTGTCAGTTGCATCAAATCATTACAAAGGCATGAAACCGGACAGACCATGTCATCAGCCTTGGTATCAGAAAAGACAACAGCAAACACAATACTGCAAAGTCATCCTGACTGACATCTACGAAATTATGCCAAAACTGGGAAAACTTTCGCAAACTAGTACAGCAACAGTCTGATAATTTTCATTTTGCAGTTAATATTCCAGATATCATCATTATCATCATCTAGTAGTATGGTGTTTCCTATTGGCAGGACAGACTGACTGGAGATGTTGGCACAGTGGGTATACAGTGGGGAAGGAATTGCCCTGAGACATGAAATCTCACAGCATCAGGATAACTATGGGCAAGGAAACCTGATTGCCCCTTATTGCTTGCCCTTTGTTGATGAATTAATACTCCGCCACGTTGGATGTCACTTGATGATAGCACAGAGGGTGACAAGGGCAGAGTGTACACTCTGGTTGGGGAACTTTGCTTCCGTCACCAAGATTGGCTTGGTAGCACTGCTACTGTCTAAGCTTGTTGAGACCTAAAAGGATCAGCTGGTAGACTAGGTTTGGAGCAAGGGGTGAAGAGAAAAATCTACCTTGTGCTCATCAACTACTGTCGCAGATGCACCTGTCTATGATAGGAGAGACAGTTTGCAATAGATCAGGCTAAGCAATTCCATCTGATCGGAACTAAGCTTTATAGTTTTGCCACATCCAGTTGTGAATGTTGGTAAACAATTAAGTAATACACTGGAGGAGGACGAGGCTCCACAAGTATCACGCAACAATGAGGGAGTCCAATTCATCACTGCAAAAGGTAAGTCTGATGTATTTGCATCCATAGGCATATGGATATACATGGAATAGTGTAGGTTAGATGGGCCTGAGATCGGTATGACAGGTCGGCACAACATCGAGGGCCGAACGGCCTGTACTGTGCTGTAATGTTCTATGTTCTATATTTAGCTGAAAGTGCCTCTGGATAATCCATCTCTGCCTCCTTCTGAGCATCCCTATATCAGATGCCACTCTTCAACCAATTTGATTTACTCCACATCAGTGAAAAAAAAGGGCTGAAAGCACTGGTCACTGAAAATGGATACCTCCTAAATTTTAAATTTAATGGTTGATCTCACTCTTTCTGCAGCCATAATATTGCATTTCTCACTCGTTTTAGTTACTCTCATACACTTTGTGTGGTATGATCTGCCTGTACCACACGTAAAACAAAATTGTTTACTGTATCTAGGTACATGTGACAATAATAAATCAAATCAAAATTTAAATCCTATGGGCCCTGCCAGCATTCTGACTACAGTCATATTCTGTGCGGGCAACATACTGGAAATCAAGCCTGACCATGCCCAGAATTATCATTAAAGTTCAAGATTTTTAAAAGTGTGCAAAATTTCCCATTTAGCTGTTTTCAAACCCACATTGAGAAATGCAGAAACCTGGTCTGTGTTTTAACAAAAAATATTGTAGAAGTATTCAAACTACAGGTAAACAATTATGGTTGGTTAGCATAACTCAACTAATTAAAATCAATCCCCTTGTGTACTTCCCCTTGCATAAAGGGAGGATAAATAAATGTAAGTGTTATGGATGAATGGAAAGGCAGTTAGTGGGTTCTGCCCCTGGAGTTGATGAAGTGATTCTTGGACACTCCTGCTCAGGTTTCCTGCTTTGGAAGCTTTCACTGGTTTGTCGGAGGCATAGGTTCACACTTAAAATGTCTTTGACTTATTACAAGCCACAGCTTACAGCAACAGCTGGAGGAATGATAAAACTGGTTGTTTTGGGCTGAAAGTAGCTTTAGTTCAGAGAACAAAGACAACTCCTGATCTAGTGGCGATCTGATGATTTCTCGGTCTTGCACACGGCCCCAAGCTGTTCAGCTACCTGACAGCCAATTCCGTAGTTAATAATGTAATCAAGAAGGTTGATGACGGGGGTGTTGTGGATGATTAATTTTATTGATCTACTGATTTTAGGAAAGTAACTGAAAAGGACCACATAAGGTTTGCTGACAAAATTGAGATTAATGAATGTCATATCAGATTTGAACACACTTCCAAGCTGGCTTTCATCAGTCGAGGCACTGAGTACAGGAGTTGGGATGTTATGTTACAGTTGTATAAGTCATTGGTAAGGTCACACACGGAGCATTGTGTTAAGTTTTGGTCATCCTTTTATAGGAAAGACGTAGTTAAACTGTAAAGTGTGCACAGAAGATTTACGAGGATGTTGCCAGGACTAGTAGGCCTGATTTATAGGGAGAGTTTGGTCAGGATAGGACTTTATTCCTTGGAATGTAGGAGAATAAGGGGTGACCTTATTGAGGTATATAAAATCATGAGGGGCATAGATAGGATGAATGCATACAGTCTTTTTCTGAAGGATGGGCAAGTGAAACTAGAGGGTATAGGTTTAAGGCAAGAGGGAAAAGATTTAAGAAGGACCTTACGGGCAACTTCTTCATGCAGAGAGTTGTGCATATATGGAATGCACTGCCGGAGAAAATGTTCAGGCAGATACAATAACAACTTTTAAAATAACATTTGAATAAGTACATGGATGGGAAGGGTCTAAAGGGATTTGGACCCAAATGCAGGCGATTGGAACTAGCTGAGTGGGCACCATGGTCAACATGGACCAGAAGGGCCTGTTTCCGTGCTGTATTATTGTGTGACTCTAAAACAAGAAAGTTGTGATATAAGGTTATTTTTCAGGTTACACGCATCACAGAGTCTAAGATAGCAAGACAGAGCAACCATTAGAACCACATGTTTTCATTTCTGTAAATACTTTGGACATATAGAATACACAGCAAAATTTCAATATCTTCCAATTATACCAAATTTGGAGGCTTGGCATACAGTGAGGATCTTACAAATTGATTGCAACACAACACAAATATTACGCCAAAATGGGCAGAGAAATGGTAGATTTAGTTAAATGGAGAGAATTGAGACGTTTTAGTGAAACATCAGTGAGATCATACAAGATATAGAAGATGACAAGCTGTAGAGCTGGATAAACACAGCAGGCCATGCAGCATCAGAAGAGCAGGAAAGCTGACGTTGAATGTGAGCTTTCCTGCTGCTTGGCTTGCTGTGTTAATCCAGCTCTACACCTTGTTATCTCAGATTCTCCAGCATTGGCAGTCCTTACTACCTCTGAACCAGTTAGATAATATAAATTTGTAGAAATTTTACCTTACAAGAACAGTGAGATCTGCAGTTGACAAGCATTTTGTGAAATCTGTCTTAGTTCATATGTAATAGTTTAAAATCAAATACAACCAACTTGTTAATTCATGTTTAATCTATGTTTTTGGGTTTGATTGTGAATAGTAAAAGCACCGATGAAATTTTGTGCGTTATGTTTTCCATTCTTGTTTGCAAGCAGTGGAAGTGGAGACAATTATTTCAAAAGAAATTTTAGGTGGATTCTTGAAATTAAATTTGCAGGTCTGTGGAGGTACAAGGGCAAGGTGCTGACCGGATTGCTCCAGTCTGGAGTGGACAGGAAGAATGTGCTTTTGTGCAATAATGAGTCAGATATTTTCCACGTTGGTGACAAGTTCAGGTCCATGTGGAGAGTAATGATTGAAAGCTCTGTCCCTCAGACCCCGGTTTGCTGCCTGCTTCCTCAGGCTGATAGTGGGACAGGCAGGAGATTAATTTTTAAGTGATTTATCCGCTGTGGAAAGTGGAAGGGGGTGTGGAGTTAGGTAGTAGTGATGGGGACATTGAAAAGCCGTCCATAAGTTACCGAAAAGCGTTGCTTTTGCTGAGGCGTGTTCTCTGACTGTTTACGCTAACGTGGGAATATGGCCCAATGACTGCCAGTTCCAAGATCACCCAAAAGTTGGCACAATTTTACTTTCTCTGGCCTTTGTTCTTTGACTTAAGTTTCAGGACAACAGCAGTTCTCTGCGTCGGAACATACCGAAATCCAGTTGCAGTGAACGCTCTGCTAGAAGTGCAGCTCCATCCACCACCCCAACATCTGTGAGCATCTCAGGCCCGGCCCAGTCCCGCCCGAGGTTGTCATGGGAACGGAGCGGAGCGGGTCTAGTTCCGGTTCCGGCGGCGACAATGAGGAGCTATCATCGTCCGAGAGCCGGTTACGGGCTCCTCCTCTGCCTCTGGCAGTGGGGGACAGCGGCGGCGGCCGCCACGGCCACGGCCACAGCCACAGCCACAGCCACAGGTCAGTGACCTGACCGGACCGGGAGGGAAAGGGTGGAATGTGTGTATTGGAGCCGAGCAGGAGGGAGACAGAGGAGAGGAGTGTGGTCATGGAGATGTGGGAGTGGTGTGTGGAAGGAATGGCAATGAAGGGAGAGGGAGCTGGTGACAAGGCGCAAAAGAGGTGAAATGGGGAAGAGGAGTGCGGTTCGGTGGGTCAAGAGGTGAAGAAAGGGCGGTGATGGGTAAAACGGAGGAGAGTGGAGTGATGAAGGGTCTAGGCCCGAAATGTCAGCTTTTGTGCTCCTGAGATGCTGCTTGGCCTACTGTGTTCATCCAGCCCCACACTTTGTTATCTGAGAGTGGAGTGACTAGTGGTTTGCAGATTTGGGGAAGGGTGAACACAGTGGAGAAAGGAGATGGGAAGGGAGCTGTGTGTTGGAATGGGTTGGCTGAGAGCAGTACGTGCTGATGGCGAGAGTTTTGGGAAGGGTTTTGCAGGGAGGTGGAAAAAGGTTGAGGTGAGATGTAACAAGTGCAGGGATTTTGGGAGGGAAGGGTGCATTAGTGTAGAGAGTTGGATGTGACTGCTCTGCTCTGCTCTGCTCTGTGCTGTGTTGTGTTGTGTTGGAAGGGTGTGAAGGGCTGGGCATAGGGTTATGATGGCTGTGAGCTATATGGAACTAGTGGGGTATAGGGAGGGAGGATGTACAGGTATGGGTTGGCTATAAGTAGTATGTGGTAAGGATAGTGGGGGTGGGGGTGCTGGGTTATAATTTACTTTGAGCTTTTTCTCCTACTCTTTTCCGGTTGTCCTGAACATTACCATTATTTGTCTCCCTCTACACTACCATTACCTTTTTAGATGTTCCTAGTCAAATTTGAATGATCCAGTGATCTGCCTCTGTCACTCTTGAGTGCAGTGCCTTTATAATCCAAAACACTTGATGTATGAAAATGATTTTCCTGATGTTGCCATTGTTTATTTTGCTAAATACTTAATATGTCTTGTTTGATTCTTAATCTTCCCATTAGTGAGAGAAGTTTCTATCATCTCCTCTGTCCAGGCCCCTTAGGATTTTAGTACATTTCTATCAAATCTCCTCTTGCCCCTCTCCAAAGAACAGTCCCAATATTTCCAGTAATAAGTAAAGTTCCTCATCTCTGGAACCATACTTGTCAATCCTTCTTGCATCCTTTAATTATTTCACATTCTCCTTTTAAGCATAGTGCCCCCAGGTCTATAATTGAGACTGGATAAGGGTTTGTACAGCTTTAATATCACTTCCATGTTTTTGTTCCTTTATGCTTCTATTCATAAAACTCAAGTATAATTTAATGACCGCGCTCTCAACCAGGCTTTCTGTGTTCAGTTCAATGACTTATGCATGCTCCGGTGCCTATGCTTCTACAATTTTATATTGGCTTCTGGTATTCTTGCTCCCAATATCAATCATTCCTCTGTGTTACTGTGCTACTTATTTGCTCAATCCACCAACCTGGCAGTCATTTTGAAGTTTTAACATCCTTACAATGTGTCCAAGTTTCAACTTACTTCAAAATTTTGTAATATTTTATAATACCAAGAGCTAGTTCATTTTTCTAAATCAGGGAGAACAGAATCTTAATCGTGACCAATGAGGAGCTCCACTGCAAACCTTTCTACAGTTTGAGAAACATCTGTTAACTGTTACTTTATTTCCTGTCACTCAACCAATTTCTTTCCTATTTTTCTTTTATTTAGTGAGGCCCAAATTTGCTCAGGGCATAGCACTACATTGGGTTTTGGAAGGATGTGCTAACTGAACAACTTGTAAATTTTTAATTAATCAGGGAGACTGAGCATGGATTCATGACAGAGATAATGGGAACTGCAGATGCTGGAGAATCAGAGATAACAAAATGTGGAGCTGGATGAACACAGCAGGCCAAGCAGCATCTTGGGAGCATAAAAGCTGATGTTTTGTGACCCTTCATCAGAAAAGGGGGAGGGGAGAGGGTTCTGAAATAAATAGGGAGAGAGGGGGAGGCGGATAGAAGATGGATAGAAAAGATAGGTGGAGAGCAGACAGACAAGTCAAAGAGGTGGGGATGGAACCAGTCGAGGTGGGGAGGAGATAGGTCAGTCTGGGGAGGACGGACAGGTCAAGGGAATGGGATGAGGTTAGGAGGTAGGAAATGGACCTGTGCATCCTCCCTGGGCTGACCTATCCCCTCCCACCTACACTCACCTCTTCTGGCTCCATTCCTGCCCCTTTAACTTGTCTGTCTCCTCTCCACCTATCTTCTCCTCTATGCATCTTCTATCCGCCTACCCCGCTCTCCCTATTTATTTCAGAATCCTCTTCCCCCCTCCCCGTTTTCTGATGAAGGATCAAGGCCTGAAACATCAGCTTTTGTGCTCCTAAGATGCTGCTTGGCCTGCTGTGTTCATCCAGCTCCACACTTTGTTATCAAGGATTCATGACAGTTAGGTCATGCCTGACAACCTCAGAATTATTGAAGAGGTAACAGGGAATGTCTCTGAATGTTGTTGAGACAGACGTCTGGAAGGAACTTGATAAATTTCCACAAAAGGCACTGTTGACTAAGTTAGAAACCCACAGAACTGAGTGCAAATTACTGACATGGCTAGGAAGTTGGTTGAGTAGCAGACGACTGAAAGCAAGGATAACGGATACTTGGTCAGATCTGCCTGTGGTGTCCCTGTGTTTGGGTCTCATTTATTCACATTATTAATGATTTGGATAATGGTCGAGGAAGTCATATATCCAAATTTGCTGATGATACAAAGTTGGGCAACATTGTAGATGGTAACATAAAATTACAAAGAGATATTGATAGACTAAGTCAATGGCAGATGGAGTTCAGCGTCAGCCATTTGGACTGAAAAAGGATAAATCAGGGTACTTTCTAGATGGTATGAAGTTTTAGACCGTGCATTCAGTCCAAAGAGATGAGGAATTGAAGTCCGAGATAACAAGTATGGAGCTGGATGAACACAGCAGGCCAAGCAACATCTTAGGAGCAGGAAACCTGACGTTTTGGGCCTAGACCCTTCTTCGGAAATGGGGGGGTGGGAAGAGGGTTCTGAAATAAATAGGGAGAGAGGGGGAGGTTGATTGAAGATGGATACAGGAGAAGATATGGTGCAGAAAATAATCAAGAAAGCTAATTTAATATGACCTTCAGATTGTACTGATTGTTCACCCTTGCACTGGATGTTTAATTTGCAGTAAGCTGATCTGCGCACCTTGGCTTAGAAAGATAGCAAGAATAATACCTGGACTTCAGGGGTTATGAGGACCTCAGGGTGGTGGATGTTTAGAACTTTTTCACAAAAGGCAGTGGATATAGGCTTGGTTGTTAGTTTTAAATTGGTTATAGATAAACTTTTGTTAGGTAAAGGTAGAGGCCAAAGGCATACATGGACTTAGGCCACAGGTCAGCCATTGAATGGTGGAACTGGCTTGAGGAGCTGGATAGCCTATTTCTGTTCTTATGTTCCCAAGTCTGCATAGACCTCTTCCAGTTTATTAAACATGATTTGTCCTTAAATTGCTGTTGATCTCACATTTAAGTAACATGCATTTACCCGAGTAACAATTACGTATGGTCGGAGCTATCATTCATTGTGTATGTCCTTCAATTACTGGACCATTCAAATGCGTCACCTTGCACTTAGCAGGGTTAAATTTTGTCTGCCATTGCAGTGCCTAATTTACCAGCTGACTAGCCTGAGACCATTCAGGGCAGCATGGTGGCTCAGTGGTTAGCACTGCAGCCTCACAGTGCCAGGGACCCGGGTTCGATTTCAGCCTCGTGTAACTGTTTGTGCGGAGTTTGCACATTCTCCCCTGTCTGCGTGGGTTTTCTCTGGGTGCTCTGGTTTCCTCCCACAGTCCAAAGATGTGCAGGCTCGGTGGATTGACTATGCTAAATTGCCCGTAGCGTTCAGGGATGTGTGCGTTATAGGGGGATGGGTCTGGGTGGGATGCTCCAAAGGGCAGTGTGAACTAGTTGGGTCACTGGGCCTGTTTCTACAGTGTAGGGAATCTAATCCTCACTATCAATAACACCTCCAATTTTCATGTCATCTGCAAATTTACTAGTCAAAACTTCTACATTCACGTCCAAGTAATTAATATACATTATAAACAGCCAGCGTCCCAGCACCGATCCCTGTGGTACAGAGCTGGTCACAGGCTTCCAATTATAAAAGCAACCCTCCTCCATAATGCTTTGTCTTCTATTTGTAAGCCATGAGTCAACCACATTGTGGATCTGGAGTCACATGTAGGCCATATCAGGTAAGGATGGCAGTTTCCTTCCTGAAAAGATATTTGGTGAACCAGATCAGTTTTTCCAACAACCAGCAATGGATTTGTGGCCACCATTAGATTTTTAATTCCAGATTTTTATTGAATTCAAATTCCACCATCTGTGGCGGGATTCAACCCCAGGACATTATCCTAGGTCTCTGGATTAACAGTCCTTGATAATACCACTAGGCCAGTGAGGAAGGGTCACTGGACCTGAAGCGTTAACCGTGATTTCTCTCCACGGATGCTGGGAGACCTGCTGAGCTCTTCTGGCAATTTGTTTTTTATTGCTGACATCAGACCAACTAGCCTGGAGTTTCTCGTCCTATCCCTGCCCTTCTTGAACAAAGGAATCACACTTGCTTACTCCCAGTCCTCTGGCACTTTGTAACCAGCAAAGTATTAAATATATCCACCAGGGCCCCAACAATCTCCTCCTAGCCTTCCTTAGCAGCATGGGATGTATCTCATCAGGCCCTTGGGTTATATGTGCCTGTATGCCGTTGAAATGTCTAATACCTCTCCCTTATTAGTCTCAATATGCCCTAGAACTTCCCCATCCCAACTGATATCTCTGGCTACAATGTCTGTCTCTCTCTGAATACAGATCAGAAGTATTCGTTTAAGACCTCACCTACATCCACTGTATCCGCACACCGATTGCCCCTCTGATCTCTGTTCTTTCCGAGGTAATCCTCTGACTTTACTATGCTTATAAAAAGCCTTGGTGTTTTCCTTAATCCTGTCTGCCAAATATATTTTTGTGGCCCTCCTTTGGCCTCCTACTTTATTATTTAAGTACACTTACACATGCCATACTCCCGAAGGACCTGTCTTTTATGATGCGCTGCACAAAATTCAGACGTGCACTTGTGTTGTTCTGAACTGTTTTCCACCATTTGGATAATGGTCGAGGAAGTCATATATCCAAATTTGCTGATGATACAAAGTTGGGCAACATTGTAGATGGTAACATAAAATTACAAAGAGATATTGATAGATATTTATTGTCTTCCTTAGCATTCTTTGTTGTTTTTTCTAACCTGTGTGTCTACCTTTTAGATTCGATGGTAGTGAAGCTGCCTGGTGGCACTTTTCACATGGGTACTGATGAAGCCGATGCTAGAGATGGCGAATCTCCAATCAGAAGAGTGACTGTAAAACCATTTGCTTTAAACCAGTATCCAGTTACCAATGTGGAATTTAGGTCAGAGAAATGTAATGATTTTAAACCTATTTTAAATAATTAGTAATTGTATCTATTGTAGTTATGTTGTGTGAAGTAATATTCCCAAAACACATCCTCTAGTTGAAGTAGTATCAGAGATAATGGGAACTGCAGATGCTGGAGAATTCCAAGATAATAAAATGTGAGGCTGGATGAACACAGCAGGCCAAGCAGCATCTCAGGAGCACAAAAGCTGACGTTTCGGGCCTAGACCCTTCATCAGAGAAGGGGATGGGGAGAAGGAACTGGAATAAATAGGGAGAGAGAGGGAGGCGGACCGAAGATGGAGAGTAAAGAAGATAGGTGGAGAGAGTATAGGTGGGGAGGTAGGGAGGGGATAGGTCAGTCCAGGGAAGACGGACAGGTCAAGGAGGTGGGATGAGGTTAGTAGGTAGATGGGGGTGCAGCTTGGGGTGGGAGGAAGGGATGGGTGAGAGGAAGAACCGGTTAGGGAGGCAGAGACAGGTTGGACTGGTTTTGGGATGCAGTGGGTGGGGGGGAAGAGCTGGACTGGTTGTGTGGTGCAGTGGGGGGAGGGCGAACTGGGCTGGTTTAGGGATGCAGTAGGGGAAGGGGAGATTTTAAAACTGGTGAAGTCCACATTGATACCATATGGCTGCAGGGTTCCCAGGCGGAATGAGTTGCTGTTCCTGCAACCTTCGGGTGGCATCATTGTGGCAGTGCAGGAGGCCCATGATGGACATGTCATCTAGAGAATGGGAGGGGGAGTGGAAATGGTTTGCGACTGGGAGGTGCAATTGTTTGTTGCGAACTGAGAGGAGCTGTTCTGCAAAGCGGTCCCCAAGCCTCCGCTTGGTTTCCCCAATGTAGAGGAAGCCGCGCCGGGTACAGTGGATGCAGTATACCACATTGGCAGATGTGCAGGTGAACCTCTGCTTAATGTGGAATGTCATCTTGGGGCCTAGGATAGGGGTGAGGGAGGAGGTGTGGGGACAAGTGTAGCATTTCCTGCGGTTGCAGGGGAAGGTGCCGGGTGTGGTGGGGTTGGAGGGCAGTGTGGAGCGAACAAGGGAGTCACGGAAAGAGTGGTCTCTCCGGAAAGCAGACAGGGGAGGGGATGGAAAAATGTCTTGGGTGGTGGGGTCGGATTGTAAATGGCGGAAGTGTCGGAGGATAATGCATTGTATCCGGAGGTTGGTAGGGTGGTGTGTGAGAACGAGGGGGATCCTCTTAGGGCGGTTGTGGCGGGGGCGGGGTGTGAGGGATGTGTTGCGGGAAATACGGGAGACGCGGTCAAGGGCGTTCTCGATCACTGTGGGGGGAAAGTTGCGGTCCTTGAAGAACTTGGACATCTGAGATGTGCGGGAGTGGAATGTCTTCTCGTGGGAGCAGATGCGGCGGAGGCGGAGGAATTGGGAATTGGGGATGGAATTTTTGCAGGAGGGTGGGTGGGAGGAGGTGAATTCTAGTAGCTGTGGGAGTCGGTGGGCTTGAAATGGACATCAGTTACAAGCTGGTTGCCTGAGATGGAGACTGAGAGGTCCAGGAAGGTGAGGGATGTGCTGGAGATGGCCCAGGTGAACTGAAGGTTGGGGTGGAAGGTGTTGGTGAAGTGGATGAACTGTTTGAGCTCCTCTGGGGAGCCAGAGGCGGCGCCGATACAGTCATCAATGTGCCGGAGGAAGAGGTGGGGTTTGGGGCCTGTGTAGGTGCGGAAAAGGGATCCAACCTCATTGTTCCCCAACCCCGCACGGCCCGTTTCTATCTCCTTCCCAAAATCCACAAACCTGCCTGCCCTGGTCGACCCGTCGTCTCAGCCTGCTCCTGCCCCACTGAACTCATCTCCACCTATCCGGACTCCGTTTTCTCCCCTTTGGTCCAGGAACTCCCCACCTACGTCCGTGACACCACCCACGCCCTCCACCTCCTCCCAGGACTTCCAATTCCCTGGCCCCCAACACCTCCTATTCACCATGGACGTCCAGTCCCTGTACACCTGCATTCCGCATGGAGATGGCCTCAAGGCCCTCCGCTTCTTGCTGTCCCGCAGGCCCGACCAGACCCCTCCACCGACACACTCATCCACCTAGCTGAACTCGTCCTCACACTCAACAACTTCTCTTTTGACTCCTCCCAATTCCTACAGACTAAGGGGGTGCCCATGGGCCCCAGCTATGCCTGCCTCTTTGTAGGTTACGTGGAACAGTCCCTCTTCCGCACCGACACAGGCCCCAAACCCCACCTCTTCCTCCGGTACATTGATGACTGTATCGGCGCCACCTCTTGCTCCCCAGAGGAGCTCGAACAGTTCATCCACTTCACCAACACCTTCCTCCCCAACCTTCAGTTCACCTGGGCCATCTCCAGCACATCCCTCACCTTCCTGGACCTCTCAGTCTCCATCTCAGGCAACCAGCTTGTAACTGATGTCCATTTCAAGCCCACCGACTCCCACAGCTACTAGAATACACCTCCTCCCACCCACCCTCCTGCAAAAATTCCATCCCCAATTCCCAATTCCTCTGCCTCCGCCGCATCTGCTCCCACGAGAAGACATTCCACTCCCGCACATCCCAGATGTCCAAGTTCTTCAAGGACCGCAACTTTCCCCCCACAGTGATCGAGAACGCCCTTGACCGTGTCTCCCGTATTTCCCGCAACATATCCCTCACACCCCGCCCCCGCCACAACCGCCCTAAGAGGATCCCCCTCGTTCTCACACACCACCCTACCAACCTCCGGATACAACGCATCATCCTCCGACACTTCCGCCATTTACAATCCGACCCCACCACCCAAGACATTTTTCCATCCCCTCCCCTGTCTGCTTTCCGGAGAGACCACTCTCTCCGTGACTCCCTTGTTCGCTCCACACTGCCCTCCAACCCCAGCACACCCGGCACCTTCCCCTGCAACCGCAGGAAATGCTACACTTGTCCCCACACCTCCTCCCTCACCCCTATCCCAGGCCCCAAGATGACATTCCACATTAAGCAGAGGTTCACCTGCACATCTGCCAATGTGGTATACTGCATCCACTGTACCCGGTGCGGCTTCCTCTACATTGGGGAAACCAAGCGGAGGCTTGGGGACCGCTTTGCAGAACACCTCCGCTCAGTTCGCAACAAACAACTGCACCTCCCAGTCGCAAACCATTTCCACTCCCCCTCCCATTCTTTAGATGGCATGTCCATCATGGGCCTCCTGCACTGCCACAATGATGCCACCCGAAGGTTGTGGGAACAGCAACTCATTATTCCGCCTGGGAACCCTGCAGCCATATGGTATCAATGTGGACTTCACCAGTTTCAAAATCTCCCCTTCCCCTACTGCATCCCTAAACCAGCCCAGTTTGTCCCCTCCCCCCACTGCACCACACAACCAGCCCAGCTCTCCCCCCCCCCCCCCCCCCCACCCACTGCATCCCAAAACCAGTCCAACCTGTCTCTGCCTCCCTAACCGGTTCTTCCTCTCACCCATCCCTTCCTCCCACCCCAAGCCGCACCCCCAGCTACCTACTAACCTCATCCCACCACCTTGACCTGTCCGTCTTCCCTGGATGACCTATCCCCTCCCTACCTCCCCACCTATACTCTCTCCACCTATCTTCTTTACTCTCCATCTTCGGTCCGCCTCCCCCTCTCACCCTATTTATTCCAGTTCCCTCTCCCCATCCCCCTCTCTGATGAAGGGTCTAGGCCCGAAACGTCAGCTTTTGTGCTCCTGAGATGCTGCTTGGCCTGCTGTGTTCATCCAGCCTCACATTTTATTATCTATACTTGAAGTACTTGTACGCTCATTGCCTGGTCATTTTGACTTTGATTTTGTGAAATTATGAAAAGGAGAAAGCAGAAAATGAGAAGAAAAAAGTAGAAGTAATACAAAAGTGGATAGTAAAAGTTTCACAAAATATTTAATTAGTAAAAAAAACTTTTGGTATAGAGAGAGAAAGAGAAACAATGAGATTGAGTAACGATAATGGAAAACAAGAAAATGGTGGAGGTGAGACAAGACCTCTGTGCAATTTTGAAGAAAGATTATCCTGGAGGAAGTGTTTTTGGCCTTACTTGTTGATCAAGTGGTGTAGATGCGCCTACGATGTGGTTGGGGGGTGAGTTCCAAGATTTTCAACAATGCTAGTGAAGGAATGGCAACATGGTTTCAAATCATGATGAAGTGTGCTTTGAAGGAAGGCTTAGAACCGTAGAGGTTTACAGCACAGGAAAAAGCCCTTTAGTCCATCCTAGAGAGGGTGCTGCTGAGAGATGATCGAGGAGGATTCAGGGAGGAGTCACTAGAGATCGGCCAGGAGTGAACAAAAGGCAGGCAAGCTATCGTGGACTGGCTATTTTCGGAGTGGCAATTTTGAGAAGCGCTGCTGTGTGATGGGACTGCTGTTGGAGATTTAACTATGGGATTTGGCGCATTACCAGGCTTCATTTGAGGATAATCAGAAACGAGATAAGAGCAAGATAAGATTCTTTCTGCTGTACTGTCAAGGGTCAACGATGACAGCTAGGGTACTGGTGTATTCCTCCTGCCAAATGTGCAAGATCAGGCAACAGTCTAGATTCCCTGATGTCTGTGACTTCAGGAAGTGTGACCGAATGCAGCTCCTCACAGACCGTGTGTTTCACCAGTTGGACACAGGACCGTACAGGGACAGAGAGTGTGGTAGACACTAGCTATAGTGATATAGTCACAACACAGCTTCAGTCAGGCAGATTGGTAACCACTAGAAGAGGCAGTCAGATAGTGCAGAGTCTCCTGTGGCTATCCCGCTGTCAAACAGGTACGCCATTTTGGATACTGTTGTGGGAAGAATAGCTCCTCGGGAATACAGGAGCAGCAGCCAGCCATCACTGGCTGTGCTGTATATTAGGGACAGGCAAAGTCCAAGCGAATGTTTATAGTAGGAGACTACTACAAAGCTAGGAAAAAGGATGAGGCCCTGAGGAGTGATTATAGAGAGTTAGGCAGAAGGTTAAAATGCAGGAGCTCAAGGGTATCAACTTCTGGACTACTTCCAGTGCCACGTGTTATTGAGAGTAGGAATAGGAGAATTTTGGCAGGTAAATATGTGGCATGAGAGCTGGTGCAGGGGCAGGGATTGGGATTCTTGGGGTGGAGGTGCCCTGTATAAGAGGGATGGGTTGCACTCAAACTGGAGGGAGACCAATATCCTGGTGGTTAGATTAGCCAAGCCACTTAGGACGGTTTTAACTCGTCTGTTGGGAGGGTGGCATCAAAAGCAGTAGGAAGACAAAAGAGAAGGTTGAGGACACTATGAAAGTTAATGAGAGCAAGTTAAATAGTAAATGCAGTATTAGTAAACCTAATACTGGACAGGGCAGGCAAGAGCATGCAGAAAGCAAGGGAAGTCTGGGTTAAACTGCATTGATTCCAATGCAAGAAGCCTGACAGGTAAGGCAAATGAACTCGGGGCATGGATGAGTACATGGGACTCGGAGGGACAGGACTTGTGGTTCAATGTTCTGGGGTACAGAAGCTACAGGAAGGATAGAAGGGGAAGCAAGAGAGGAGGGGAGCGTTGTGTTTTTTGACTAGGGAGAACATCACAACAGTTCTGAGAGAGGGCTTCTTGAGGGTTTGTCTGCTGAGTCAGTGCAAGTAGAACTGAGGAAAAACAAAGAGGAGATTGCTGATAGCATTGTGCTATAGGCCCTCCAGTAGTCAGCAGGAAATTGAGGAGCAAGTATGTCAGGATAACTGAAGAATAATAGTATTGTAATAGTGGGGGATCTTCACTTTCTTAACATTGACTGGGACTACCATCATGCTAAGGGCTTGGACAGAGAGAAATTTGATGTTCAGGAAGAATTTCTCATGCAATATGTAGGCAGTCCTATTAAAGAAGGCACAAAACTTGGCCACCTCTTGGAAAATAAGGCAAGGCAAGTGATGAGAGCAATTTGGGACCAGTGACCCTAATCCCATTAGTTTTAAAATAACTGACTGGACCACAAGTTAAAGTTCTAAAATGGGGCAGGGGCAAATTTGATGGTCTTGGGAATTTTCAGAAGTTGTTTGAGGGTAATTGTTCACAGACAAAGGGATGTCTGGTAAGTGGGAAGCTTTCAAAAGTGAGGTTGTGTGTTCAGGGCTAGCGTGTAAGGCTGGCAGGAGTAGGGAACCTTGGATGACTAGGGTTATTGAAGCATTGGTCAAGGAAAAGGAGGAGGCATATGATGTGTAGAAGCAGTTGGGATCAAGTGAACTGCTTGGGTATTGATTTTGGAGTATGCTAGAGAAAAATCAGGAGGGCTAAAAGGAGCCATGAGATGGCTTTGGCCCATTAGGTAAAGGAGAATCCGAAGAGATCCTGCAAGTACAAGAAGGGCAAAAGAGTAACTAGGGACAGAATAGGACCTTCAAAGGTCGACAAGGTCATCTAAGTGCGGAGCCATAGGAGATGGGTGAGATCCTAAATGAATATTCTTGTCAGTATTTAATGATAAGGGCATTGATGTTAGGCAGCTTGGGGAAATAAATAATGAAGTCGTGCAGAGTGTCAAAAGAGGGGATCTGTAAGTCTTATAATGCATTAAGGTAGAAAAATACCTAGGCTCTGAAGAAGCGTATTGCAGGGCCCTTGGCGGGAGATATTTGAATCATTGACAGCCACGGGTGAAATACCTAAAGATTGGAGGGTGGCTATACTAGAACATAGAACAGTACAGCACAGAACAGGCCCTTCAGCCCACAATGTTGTGCTGACCATTGATCCTCATGTATGCACCCTCAAATTTCTGTGACCATATACATGTCCAGCAGTCTCTTAAATGACCCCAATGACCTTGCTTCCACAACTGCTGCTGGCAACACATTCCATGCTCTCTCAACTCTCTGCGTAAAGAACCTGCCTCTGACATCCCCTCTATACTTTCCACCAACCAGCTTAAACTATGACCCCTCGTGCTAGCCATTTCTGCCCTGGGAAATAGTCTCTGGCTATCAACTCTATCTATGCCTCTCATTATCTTGATACCTCAATTAGGTCCCCTCTCCTCCTCCTTTTCTCCAATGAAAAGAGACCGAGCTCAGTCAACCTCTCTTCATAAGATAAGCCCTCCAGTCCAGGCAGCATCCTGGTAAACCTCCTCTGAACCCTCTCCAAAGCATCCACATCTTTCCTATAATAGGGCGCCCAGAACTGGACGCAGTATTCCAAGTGCGGTCTAACCAAAGTTTTATAGAGCTGCAACAAGATCTCACGACTCTTAAACTCAATCCCCCTGTTAATGAAAGCCAAAACACCATATGCTTTCTTAACAACCCTGTCCACTTGGGTGGCCATTTTAAGGGATCTATGTATCTGCACACCAAGATCCCTCTGTTCCTCCACGCTGCCAAGAATCCTATCCTTAATCCTGTACTCGGCTTTCAAATTCGACCTTCCAAAATGCATCACCTCGCATTTATCCAGGTTGAACTCCATCTGCCACCTCTCAGCCCATCTCTGCATCCTGTCAATGTCCCGCTGCAGCCTACAACAGTCCTCTACACTGTCAACGACACCTCCGACCTTTGTGTCATCTGCAAACTTGCTGACCCATCCTTCAATCCCCTCATCCAAGTCATTAATAAAAATTACAAACAGTAGAGGCCCAAGGACAGAGCCCTGTGGAACCCCACTCACCACTGACTTCCAGGCAGAATATTTTCCTTCTACTACCACTCGTTGTCTTCTGTTGGCCAGCCAATTCTGTATCCAAGCAGCTAAGTTCCCCTGTATCCCATTCCTCCTGACCTTCTGAATGAGCCTACCATGGGGAACCTTATCAAATGCCTTACTGAAGTCCATATACACCACATCCACAGCTCGACCCTCATCAACTTTTCTAGTCACATCCTCCAAAAACTCGTCAAGGTTTGTAAGGCATGACCTACCCCTCACAAAGCCGTGTTGACTGTATTTGATCAAGCCATGCTCTTCCAGATGGTCATAAATCTTATCCCTCAGAATCCTTTCTAACACCTTGCAGACGACAGACGTGAGACTTACCGGTCTATAATTGCCGGGGATTTCCCTATTTCCTTTCTTGAGGAGAGGAATTACAAGAGAGGAAATACTCTGCTGGGTAAGTTGTTAGAGGGAACTCTGAGACAGGATCCACAGGCATTTGGAGAGGAAGGACTCGTTTGGGCTCGTCAGCATGTCTTTATGTTCGGGAAATCCAAGTCTCACAAACTTGATTGAGATTTTGAAGGGGTGACTGAGAAAGTGAATGAGGGCAGTCCAGCAGTCCATGTTGTCTACGTGGACTTTAGTGAGGTCTTTGACAAGGCACTGCATGATGGGGTGTTGAGTAAGGTGAAATTTCACTGGATCCAGGGAGAGCAAGCCAGTTAGATACAAAATTGTCTTTAGAAGACAGAAGGTGGTGGTAGAGGGTTGTTTTTCAAACTGGTGGCCTGTGGCCGGCGTTGCTCCACAGGGATCAGTGCTGGGTCCACTGTTACTAGTTATTTTATATAAAAATTGTGGACAACAATTCAGGTGTTTGGTGAGTACGTTCCTGGATAACACCAAGATTGGTGGTATAGTGAAAAATGAAGCTTATCTAGCAATGAAGTGGGGCCTTGATCAACTGGGACAGTGGACTGAGCAGTGGTAAACGGAGAATAATTAAGACAAATGCAAGATGTTGCATTTTTGGTAGGTCAAACCCGGGCAGGGCTTGCACTGTGGATGGTAGGGCCCCTGGGGAGTGTTATAAAACAGGGGTACAGGTTTATAGTTAGTTGAAAGTGGAGTCACAGGTCGATAGGATGGTGAAGAAGGTTTTTGGCATGCTTTTATAAAATTTTCATTTTGTGGGATGTGGGCATTGCTGGTTGGCCAGCATTTACTTCCTGTCCCCGGTTGCCCTTGAAAACGTGGCGGTGAGTTACCTTCTTGAACTATTGCAGTCCACCAGCTATGGGTTGATCCACAGTGCCATTAGGAAGGGAGTTCCAGGATTTTGATCCAGTCTCAGTGAAGGAATGGCGATATTTTTCCAAGTCAGTGTAGCGAGTGTCTTGGAGAGGAATTTGAAGGTGGTGGTGTTGTCATATATCTGCTGCCCTGTTATTCTAGATGGCAGTCGTCGTGGGTTTGAAAGGTGCTGCCTGAGGATCTTTAATTTTTGCAGTGCATCTTGTAGACAATACGTACTGCGGTTACTGAGCGCCAGTGGTGGAAGGAGTTAATGCTTATTGTTATAGTGCCAATCAAGCAGACTGCTTTGTTCTGAATAGTGTCAAGCTTCTTGAGTATTGTTGGAGCTGCACTGTTCTAGGCCACTGTTCCATCACACTCCTGACTTGTTTTGTAGTTGGTGGACATGCTTTGAGGAGTCAAGAGGTGATTTACTTGCTGCAGTATTCCTAGCCTCTGACCTGTTCTTTGGCCACACTACATAAATATAGTGGCTACATGAGTTTCAATGGTAAGCCCCAGGATGTTGATTGCGATTGAATGTCTCTTGCCAAATACCTGCTCAAGGCTGGATATTATCCAGACCTTTGTTGCATTTGATTGTTTCAGTATCTGAAGGGTCACAAATGGTGCTGAATATTGCAATCATCCATGAACATCCCCACTTCTCACCTTATGATGGAGGGAAGGTCATTGATGAAGCAGCTGAACATGGTTAGGCGTAGGGGTACGACCCTGAGGAACTCCTGCAGAGATGCCCTAGAGCTGAGACGACTGACCTCCAACAGCCACCATGATCTTCCCGTGTGTCAGATATGACTCCAACCACCGGAGAGTATAACCCCTTGATGCCACACTGTCGAATGCAGCCTTGGCGTCAAGGATGGTCACTCGCCACTCACCTCTGGAATTCAGCACTTTTTGTCCTTGCCTGAACCAAGGTTGTAATGAGGTCAGGAACTGAGTGGCTCTGGTGGAATCTAAACCTGGGTGTCACTGAGCAGGTGCTGCTTGAAAGTATTTAATGACATCTTCCATCACTTTGCTGTGATCAAGAGTGAGTGATTGGGCAGTGAATGGCTGGGTTGGTGGTGTTCTGCTTTTTATGTACGGGACATACCTGAGCAATTTTCCACATTGTTGGTAGATACCAATGTTGTAACTGTACTGGAACAGCTAGGCTAGAGGAATGGCAATTTTTGGAGCACAAATTTTCAGTTGTATTGTTGGTATGTTTTCTGGGCGCGTAGCCTTTGTAGTATCCAGTGTCTCCAACCGTTTCTTGGTTTCACGTGGAGTGAATCAAATTGGCTGAAGACAGGTATCTGTGATGCTGGAGGCCACTGGAGGAGGCTGAGATGAATCATTCACTCAACGCTTCTGGCTGAAGATTGGAAAGCTTCAGCCTGATCTTTTGCACTGATGTTTTGGTCAATTCCATCTTTGGCAATGTGGAGCTGCCTCCTGAAGTGAGTTGGTTAATTGTCCACCACTATTTATGACTGGATGTGGCAGGACTGCAGAAGATAGATCTTATCCATTGGTTGTGGGGTCGCTTAGCTCTGTCTATCACTTGCTGCTTATACCAGGTTGTTGCCTCATCTTCTGGCATGTGCCCTGCAGTCTCCATTGAACCAGGGTTGGCCCCCCCGTCTTGATTGTAATGGTTGAATGAGAAATATGCCAGGCCGTGAGGTTATAGATTGTGCAGGAGTACAATTCTGCTGCTTTTGATGGCTCACTATGCCTCAGATGCCCAGTCTTGATTTGCTAGTTCTGTTTGAAGTCTATCCAATTAAGCATGTTGATAGTGCCACGCAACATGATGGAGGTTATTCTCAATGCGAAGGTGGGACTTTATCTCGAAGGACTATGTGGTGTTCGCTTTTATTGATACTGTCGTAGACATGCTTGCTTTCGTTGATCAGAGCCTTGAGTATAGCGATAAGGTTGTCTTGTTGCAGTTGTACAAGACATTGGTAAGGCAGCAATCGGAGTACTACATGCAGTTCTGGTCGCATATGATTAAACTAGAAAGAGAGCAGAAAAGATTTACCAGGATAGGGCTACCTGGACTGGAAGGTTTGAGTAATAACGTGAGGGTGGATAAGACTAGGAATGTTTCTCCTGGAGATTAGGAGATTGAGGGGTGACTTTATGGAATTCCAAAGATCATACGAGGCATAGATAAAGTAGATACCCAACAGATTTTCCCCATGGTGAGGCCCTCTAAAACTAGAGGATATTGGTTTAAGGTGAGAGGGGAGAGGTACAAACAGGCCCTGGAGAGGCAATTATTTTGCAGAGTGGCGAGTGTCTAGAATGGGCTGCCCAGAGGTGTTGACGGAGGTGAGTACAATTTTGTCACTTAAAAACTTAGAAACTTGGGTAATGGAAGTTCTGGGATTTAGATGCTTTTAAAGAAATAGGGAGGATGGTAAAAGAGGTGGGAGAATAGCATTGCTAGTCAGGGCTAGTATAGCAGCTACTGAAAGGCAATTCGAGAATGATATGTCTTCAAGAGTCAGATTGGGTTGAGCTCAGGAACATGAAAGGAGCGGTCACTTTGGGAGTGTTTTGCAGACCCCCTTACAGTTGTGGAGGAGTGGATTGAGGGACAGACATTGGAAAGGTGCAGAAGTCATGGGAGACTTCAACTTTCTAAATATTGATTGGAAACTTTTTAGTTGTAATAGTTAAGATGGAGCGAATTTTGTCCAGTGTGTTCAGGAAGGAATCCTGACACAGGATGTAGGTAGAGCAACACGAGGAGAGGTCATGTTCGATTTGGTGCTTGGCAATGAACTGGGCCAAGTGTTAGACCTGTTGGTAGGAGAGCATTTTGGTAGTAGTGATCATAACCCTGTACTTTCACGATAGTCATGGGAAAAGATAGGTACATACAACAGGGTAGGGTTTATAATTTGGGGAAGGGTAATTACAATTCTGTTAGGCAAGGACTCGATAACATAAAATGGGGACAGATGCTGTCAGGGAAGAGCACTGTAGAAATGTGGAGACTGTTTAAGGAATGCATACTGCGTGTGCTGGATATGCTTGTCCCTAGCAGGCAGGGAAGATGTGGTCAAGTGAGGAAGCCTTGGTTCACGAGAGAGAGGTCAAGCGACTGGTTAAGAGGAAGAATGATGCTTATGTGTGGTTCAGGAAACAAAGAACAGAAAAGGCTGTAGAGAGATACAAGTTTTCCAGGAAGAAGCTGAAGAAAGCGCTTAGGAGATCTATAAGGGGGCATGAGAAAACCTTGGCAGAATGGATCAAGGAAAACTTCAAGGCTTTTTACATGTGCGTGAGGAATAAGAGAATGACCAGAGAAAGGGTAGGGCCGCTCAAGGATTGTAAAGGGAATTTGTGCACGGAGCCTAAAGAGATAGGAGAGGTCCTCATTGACTACTTTTCTTCAGTATTCACAACTGAGGGGGACAGTGTGAAACAGGCTGGTAGTCCAGAGGAGGTGGATGTTAGTAAGGAAGATATACTAGGAATTTTGAGTAAGTTGAAGATGGATAAGTCCCCCGGGCCTGATGGGATTTATCCAAGGATTCTCTGGTAAGCAAGGGAAGAGATCACAGAGCCTTTAGCGATGATCTTTTCATCCTCACTGTCCACAGGTAAAGTGCCGGAAGACTTGGGAGAGCAAACATCATTCCCTTGTTCAGAAAAAGGAATAGGGATAACCCCAGAAATAGTAGACTTTCTTCAGCGGTGGGCAAGTTATTGGAAAGGGTTCTGAGAGATAGGGTTGATGATCACTTGGAAAAGCACAGTTTAATTCGTGATAGTCAGCATGGATTTGTGAGGGGTAGATCATGTCTCACAAACCTTATTAAATTCTTTGAAGAGGTGACCAAATATGTGGATGAAGGTAGAGCAGTGGTTGTGGTAGACATAGATTTAAGGCGTTTGATAAGGTTCACCATGGTAGAACTTAGGACAGCACAGGCCCTTCAGCACAACATCGTGGGTTGAACTTTTATCCTAACCCTGAAGTCGATCTAACCTCCACCCCTACCTTTATACTATCATCCATATGCCTATCTAATAGCTGCTAAAATGCCCCTAACGAGGCTTACTCCACTACCCTCTCCACGCTTTCCACACCCTACCACTCTGAGTAAAGAACCTACCTCTGACGACTCCCCAATACCTACCTGCTTTCACTTGAAAACTATGCCCGCTTATAAAAGCTACCTCCACCTGAGGAATAAGTCTCTGGCTGTCCACTCTATCTACACCTCTGATCATTTTGTACACCTCCATCAAGACACCTCTCAAGCCCTAACGCGCTCAAGCTTTCCTTATAAGACCTTACCTCCATTCCAGGCAACGTCCTGGTAAATCTCCTCTGCACCTTTTCTAACGCTTCCACGTCTTTCCTGTAATGACGTGACCAGAACTGGATACAATTCTCCAGATGTGGCCGAACCAGGCGTTTGTATAGCTGCAGCATAACTTCATGGCTCTTGGACTCAATCCCTCTATTAATGAAAACCAACACACCATGCGCCTTAACAAATCTATCCACCTGGGTGGCAGCTTTCAAGGAACCGTGAACATGAACCCCAAGATCCCTCTGCTCCTCCACATGGCCAGGAATCTTTCTGTTAACCCTGTATTCTGTTTTAAGTTTGTCCTTCCAGAATGAATCACTTCATACTGTTCAGGGCTAAACTCCATCTGCCACTTCTCAGGCCAGCTCTGTATTCTCAATGTCCTTTTGTAACCTAGAACAGCCCTCCGCACTGTCCACAACGTGACCCACCTTCATATTGTCCGCGAACTTGATCCACCCTTCCACTCCTTCATCCAAATCATTTCCAAAACTCAAATAGAAAAGGACCCAGAACAGATCCTTGTAGTGCACCATGTTGAATATTTTTCGTCCACTATCACCCCTTGTCTTCTAAGGGTCAGCCAATTCTGAATGCAATCTGCCACATTGCCCCGTATCCCATGCTTCCTTACCGTCTCCACGAGGAATGGAGAATTGAAAACTAATGCCCTCTAGTTTAAGGTTCTTCACACAGAGAGTGGTGTGCATAAGAAATGGGCTGCCAGAGTGGTTGCGGCAAGTTCAATAGCAACATTTAAAAAACATTTGGATAAGTTCGTGGATGGGAATGTTTAGTGGGATACGGACCAAATGCGGGCAATTGGAACTAGCTGAGTGAGCACAATGGTCAGCCTGACAAGTTTGGGAACTTAGAATCCTGACAGTGTTGAAACAGGCCCTGCAGCCCAACAAGTCCACGTTGACCTTCAGAGCATTCCACCCAGACTCATGCCCCTAAAACTCACCTAATCTACCCATACCTTGAACACGATGGGCAATTTAGCATGGCCAATCTACCTAGCCTGCATATCTATGGACTGTGGGAGGAAACTGGAGCACCCAGAGGAAACCCACGCAAACCCGGGGAGAACGTGCAAACTCCACACAGACGACTGCCCAAGGATGGAATCGAACCCGACTACTTAGTGTTGTGAGGCAGCAGTGCTGACCACTGAGCCACCATACTGCCCTTAAAATTGTTGGAGGGAGTCCTGAGGGACAGGATTTACATGTATTTGGAACGCCAAGGATTGATTAGGGATAGTAAACGTGGCTTTGTGTGAGGGAGGTCATGTCTCACTAACTTAATTGAGTTTTTTTAGAAGTAACGAAGAGGATTGATCAGGGTAGGCCGTGGTCATGAACTGTATGGACTTCAGCCAGTTATTCACCAAGGCTCCTCTTTGTAGGCTGATTAGCAAGGTTAGATCACATGGAATATAGAGAGAACATTTGGATACAGACAGGCGTGAAGTAAGGAAACAGGGTGGTGGTGGATGTTGCTTTTCAAACTATGACCAATGGAGTGCCATGAGGATCAGTGCTGGGTCCCCTGCTGTGCATCATTTATATAAATGATTTGGATGTGAACATACAAGGTATGGTTAGTAAGTTTGCAGCTGACACCGAAATTGGAGTTATAGTGGACAACAAAGGTGATCTCAAAGTACAACGGGATCTTGATCAAATGGGCCAATGGCCAAGTAGTGGCAAGTGGAGTTTAATTGGGTCCTCTTCTATTTGTGATTCTTGTAAATGATTTGGATAAAGGAGTGGAAGGGTGGATTAGTAAGTTCGCGGACGATATGAAAGTGGGTGGAGTTATAGCTAGTGTGGAGGGCTGTTCTAGGTTACAAAGGGACATTGATAGGATGCAGAGCTGGGCTGAGAAGTAGTACATGGAGTTTAACCCTGAAAAGTGTAGGTGATTCATTTTGGAAGGACAAAATTGAAAGCAGAATACAGGGTTAATGGATAGATTCTTGGCAGTGTGGAGGAGCAGAGGGATCTTGGGGTTCATGTCCACAGTTCACTGAAAACTGCCACCCAGAATGATAGAGTTGTTAAGAAGGCATATGGTGTGTCAGCTTTCATTTAATAGAGGGATTGAGTTCAAGAGCCATGACATTATACTGCAGCTATACAAAACCCTGGTTCGGCCACATCTGGAGTAGCGTGTCCAGTTCTGGTCACCTCATTACAGGAAAGATGAGGAAGTGTTGGAAAAGGTGCAGAGGAGACTTACGAGGATGTTGCCTGGAATAGAGGGAAAGTCTTATGAGGAAAGGTTAAAAGAGCTAGGGCTTTTCTCTTTAGAACGATGAAGGATGAGAGGTGATTGATAGAGGTGTACAAGATGATCAGAGGTATAGATAGAGTGGACAGCCAGAGACACTTTCTTAGGCTGGAGGCAGCTATTACAAGGGCGCGTTGTTTTCAAGTGAAAGGAATGTAGATATTGGGGAGACATCAGAGGTCGGCTCTTTACTCAGAGTGGTTGGGACGTGGATATTGAAGAGCCTGAATGGGTTGCAGGAGTGCATCCTGCAAATGGTACCCATTGCTGCCAATGTCAGTGGTGAAGAGTATGAATGGTTAAGGTGGTGGATATGGTGCCAATCAAGTGACAGCTTTATCCTGGGTGCTATTGATCGTCTTGTGTTTTTGGAGCTGCACTCATCCAGACAAGTGGAGAGTACTCGATTGCATTCCTGACTTGTGCCTATGTGCAGGCTTCAGTGTATACAGCTCGTCTGGTTCAGTTCGCTGTTAGTGGTAACCACCAGCCCCCCCCCCCCCCCCCCCCCCCCCCAACCCAGGATGTTGGTTTCAGTGATGGTGATGCCAGTGAACGGCAATGATGGTGGTTACATTGTTTCATACTGGAGATGGCCATTGTGTCAAGTAGATCTTGCATTAGTGTCCAATTCACACATTGACATTCTGTGCATTTCAACAGTAGCAGAGTCCAGTTTTTGGTGTCTGATTTATTAATTTTAACACTTTACAATATTTTGCAGAGAGTTTATCAGATCACAGAAATATAAAACAGAGGCAGAATCGTTTGGTTGGAGTTTTGTGTTTGAAGACTTTGTACCAGAAGAATTGAAAAACAAAGTGACACAAAGAATTGAGGTATAATTAATTCTCACGAACAGCATTTCTACGTTGCACTTTAAGGAGAATGCTATTTAAAGGTATATAACTTTTAATGTTGGAGCTCGAAACCTATTTATAAAGTTTACAGGGTGAGTGAGGAATGGTGTAAATCAATACTGCAACAGTCATGGCTGAAATGGCAATGACTTGGTCCGTACATTGAGTATAGAGTTGAGGTTGTGTTGTGGATGTGCAGGACATTGGTTAGGCCACTTTTGGAATACCGTGTGCAATTTTGGTCTCCCTGCTATGGGAAGGATATTGTGAAACTTGAAAGATTTACAGAAATGTTGCCAAGTTTGGAGGGTTTGAACGATAGGGAGAGGCTGAATAGACTGGGGCCATTTTCCCTGGAGCATTGAAGGCTGAGGAGTGAAGTTATGGAGGTTTATAAAATCACCAGCGGCATGGATTGTGTCTCTTACCTGTTGTGGAGAGTCCACAACGAGAGAGCATAGGTTTATGGTGAGGGGAGAAAGATTTAAAAGGGACCTAAGGGGCAACTTTTTCAAACAGAGGGTGATGGAGTGACCTGCCAGAGGAAATGGTGGAGTCTGGTGCAATTACAATATTTAAAAGGAATCTGGATGGGTATATGAATGGGAAGGGTTGAGGGATATGAGCCAAATGCTGGACAATGGGACTGGATTTATCAATGTTATCTGGTTGGCATGGATGTGTTGGATTGAAGGGTCTGTTTCTAAGCGGTACATATGACAGGATATTTCCCCAATGAGACAACTGTCTTTTGATCAGCATGAATTTGGATGCATAAGACTTTCTTTAGACTCTTTGACAGTGACAAGCTTGTCTTAGGGACAATAGAGTTTTAAGCAAGCAACAAGTTGTAGCAGGATGTTGATGGTAGCTACATGTGGGCAGAACTGTGGCAAATGAAATTCAAGGGGAGAAAATGTAAAATACTGAAAGGTAAGTGGGGAACCTACATAATAGATGGTATGAAACTTAGCAAGGGGGAAAAAATCAGGAACTTGTCTCGAAGTAATGAGTCTTCACACTTAGCTCTGCAATAATTGACCTGTGATCAGCAAAGGATATCAAGCACCAGCAGCAAATGTAGAATTCATATTGTGTTGGATATGTACTGCAATGATTAGTTATGGTTATTTGAAAATTCACTGGATGGATAAAACTGTATGTGCTAGCCATTTGCTGTGGAATCATGGTTGAGAGACTGGCTGTAGTTGAAGGGGTAATAATTCAGTGAATAATTCTACACAGCAGGTTCTCCAAAAAATGGTGGAAGCTGATGTTGATTTCATCATCTGCAGATTAGATTCATTTTGTTGCAAAAGTTACATTTTGGGATGCAGTCTAGGCAAAATTTCAGATGTGATGTGGTGAGTACAGTTTGGGAGAGACAAGTGACCTTGTCAGAGATGTTGGCTGACACAACTTTCCAGTGCTGGGGATTAATTTTACCTCCCGCCTGCCTCCATTAGACCGTGGCACAGAGTGCATCTTTACAATAGCAATTGAGATTTTATCTATTTCAACTCATTGTCTGTTTTTGCTACTGCTATGTTCATCTAATGAGCAGAGTAACCCCACTCTGCCCTGTAGTTTTGAATTGTTCATCTGTGAGGTATTACTGTATGCAAATTATCTGCTATATTTTCCACAGTGCAACAGTGAATGCATAGTAAAGTACTCAAGGCTTCATGGGGCGGCACCGGTGGCTCAGTGGTTAGCACTGCTGCCTCTCAGCACCAGGGACCTGGGTTCAATTCCACCTTCGGATGACTGTCTGTGTGGAGTTTGCACGTTCTCCCTGTGTCTGCAGGGTTTCCTCTGGGTGCTCCGGTTTCCTCCCACAGTCCAGAGATGAGCAGGCTAGGTGGACTGGTGGTGTGTTGATTAGGTGGGTTATATGGTGATTGGGTCTGGCTGGGATGTCAAGGTCAGTGTGGACTTGTTGGGCTGAAGGACCTGTTTCCACACTGCAGGGATTCTATGATCTTCACAGCAGGTTGACTATATAAGATTGTGTAAAGATGCTGTTGAAATTCAAATCTTGCTTTTCTCTAAAGGAACTGATTGAGATCAGAATGTAGAGAATATGTGCTATAGAAAGGATGTGATTGTCCTGAAGGACATGAAGAGGATTCTTCAGGATGTTGCCTGGAATGCTGCATATCAACTACGAAGAGAGACTGGATAAGCTCTGGTAGTTTTCTTTGGAGAAACAAAGTTGAATGGAGACCTGAAAGAAATGTATAAAATTGTGAAGGGCATCAACAGGGTGAATAGAAAGCATCCATTCGCTTTTGTTGATGGCTCAATAACTATGGGGCATAATTTCAAAGTGAAGGCAGGAGGTTTAGAGGGAGTTTCAGGAAAAACATATTTGCCCAGCTGGGGATCTGGAATATGCTGGGGGGTAGCTGAGCAGGAAACCTTGTGATCTTTAGAAAGGACTTGTTTGAGCACTTAATGTCATGATATTCAGGTTCTGGGCCTATTGCAGGAAAGTGCGAGTAGTGTAGGTAGTGGTATAATGTTGCTTGTTAAAGACTTGATGGGCCAAAAGGCCTCTAGTGAATTATGTGATTCCATGAAACAATTAATACATCTGATGGATGATCTTTCATTAGAAATCCTGCACCACCCCTCAGTCTGCCATTGTGAACCATTTTAGCTGCAGAATCTGATGTATTCAGTTCTTGTTACTGTATGATTGAAAACCAATGTTTGAGAACATATTTTAGTTTGTGATGTAGCTTTTGCTTGTATTTAATGTAAGATTTGTGTTCTGAAATGTGCAATTTCTTGAAACGCAGAGGTAGCCATGTGCGTTGAGGCCAAAAGTAAAATTGACAATGCTGCAACAAAATGTAGAAAATGCTATTTTTATAACATTACATTATTTGGAACAATAATTGTTTATATGTTGTTGTTTCAGTCTGCTCCTTGGTGGCTACCAATTGAAAGAGCATTTTGGCAACAGGTGAGTCCTGTGGAGTGAATGTTAGTTTGATGTTTTTGCATTTTGTTTCACAGTTGTACACTTAATTGAAAATTAGATTATATGTATTTTGATGTCGGGCATCAAAGAAGGAGTACCTTCTTTTTCTGAGATGGTAGGAACTGCTGATGCTGTCTGAGACAACGATTTGACAGGAAATATACCAACACATGCAAAACTGTTACTGATTTGCTACATATAAATTCACATTGTATGTGGACGTTTAACAAAAATCTCTGCAATCTAGCACAGAACATATAATTCACACCACGTTTCCAATACTGCTCAGGCAACTGCATTTTAGACACCCAAATTCCTTTGTAATAAAAACCAAACAGTTTTGTCGGAGGAAGACAAAATACTGCTTGTAAGGATGACACAGGCTGACACTCATAACATTTTAGTCATATTTAGACATGCACTTGTAAAGCCAAGGCATACAATGCTATGGGCCAAGAGCTGGAAAATGGAATTAGAATAGTTAGCTGGTTGTTTTTGACTGACGCAGCATGTAATGAACTGAAGGTCTTTATCTGTGCTGTAGATCTCTATCACTATGACTCTAAATGAAGGCACAGAGATGAATTCAATGCATTTGGAGATGCCTCTTGTGCACTTTTATTGATTGTAGGTTGAAGGTCAGAGTGGCATCCATGGCATATGGAAGAAGGGGAGATAACAAGGTGTAAAGCTGGATGAACACAACAGGTCAGGCAGCAGAGGAGCAGAAAAGCTGATGTTTCAGGTCTGGACCCTTCTTCCGAAAATGCTGCCTGGCCTGCTGTGTTCATCCAGCTTTACACCTTGTTATCTCCCCTTCTTCCATATGCCATGGATGCCACTCTGACTTTCAACCTACAATCAATAAAAATGCACAAAAGAGGCATCTCCAAATGCATTGAATTCATCTCTGTGCCTTCATTTAGAGTCATAGTGATAGAGATCTACAGCACAGATAAAGACCTTCAGTTCATTACATGCTGCGTCAGTCAAAAACAACCAGCTAACTATTCTAATTCCATTTTCCAGCTCTTGGCCCATAGCATTGTATGCCTTGGCTTTACAAGTGCATGTCGAAATATGACTAAAATGTTATGAGTGTCAGCCTGTGTCATCCTTACAGGCAGTATTTTGTCTTCCTCTGACGAAACTGCTTGGTTTTTATTCCAAAGGAATTTGGGTGTCTAAAATGCAGTTGCCTGAGCAGTATTGGAAATGTGGTGTGAATTTATATGTTCTGTGCTAGATTGCAGAGATTTTTGTTAAACGTCCACATACACTGTGAATTTATATGTAGCAAAACAGTAACAGTTTTGCATATGTTGGTATATTTCCTGTCAAATCATTGGGCTGATGCATATTAAAATCTAAGTTTCTGATTACTTGGCAGAGTTTTGATCATCATGAGAGGCAGTGGCAAAGCTGTGAATGTCACTGAACTAGTGATCCAGGCTATTGTTCTGGGTACATGGGTTTGAATCTGTTGTGCCAGCTGGTGAAATTTGAGTTCAGTAAAAATTGGCAATTAAAGAACTGAAATCAGGAATTAAGAGATGAATGATACATAAAAGGAGAGAGTTACAGAATGGAGAGATTTGGGAGCCCTCATCTGAGAGTCATAAAAAGCTAGCATCCAAGATCACCATAATGGGGAAAGTTATTAGATTTATTTCCTGTGGAGAAAACAATATGGAATATAAAAGGTGGCAGGATGTGTTAATCAGGCAGTTAAGGCCTCCAGAGGCTTACCTTTATCAGTCGTGGCATATATTATAGGAGTAGGGAGGTCATTTTGGAGCTGTATAGAACTTTGCTTATGCTATAGCTGGAGTACTACTTGGATTTCTGATTGTCACACAGTAGGAATGACGTGATTGCACCGGAGGAGCTGCAGAGGAGATTCCCAGGGATATTGTCTGTGATGGAGCATTTCAGCTACGAAGAGAAGCTGAATAAACTTAGGTTGTCGTCTTTGCTCCCAAGAAAGTTGAGGGCACCTATAGAGACATAGAAGATTGAAGGGCATCAACAGGGTGAATAGAAAGCATTGGTTCCTCTTGGTTGACAGGTCAATAACAAGGGGGTATAATTTTAAAATGAAAGGCAGAAGGTTTGGAGGGGATTTGAGAAAAATTGTTTCAACCAGTGGGTGCTGGATCTCTAGAATGTACTACCCGGGAAGGTTGTTGAGGCACAACATCTCTCAACCTTCAAAAGCACGTGGATGAGCACTTGACATATCTTGGCATTTAAGGTTATGGATCTAGTCCAGGAAAATGGGACTCCTGTAGGTAATAGTATATTTTTGGTTACAGACCTGATGGACTGAAGGGCCTCTACTTTGATTCTCTGCTACAAAAGGGAGGGAGTATAAAAGGACAGAGTTTTAGCAAATAAACAATGTAATGCACCAGTCAGACCACAGCAGGAATACTATGAACATTTTAATCTCCTTATCTAAAGAAGCGATGCAAGGAAAATTCACTAGACTGTTGCCAGGTTTGGAGGAGAGTTTGAGTAGATTGGGCCTGTACTTATTGGAATGTAGAAAAAGGAGAAGACACCTTGAAACATACAAGATTTCTGGGGACTTCACTGGGAAGATGCAGAGAGATTGTTTCCCCTTGTGAGAGAATTTGGGGGTCATACTCTGCAAATAAAGGGCTGCAAATTTGAGACTGGGACAAGTTTCTTCTCTTAGGGTAGTGGGGTAAGTGATTAAGTATATTCAGTTAATTGAACATATTGATTAGCTGTACTGAAATGGTATGAACAGGAGCAAATGGACTGAATATTTCTCATTCCAACTCCCTCAACCGACCAGAAATTGCAAAATCCAGCTCAGTTCTAAAGGGAGGATATTTTAATGGGTACCAGTGGAAAACGGCGTATGTTGCTTTCACATTGTCTCATAGTCTTGATGTTAAGAATGAAATTCTTGTGAGAATGTCCCTGATTTGCCATTGGATTTCAAGGTCTCGGCCTTTCAGTGAGTCTTGCTGTCCTGAGCTCCTGCCTCTGGACTTTGAATTTAGGCAGTGACGTATCGTGAGTATCAAACAGAACCTGTACATAGCTGTGATAACAAGGTGTACAGCTGGATGAACACAGCAGGCCAGGCAGCATCAGAGGAGCAGGAAAGCTGGCGTTTTGGGTCTGGACCCTTCTTCAGAAATCCCAAAAAACTTTTGGAAGCACTGCACTATTTACTTTGCTGAAAAATGCTGCCAGTCTACAATTCCCACTTCTCTTTTGAAAGGTCTCTGTCTAATACTGTGTTTGAAAATAACAATAGTTATAGAATTGCTTAAGTTAATTGTGAAACTCCTTCAGACACATAGAAAACCCAAACGCCAACAGTTCAAAATACAAAAATGTCCAAACTAAATGGTGTTAAAATATACATAAATTTCACACCTGATATTGCATTGAGCAGAATTGTTTGCTGTATTTTGGTTATTCTTCATTAAGAATTGTTTGGTTTAGCTAAATAACCACCTCTGACGTGGTGGCTTTTGGGATCTGGAATTAGATTTCATTTTTACCAATGAACGGTAGATTTTTTTGTTGTATCTATAATTTATAGAATATGATCATCACAGTCAGATTTTTCCAATTGTTTTAAGCCAGCAGGCCCTGGCTCTGGAATTAAAGAGAAACTACAGTACCCAGTCGTACAGGTGAGCTGGTCTGATGCTCGGGCGTTCTGTGCATGGAAGGGGATGCGATTGCCGACTGAAGAGGAATGGGAGTTTGCTGCTCGAGGCGGGTTGGAAGGTATGATCACATGACACTAACATGGGTTTTACATAGTGGTTAAGCAGTCATTGTTGCATTCCTTGCTCTTAGGTATGTTAACAACCTAGATCTTAGTGTACAGAGCACAAAAACTTTGTGGACAATGCAATGCATAGAAGCTTTGTACAATCCATGAAGCTGCTTGGAGATCCAAAGCACTTGACCTATTTCCTGTGATTTTTTTTTTAATAGCCAGGAAGATCAGAAACCAGATTTAATGCTGAATTTCTAAACTTTGTGTTAGAAATCCACTATTCAGTAAAAATTTTTCATCTCTGGGGTATGACTTGGAAAGCATATAGAAGCTAGTGGAATGGGTGAACAAATGGCAGATGGAATTAACATTGAGAAGTGTAAAATCTTTCATTTTGGTAGAATGTTGGGGGAGTGGGAAGGTGATAATATAAAACAAAGGGCGGAATTCTCAAGGTGTACAGATGCAGTAGGTTGTGGATGTAGATGTGCATTAATATGGAGTATCATTGCTGTATCAGGACAACATGGTGATTCTGTGTCTAACACTGCTGCCTCACAGCTCCAAAGGCCTAGATTTGATTCCACCCTGGGCGACTATATGTGTGGAGTTTGCACATTCTCCCCACGTCTGCACAGGTTTCTTCCGGGGGCTCCAGTTTCCTTCCACAGTCCAAAGATGTGTAGATTGGGTGAGGTAGCCACAGGAAATGCAGCATTCTGGGAATAAGAGTTGAATGGGGGATGGGCGGCAGGGAGTGGTGTAGGTCTAGATGGGATACTGTGGAGGGTTGATGGGCTAAGTGGCCTGCTTCCACATTGTCGGGATTCTATGATTCTATAAAGAGTGGCAGAGTAGTTATTAAGGTACAGGAGAAAGCTGTTTAGTCCCAACCTACCTGTCCTGCATTCAGTTAGATGATGGCTGATGTCTTAACTTCACCTCCCTACTTTGCTTCTATACTCCTGAATGCCTTTACCTGCCAAACATTTACCAGTTAAATTCCTGGTAACCATTACAGCCCAGATGTTATTGGCACTAAGCTTCTTTTTGCTTCACTCTTGAATTGTTATTTATTAGACCCTCAGCTGTTATGGGGAACTCCTTCCAACTCCACTGAACACTTGGAGCATTCCAGATCCTAATCATTTAACTGTGTGAAAGAATCTTTACTTGTGTCTTCAATTACCTGAAATCTATGCCCTTTGTTCTCAACCTTTTTACTAATGGGAATGGGTTTTCCTTATCAAGTCTTTAAGCTATGGAATACCTCTAAAATTTCTCTTCAAGGAAAACTGACCCAGCTTCTCCAATCCATGTACAAAGCTGAAGTTCTTCATCTCTGGGATAATTTTTGATTTTTTTTTTTCTGCACCCTCTTGATTGTCATTACAAGTTTGTTAAAATTGGTTACAGTACTCCAGCTGAGGTTCTATGGAAAATAAACATAATCTCCTTGCTGTCATACTCTGTTCCGTATTACTAAATTTTAGGATGTTGTATACTTTGTTAACCAAACTAGGATTGGTTGGTCTATAATGTACGGAAGCTACATAGACTCATGGAGTTGTACAGCCCGGAAACAGACGCTTTGGTCCAACACATTCATCCTGACCAGATATCTAAATTTAATCTAGTCCCCTTTGCCAGCATTTGGCCCAAATCCCTCTTAAACCCTTCCTGTTCATGTACCCATCCAGATCTCTTGACTATTCACACTGTCCTCCTCTTCCCTCGCCCCCACCCCACCCACCCTGATTTATACAGCTGTATAAGGTCACGCCTCAGCCTCAAACTGAACATTCCTGCTTTAGCAGGGAGACCAGAATTGAATGTGGTCTTTCAAAAGTGGCCTAACCAATGTCCTGTTTGCCTGCAACATAACATCCCAACAAGAACAGAAATTGCTGGAAAAGCTCAGCAGGTCTGATAGCATCTGTGGAAGGGCCACTGGACCTGAAACACTAACTCGCATCTGGAGAGAAATCCATGCACTGACCAATAAAGGCAAGTAAACTAAATGTCGTCTTCATCTACCTGTGACTGCACATCCAAGTAACTATGAACCTGCACCCCAAGGTCTCTTTGTTTGCCAACACTTCCCAGGATTCTATCATTAAGTGTCTAAGCCCTGCCATGATTTGCATCACCAGAATGCAACACTTCATATTTATCTAAATTGAACTCCAACTGCCTCTCCTTGGCCCATTAGCTCATCTAATCAAGGACCCGTTATACTGTGAAAGAACCTCCTTTTTTTTTGCTGTCTGCTTCACCACCAATTTTGGTGTCACCTGCAAACTTACTAACCATACCTCCTGTACTCACATCCAAATCATGTACATAAATGAAAATCAGCCCTCCACCAACCTCTTCTCCTGCCTTCAAGCCAGTTTGCCAAATGGCTAGCTCTCCCATTTCCATATGATCTATCTTTGCCAACCAGCCTTTCAAATGCAGTCTTGTCGAACCCCTTGCTGAAGTCCAGATAGACAACGTTCACTGCTCTGTTGTCTTAAGTCTTTGTCGCTTCTTCAAAAAACAGTCAAGCTAGTGAGACATGGTTCCCCACGTACAAAGCCACATTGACGCTCTGTATGGAATAGTTCACAGCGACCTTGGATTTAATCAATTGTGCTCCTGCCTAACTCCCTGCTCCGGATCCAAGTACTGCCAGACTAACTTCCACTACCCAAGACACATTGCCTTGATCGGACCTGCTTTAAAATCCCTCCAGTGTGAAAACAGGCCCTTTGGCCCAACAAGTCCACACTGAACTTCACAAGCATCCCACCCTGACCTATCCCCCTGTAACCCACCTAATCTACACACCCCTGAACACTATGGGCAACTTAGCATGGCTAATCTACCTAGCCTGGACATCTTTTGGACTGTGGGAGGAAACTGGAGCACCTGGAGGAAACCCATGCAGACACTGAGGATATGCAAACTCCACACAGACAGTTGCCCGAGAGTGGAATTGAACCCGGGTCCCTGGTGCTGTGAGGCAGCAGTGCTAACCACTGAGCCACTGTGCTGCTCCCAAGTTTTGCCGTTGTGCTACAGATTTCTATGACTCTATGACTCCATGACTTCTGAAGCCCCTGAGGTTTGACAAGCTTTTAACTTCAGTTCTCCCTTACTCTAAGCATTGCCCACTTTCATGACATCCCAACACCCACTCCCCCAGGTGACATGCCCCTACTTGGTACTCTGCTCCCTCTTCCACTTAACTTCTCTCACTATTTCCTCAAATTGCCTGCAGGTTCTTTATCTTGTGTCTTAAGAGAATTGCAGAAATGAAACTGTTTGGCAAAGCCATTCTGTGTTGTGATTTATCTTTCAAATATGCAGCTCAAGTTGTGAACTGTTCCAATGTCTCTTTTCTCTTCTCTCCCTTTGGACTTTTGGATTGCAGTGTTTAGTATCGTCCCATGATAAAGTTATGTGTAATGCCAAGGACTTACGTTTGTTTTGATCTTTAATTGAAAATACTCTTGTTATTTCTGCTTTCAGGTAGAGCATACCCATGGGGAAACAAATTTCAAGCAAATCGCACAAATCTCTGGCAGGTAGTGTGTTGTATACAATTTTGATGGTTACTAAAATTATAGAATTTTATGATCTGCAACTTGCCAATCGTTCGATATGGTTGAGGATAGTTATGGGGGCTGATAAGTAATCACTTGCCTTGATCCTGAAATTGGTGATTCTTGATGAGGGTCCCAGCACCCTCATTATCTCTTCCAAGTTGCTACTGTTAGGTATGAGTAAAGTTGTCAAGCAAAATCTAGCTGTTTGATTGCAGAGAGGATCTGCGTTTCCCAAAAGGGTTAAAAAGGCTCTTGTGGTAATGTGCCTATCTCTGAGCCAGGAGACCTACTTGCACATAAGAACCTCCTGTTTCTTAAATTAAATCTAGCCCTGTATTATTCCTTATAAGTAGTATAACTTTTTTCTTGCTCACAAACCATAACAACTGGAGAAGATTGATTAACTGTATCCAATATCTGAAAATTTGATAGATCTATGAGCCAGGAAACCTACAGGGTTTGGGTCCTACTTGCCCCAAAGGTGCGTAATAGCATCTCTGCACATGTTGATTAGAAAATATCTACAGCTTGAGGGTGATGCTGTCTGGGCAGCCTTTAAGAAAAGGCTTGCTCTGACATGTCTCTACCACTGAATCAGCAACACGATGTTCACGTCTCACCTGCTTCTGAAATCACGGAGTCATGGAAATCTATAGCACACGGCAAATAAAAGGCCTTTTAGCCCATCGAATCTATGCTGGTCAAAAGCAAGTACCTAAGTGCGATAATCCCATTATATGCCTTGACATCGTGTGCAAATCTCACCACTGCTAACATGGTCTGAGAGCTTCTGCATCTACCACCCTTTAAAGGTGCAAAATTCCAGACCTTTAGGTTAAAAAATAAGTTCCCCTCAAGCCCTGTAAACCTCCTGTTTCTTATATTAAATCTAGCCTTGTATTATTCCTTAAGTAATTTAACTTTTTTGCTCACAAACCATAACAACTGGAGAAGATTGATTAACTGTATCCAATATCTGAAAATTTGATAGATCTGTTTTCTTTGAGTTATATTTCAGACTTTATGCTGTACATATATGACAGGAGGAACATATAATGTGTAAAAACATCTTTGAGCAGGTTGATAAGATAATATCTTCTCGAGGGGTAGTTTGGTAGGGCTTTTATGGCTCAGTGGTAATGTCCCTATGTCTGAGCCAGGAAGTTCAAGTTCCACCTGCTTTCTCCACAGGTTAATTTTAGAAACTATGTTCCTAAAGGATGTTGGATATCGTTGATATTATGAACCTTTGCAGCTTCCCTCACTTGAATGGTGAAGCCAATTGCAGCACCCAGCACATCAGCTGAAAAAAAACAGAAGTTGCTGGAAAAGCTCAGCAGGCCTGGCAGCTTCTGTAGAGAGAAATCAGAGTTAACAATTCTTGTCAAGTGAACTATCCTCAGAAGAGATAGTAGCTAGGAAAATGTCAATTTATATATAGGATGGGGGGAGGAGGTAAGGATTAAACTATGGATTGGGATAGAGCCAAAAGAGAGAGAGAACAACAGCTGGATGGACAAAGGGGTGGATGACTATCTGACTAGGAGGATGAATAACTATTAATGGGGATTGTGGTGGTAAGGGCTGGGGTGTGGGAATTGGGGTAGGGATATGGCAGAGCTCAAGCCCTGAAGTCGTTGAACTCAACTGAAGTAGGTTTGGTGACTGCTCTACTGAACATCTGCATTCTTCCCGCAAAGAGGATCCTGAACTATGCATTGCCTCCTTCTTGTAACACACCACCCTGTTCCCTGACCAACATATCTGTCTCGGGCTTGCTGCAGTGTTATAGCAAAGCTCAACGCAAGCTAGGGATGATTATTTGGATGGGACAAAAGGCAGGGAATTGACACTAGGTAAGAATAAAAACCAGTTGTAGGCATGATGGGATGAATGGCCTCCTCCTGTACTGTAACAAATGTGTTTCTTTTCTGAACTCCTTCTGGAAAAACTTATTTAATCCTGTCTAGCACAATCTCCCTGTGTAAAGATGTTAAAAAGGCACTTGGGATGCTTGCTTTCATTAGCCAATGCATTTTGTTCCTATTCATGTCCATGTGTTTCTTGAATGCTGCTACTGTGTCTGCTTCCACTGCCACCTTTGGCAACATGTTTCAGGCACCCTCTACCCTGTGTGGAAAAACTTGCCTCACACATCTTTTAAACATCCTCCCTCCCCTTTGCTCCTTGAACCTGTGTCCCTTAGTAATTGATCCCTCTATCCACGCCATTCACAATTTTTAAACTCCTTTCAGATCGCCCCTCAACCTGCTGCATTCCAGTGAATACAAACCCACTCTATCCAACCTTTCTTCATAACTAAAATCCCCCATACCAGGCAACATCCTGGTTAAACCTTTTCTATACCCTCTCCAAAGCATCCATTTCCTTCTGATCATGTGGTAACCAGAACTGTATGCAATACTGAGCATAAGGGTGGTAGAAGTTCTCAACATTTTAAGAAATAGTTTTAGATGTGCATTTGCAATGCTAAGCCATACAAGGCTATGGACCAAGTGCTGGAAAAATGGGATTAGAATTGTTTAGTGGTTGTTTTTGATCGGCGTGGGCACAGTGGGCTGAGGGCCTTGTTCTGTGCTGTCAGGCTTATGACTATAAACCCCTGGTTCTCTGTGTGAAGCTGGATAATCACAGCAGCCAAGCAGCATCTCGGGAGCCTGCTGTGTTCATCCAGCTTCACACTTTGTTATCTTGGATTCTCCAGCATCTGCAGTTCCCATTATATCAGCTCTGTCACTGTTTTTAAACTCCAGTTTCTCCTTTTGTCCCTTGTGAAGTATTCTGATTCTGCTGCTATAACACTCAGTAATGGGAAATTATATACAGGCATTCTGTCATTTCCAACTTTACTTCCCTTTGCATCCTTCTAGGATGCATCACATTGAGACCTGGCGATTTCACTATTTTCAGAGCGGTAACCTTTTAAGTCCCTCATCATTATTTTTATTCTATCCAATGTCTCTGACCGTATTATGTAGTGAAGTCGAGTCCAACAGCACAGAAGCAGGTCCTTTGAACCACCATGTCTGTGTTGACCAACAGATACCAAACCATATGTGCCTCATTTAATTGCATTTGGTCCATAGCCTGCTATGCCCTGGTATTTTAAGTGTTCATCCAGATGCTGCTTAAATGTTGCAAGAATGCCTGCTTTGACGCTATTACCCTCTGGGTAGAAAATCTATTTACTCAGGTCTCCTCTAAACCGCTTACTCCTCACTTTAAACTTGTGTTATGGATCAAACCAAACCCCCTCAAAGGATAGCCTAGACTCTAACTTTTTCTTATTTTAAAGGCCGACATTGCATTCCAGGTCCTATTCCACTTTACGCAAAACAAACTGCATTTTTAATTTATTTTGTCTCTATTTTAAATATAAAAATAAGAATTGGCTTAACTGTGTCAAAATGCTTAACAATAATAATATATACTAATTAGTACGAATTAACCTCCAATATAGTGACATCCCATAAGCAAAGGCAAATTCATTAAAATAGATTTTCTTCTCATTCAATTCTAGCAGCAGGAAAACTACCCAAACTTTGAAATATAGGTTGCTTATCTCTCCTTAATACAATCTTCCAAATATAGAATAGGATATGAATCAGATTTTGTGACTGCATTTGCTTTGTAATAGTCTACACACAATTGTTCGGTGCCACTTGGTTTTGGCATCATTACTCAGGTTGAGCTCCAGTTGATGCAACTAACTTTGGTATTGTCTCTGACCATCTTTACACAGAGTGGTGGGCGTGTGGAATGTGCTGCTGGCAGTGGTAGTAGAGTCAGATACTTTAGAGACTTCTGGATGACACTTGGATAGGCACATGGAAGATAGTAAAATATAGGGTGTGCACAGTAGTTTGTTGGTAGAATAATAGGTTGGCAGAACATCGTGGCCCGAAGGTCCTGTATTGTTCTATGTTCTGTGTTCAATTTCTTCTTGAACCTGTGCCATTTTAGAGTGTTAAGTCGAGAAGGATGTTGCTTAATTGGAACAGTGTTTCCTATATGTGCATTGTGTGTAACCAGATTAATACTCAATCATTCTCTCATATCTCCCCTTATGATTGTAATAACTTCTTAAGGTATTTTGATTTTCCTCGAAGTGACTCAATATTTTATCCTGATTTTCGATAACTTCTTATTTGTCCAATTTAATCTTTTTTTCCTTTTTTCATTAATGGGATGACGGCATCGCTGGCTAGGCAGCATTAATTCCCAATCTCTAATTGCCCAGAGGGCATTTCAGAGCCAACCACATTACTATGGGCCAGACCAGATAAGGATGGCAGTTTCTTTCCCTAAAAGTCATCCAACCATCGACAATTGTCATCATTAAATTCTTAATTTCAGAGATTTTATTGAAATCAAATTCCACCACCGGCCATGGTGGGATTCACACCTGGGTCCCAAGAAAGTTATCTGAGTCTCTGGATTTACAGTCCAACGGTAATATCACTAGGCCATTACTTCCCCTCTGAGGAATGTCCAATTCAGAATCATCTGAACTTGGTTCTTCCCACTGTTGTAACCAATAATACATTCTCTTTTTGATTTCTTTCCTGTTAAAAGGATAAACGGTATTTCTGGAATCAAAAATTTCTTTATTACTCCTACCACCACTTCATCGTTCACTGGCCTCTCAAGCCTCACCCTTTCCAATGAATCTTTTACAAGATGATTAGAGGATTAGATAAGGTGGACAGTGAGAGTCTTTTTCCGAGGATCATGATGTCAGCTTGTACAAGGGGGCATAGCTACAATTTGAGGGGTGATAGATTTAAGACAGATGTCAGAGGCAGGTTCTTTACTCAGTGGTAAGGGCGTGGAATGTCCAGCCTGCCAATGTAGTTAACTCAGCCACATTAGGGGCATTTAAACAGTCCTTAGATAAGTATATGGATGATGATGGGATAGTGCAGGGGAATGGGCTTAGATTAGTTCACAGGTTGGCGCAACATCGAGGGCCGAAGGGCCTGTTCTGCGCTTTATTGTTCTATGTCTATGAACACTTCTTCTCACCAAGCATTCTATTCATTACCATCTTTTCTGGCAACACTCCTTCTGAAATACATATCTTCTCATCTCAGCATCAAAGATGGACTTGCTCCCACATCCCTTAAAATCTGAATTTCTTTACCTCCTACTCCTGGCATACATCAGTAAACCTTACCCACATGAGTAAATTTTTTAAAGAGTTGTGGCACTTTCTCCTCAACCAAACGCTGGCCAGGTTCTTTTGCTACTTTTTAGCTTCCACTTTGCTTTACTTTGCCACTTCAACCAAGCACACTGGCTTATCCCTTTTCCCACAATCCTCTTCCCAGTGCTTTTTCTAAGCCATCAACACTGACTTCATGTAGCCTACTTTTATTACAGTGAAAACACCTGGGCTTTTTTACTTCTCTCTCCTCATGGGTTTCCTTTTTACCCTGTGATATACTATCTTCAATGAGACCTCCTTTTCCCATACTAGAGGGATTTCTCTTTTGCCCAGTTCAAATTGATGTTGGAAGCTAAACTTTGATTTATGAACTAACTCAATCATCTGTTATTTCTGCTCATCTTGCAGTCTTAACTGTCTGTCTTTCTTCCACGTGAGTTTTCACTACTTCAGGAGTGAATTGTTGAACCCTTCCAAAATAATCATCTCTCTAGGTACATTATATGTTTGATCTATTTCAATGTCCTTGTCCGCCTATCAAAATTAACTTGTTTGATCCTTTCAAACTCTGTACATTTGACCAGGTTCCCCCCTCAGATTCCTGAAACAAAACATCTGTTGGCTTCTGGTACCCACCATATGTACTTAACATGGCTTTTTTCACATCATACTCTTCAGATACCCTTCACACTTAGAGGAACACACTGGTACTGACCTTTCATTATACTACTTTTGAAAGACTCCCTCTTTCCAAATGTAGACTTGCAAGTAGTTGCTCCCAGTCTTTATTTGCAAGATCCTGTCTAATGATTTTGAAATTAGCCTTCCCCAGTTTAGACACAACTTCTGCACAAATCTCATCCCATTCCATAATGACTTTGAAACTGGTCACTATTCCCAAAATGTTTGACCACTAATACTGAACCACTTGATCAGCTTTGTTCTCTAGGATTAGGTCTAGCACTGCACCCGCCCCCCCCAACCTCTCTAGTAGGACGATCTACACCTTGGCATAAAAAGCATTCCTCGATTCACCATAAAATTTCACCCGAATATCCCTTTCACACTAAGGGAATCCCAGTTATTTTTAGCAAAGTTGAAACCCCCTGCTACTGTAACTCTATTCCTCTCACACTGTTCTGTGATTTACCACCATAGAATCCCTACAGTGTGTTCCAGACCCTTCTTTTGGTCTGACAAGTCTATGCCACCCAGACCCATCCCACTATAACCCACCTAATCTACACATCTCTGAATGCTACAGGCAATTTAACATGGCCAATCCACCTACCCTGCACATCTTTGGACGTGGGAGGAATCTGGAGCACTGGGCGGAAATCCGTGCAGATATGGGAAGAATGTTCAAACTCCACACAGACAGCCGCCCTGAGGGTGGAATCACACCCGGGTCCCTGGCACTGAGGCAGCAGTGCTAGCTATTGAGCCACCGTGCCACCCCTCTGTGTGCCTATCTCCCTCTGACTATTACAGGGCCTGTAATATAATCCCAGCCAGGTAATTGTCCTTTTTTTAATTTGTTCCTAAATTCTACCCTCACTTGAAGAGCCTTTGAAGATGTCCTCCCTCATGGTGGTCTCCTTTTATTGATAATATAGCTCGCTGTCTTTGCGCACAATACTCCTGTGCCCACATCACACCTTAACCTTCAATGCCCTGGAATGTTAAGCTGCCACTCATGCCCTTTCTTCAACCATGTCTCAGTGACTGTAGCAATATCATATTCCCATATGCTGATCAATGCTGTAAGTTCATTTGCCTTACTCATCAGACTTGGTGCATTAAAATAGATTTAATTTATCTGCATTTACCTGCATTTCTGCAGAAGGGTCTAGGCCTGAAACGTCAGCCACCTTGCTCCTCTGCTGCTTGGCCTGCTGTGGTAATCCAGCCCTATACCTTGTTATCTCAGATTCTCCAGCATCTGCAGCTATCCAGTTCTCCCCCCTGCCCATGTCTCCTCCTCCTCCTGTCCTAGTATTCCTTCTATATCTGACTGAACCTTGCTCCCAACTTTACATTTGCTCGGTGCCCCATCTGACTGCCAAATTAGATGGAAACCTCCCTTACTGTACAAACAAGCCTCCCAGCAAGAACTTTGGACCCTTCTGGTTCAGATGCAACCCACCTTATATGGATCCCACCTCCTCCACAAACTGCACCAATAATCCAAAAATTTAAAGCACTCCTTCCTACACCATCCCTTTAGCCACGCATTCATCTGACCTATGTTCTTATTCCTGTACTTTGTAGTGTGTACACTGGAGATGATTTGGAGATTACAACCTTGGTATTCCTCCTTTTTAAATCTACTCCTATGGGGTTCCCTTTTTAGGACATTGCTACACACACACGATACAAATACAATACGCCGACTACTGTGAACAGCCACAGTTTATTTAAGCAAATACAAGCTTTGAGGATCACTTAACAATCTTCGCAGGGCTTGCGGAGCCATGTCAAGCGATGCCCTCCCAATAAGGGAACCATCTTCCCTTTATATAGAATTTTACATCACAGCCAGTCCTGTATGCAAGATACAACTTTTTACTTCCGTGCAGTCATATGCCTAGCAACAGTGATAGTACATGACCTAATCACCTAACATTAGAAGCGAAGGTCAGCTGCCCAAAAACAGTGTACAACCAGACAGTTCCTCAATTCTCAATCGCTGCTCGAGATAGTTCCTCATCTTTTTAGCCTTAGTTCAACATTTACAGAGAGCAGAGTATAATCAGATTACCACATTTTGTCTGCGAGACAGAGGCGCCCTCGGCGCAGCTTAGTGCCTAATTTCTTACATGTCAGCAGAACAAATGTTATCCCTTTAACATTGCACTCCCTTACTTTCTAAATCCCGTTGCCAGCAGCAGTTGTGGAAGCAAGGTCATTGGGGTCATTTAAGAGACTGCTGGACATGCATATGGTCACAGAAATTTGAGGGTGCATCCATGAGGATCAATGGTCGGCACAACATTGTGGGCTGAAGGGCCTGTTCTGTGCTGTACTGTTCTATGTTCTATGTTCTATTGCAAGGCCTCATTGCTTTGTTTTCCCCATTCATTGGTATTGCTGTGTACCACAATTGCTGCCTGTTCACCACCTCCCTTCAGAATGCCTGCAGCCTTTGAGACATCACTACCCTTGCACTAAGAAAGCAGCATTACTTTCAACAGTCTTGTTTCTGGTCACAGAGCAGCCAGTTTCCCTGTCGCCTGTCTGTTCCCTATCACTAAAGCTGTCTCAGTCCTTTTCCTTCCCTGCTGTGCAGCAAAGGCAACCATATTAGTATTAACTTGGCTATTGGTATTTTCACCTAAGAGGCCAAAGCCCCCCTTCCCTCCCCCTACCCCAGAAATAAATAGTATCTTACAGTCTATCTGTTCGAAATGAGATGGGGTGGTGTTGAGGAATAGCCATGGGGGATCTCTTGCATTACTTGACCATGCCTACTATTTTTCTTGGTGGTCACATGATGCTTTTCTGCCTGTGTAGCCCTTACTTGTAGTTTGAATAGCTCACTAAATGTGTTATCCATGACATCTTTGTGGATGCTCTGTAGTGAGTCTATCCATAGCTCCAGCTGCTCCACTTGACTAATCAGGAGTTGCATCTGAATACACATTCTGCATTCGTAGTCACTGGAAGTGACCCTGATTTCCCACACAATGCAGGAGTATTTCGTGGAGTTGTCCTCCTGCCATTGGGAACCTTATGCATACAAACAATAAACTATGAGCAAATTACTCGACCTTACCCATGACTCACCGAATCAGACTTTTTTTTTTCTCTCCATCTCTAACAAACTATAGACCATAAAAGGAAGGACTTTACACTCTTCCTGTCCCAGTCACTAAAGCTGGTTCCTCAGCCTCCATTCACCTCACTACTTCCCTATGATGTCACCCCAATTATTTTTTTCCTGTTTAGAAATTAGTGTCTTTATCTTTTATCACTCCTTGTTCTTACCCCCACAAGCTCTTCTGCACTTCCCAGTGAGTGTGATGTCACTCTTTGCTTTGTGCTGGGCTCCCGATCCTGGGTTTTCACCTTATTCTGTTAAAAGCCCTTACAAGCTATGAACCAAAAAAGCATGCAGAATAACAGCATCTCTTTCCTTCTACACCAAATTCCCATGCTGCTCTAAAATCTCGAAATACATACTCACTTAGTTTGTGCTTTTCTCTCGATACCCTCTGTCTCTGCAAGATTGTATTTGTTTGCCCCTACCATTTAACTCTTTAGGTGTTTCTAAAAGAGTTTCATTTTATTTTGCTCATGTTCTCATTGACTTCTATGGTAATTTTTTTCTGGATATGTCATTTTAGGGAAAATTTCCAGATGAAGACACAGTAGAAGATGGATATCATGGTGTATCTCCTGTAAATGCATTTCCACCACAGAATAAGTATGGTAAGGATCTGTCATTGTCAACGTTTTTCTGGAGCTGAGTGCTCCCCATCTTGAGCATCTTATAAATACACCCCAGCTGAAAACCAGTTGTTTCTGCCTACTTACACACACATTCTCACACTTCAAAATAAGGATAAATTTGAGATGATGCACTTGTGCAGGACAAACAAGGCAAGGGATTACATGATGAGTGGTAGGGTCCTAAGAAACACTGAGGACCAGAAGGAGCTTGGTGCGCATATACACTGGCCCTTAAGATATGAGGACAGGATCAAGTGGCTAAGAAGGTGTGTGGATTACTTGCCTCTATTAGACGAGGTGTAGGGTTTTATAGCAGGGAGATTTTGCTGAATTATAAACAACATTGGGCCAGGGTAGAGTTCTGTAATTCACATTATAGGAGGAGCATGTGATAATCGTGGACAATGTGCAGAGAATTTTACCAGAATGTTGCCTGGGCTGGAGAGTTTATGAAGAGATTGGACAGAATGGGATTGTTTTCCTTCGAGCAGAGGAGATTGAGAGGGACATGAATAAAATCTAAAATAATAAGGGGTATAAGAGAGGCGACAGGAAGAAACATTTCCCGTTGGTGAGGCAATCAATGACCATGGGCACAGATTCTGCATAAGAGGCAGAAGGTTTAAAGGAAGATGTGAGGAAAAACCTTTTCATCCAGAGGGTGGTTGGAATGTGAACTCTCAACTCTTTGAGCAGTAAAGGCAGGAACCCCCAAAATTCAAACAGTATTTTTCCAATGCATACAAGATTGCAGGCCAAGTTCTGGAAAATGAGATTAGAATATTTAGGTGATTGTTCCTGACCAGTGCAAACTCGATGGACCAAATGGCTTCTTCTGTGCTATAGGTCTCTGACTTTCTGTCACTGTCTCTCATTCTCTCCCCTGAATTATTACTTACATGCAGATAGGTTTGTAAGCTCACCAAGTGCATTTAATGATTGCTGAGAAAAGAAGATTGATTTAACTGGAAGATACTCATTTACTGGCATCAGTATCAGGTTTATTGAAATAAAAATGTCTGCATTTGAAAGTAACTTTATGTTCCTTGTTCAGGCCTCTATGACATGCTAGGAAATGTATGGGAATGGACAGACTCTGAATATTCTCCAAGAGGCCTTCCTTTAAAGGCTGGAGCTCAGAAGATGTATGTCCTGCGTGGCTCCTCCTGGATTGACAGTGCAGATGGATCATTCAATCACAAAGCACGGGTTACCAGCAGGTAGTACTCTACATCTTGCAATACTTCTCTGAATCCATTGATTTTGTATTTTAGGCCTTTTTTTGGGAACATTTTTGTGCCAACTCATCCAATCATAGAGTAGTCACTGCATTGGAGGAGGCCATTCAGTCTGTCAAGTGAGGTCTTTTCAAAGCTGAACTGGAATTGCATCCCTAATGGCATGGATTGCAGGAGTTCAAGAAGGCAATTCACTGCCATCACCAAAAGGGCAGTTGGTGAGAGACAGCATGTGCTGGTGCATCCAGCGAAAGCCATTTTCCCTGACTGAATTTTTTTTTTAAATGCCTCCGATCTTGACCTTTCTGCCTCCAGAGATTTGTGAACTTATATCTCAATTCTCTACCTGCATCCACTTTAGAATTTTGCCTTTTATTTTCTACTGCCTCTTCACTTTATTCCTATCAAAGTTTTAGAGAAATGTAAACTAATAAAATTATTTGCTATATACGCTGTTAATCTCACCAGCCTTTTTCTGTCTGCTTGGAGTTCATTACTGGTGATGTCATTGGACTAGTAATCCAGAGACTCATCCTAACGTTCTGGGGGTATGAGTTCGAACCCCAACATTGCAGATGGTGAAATTTGAATTCAGAATAAATCTGGAATTAGAATTGTGAATTCTCATAAAGAGCCACCTTGTTTAGTGCCTTTCGGGAAGGAATATTATTTCCAAGTTTGCAGATGGATTGAGAATTGTAAGGATGATACAAGGAAGCTTCAAGGAGATCCAGATAATTTTATATGTGGGTGAAGACTTGGCAAATGTAAAGTTATACACTTTAGTGTGAAAAGCTGAATGGAAGAATCTTGTATAAATGGTAATATATTGGGAAATGTGGATGTACAAAGGGATCTGGGGATGCCCTTGTACAGCAGTGTAAGAAAATTAGTGTGTTTTGAGTTCTGAAGTCGGGATGTTTTACAGTGGTTGTGGAGAGCTTGGTTAAGACTGCACCTGTAGTACTGTGCATTTTTGGTCTCCCTAATGAAGATACTATATACTCCTCATAGAGGAGTGCAGTAGAGGGTCATGTGGCTGATATCAGGGATGGTAGGAATGTCGTCTGAGAAGAGGTTGATTTGATTGGACCTGTTACTGAAGGTGAGCAGAATGAGACAGGATCTGATTGAAGCGTATAAGATTTGAACTGGACCTGACCAACTAGATACAGGGAGAGTTTAGAATCGGGTCACGTTCTCTTAAGATTGTGTAGGCCATTTACAACATACTTGAGGAAACATTTCTGGTCAAAGTGAGGTCACCCTGTGGGATTCACTTTCACAACACATGGAGGCCAAGTATATTTAAGAATTTTTTTTGGATATTAAAGGAATCAAGGATAATGGGGAGAAATTGGAAACAGTGTTAAGATCAGCCATGATTATATTGAATGGTGAGCAGAGTCAAAGGGCCAAATGGCCTCCTCCTACTCTTAGTTTCTACGTTTCTATAAAATCTTGTCTGGTTCTGACCTGAATGTGACTCCAAACTCTCAGCAATGTAGTTGACATTTAAACTGCCCTCTGAATTAGCCTAGCAAGCCCCACCGTTCAAGTCAGTTAGGGACAGGTGATGAATGCTAGCTCAGGAATCCTATTGATTCTTTTTCTCTATACCTGGAGAACAGTTACAAAGTAATAGACCATTCAGCCAATTAAGCGTATTCCATCATTTAATACTTTTGTGGCTGAGGGAAACTTTCCACATCTTTACCCACGCTATCCCCATAACTGTGTATGCATTGATAATCAATTTATCAACGTCTGAAATCACAGAATCACAGTAAAGAACAACACTTCAACCTATCAAGTGTTTATCACCAAAGATACACTATTAGCCACACCATTTCCACTTGCCTATTGTAGACACAGAGCCTTGAATGTTATAGCACCTCCAATGTTCATTCAATTACTTGTTAAAGATTGTGAAGTTTCACTTCTGAACTATCCTTCCAGGCAGTGCATTCCATCATTCTCTGCTGTTTGTGGTGTATATAAATGATTCAGAGGAAAGTGTGGCTGGTGTAATTAGTAAGTTTGTAGATGATGTAAAGATTGGAGATACTGAAATAGTGAGAAGGATTGTCAGAGGATCGAGATTAGAACAAAGAAAATTACAGCACAGGAACAGGACCTTCGGCCCTCTAAGCCTTCAGCGACAAGCTGCCTGTGAAAACTAAAACCCCCTATCCTTCTGCAATCCATATTCTCCTATATCCAATGTTTTTGTGTACTTGTCAAAAGTTTCAAGTCACAAGACTTTAAAAGTCCCCATCATATCTGCTTCCACTGCTTCTCCTGGCAGTGAGTTCCAGGCACCCATCCTTAAACCTTGCCCGTCACACCAACTGATTCTTTTACCCTGGGAAAAAGCTGAATGTCCACGCTGTCCATGCCCTTCATAATCTTGTAGACTTCTATCAGGTCACCCCTCAACCTCCATTGTTCCAGTGAGAACAACCCAAGTTTCTCCAACCTCTCCTCATAGTTAATGCCTTCCATACCAAGGAACATCCTGGTAAATCTTTTCTGTATCCTCCCCAAAGCCATCACATCCTTCTGGTAGTGTGGCGATCAGAATTGAACACACTATTCCAAGTGCGGCCTAACTAAGGTTCCATAAAGCTGCAACATTACCTGCCAATTTTTAAACTCCATGCCCCAGCCTTCGAAGGCAAGCATGCCGTTTGCCTTGTTGACTACCCTTTCCACCTAAGTTGCCACTTTTTCAGTGACCTGTGTACCTGTACACCCAGATCCCTCTGCCTATCAGTACTCTGTTGGGTTATGCCATTTACTGTATATTTTCCATCTGAATTAGACCTTCCTACACGTACCGTACTCTCATTTTTCCAGATTAAACACCATCTGCCATTTCTGCCCAAGTCACCAATCTATCTATACCCTGCTGCCGTCCTCTGACGGTCATCATCACTACTACAATTCCATCAACTTTTGTCATCTGCAAACTTACTAATCAGACCAGTTACACTTTCCTCCAAATATATATATATTACAGTTCCAACACTGATCCCTGAGGAGCGCCACTAGTCACAGCCCTCCATTCAGAAACAAACCTTCCACTGCTACCCTCTGTCTTCTATGACCGAGCCAGTTTTTAACCCATCTTGCAAGCTCACCTCTGACCCCGTGCAACTTGCTTTCTGTATCAGACTGCCAAGTTCTAGTCAATATGGGAAGTTAAAATCACCCACAACAGCAACCCTGTTGCTTTTACATCTTGGAGGCATGGGCAGAAAAATGACAGGTGGATTTAAATGCAGTCAAATGAGATCATGCTCTTTGGAAGGCAAAGTACAATTAGAAATTATACAGTAAATGGCAGAACCCTTAGGAGTATCGATGTGCAGAGGGATAGAGGTGTGCAGGTCCACAGATCACTGAAGGTGGCAGTGCAGGTAGGTAAGGTCAGAAGTCACATTACACCAGGTTATAGTCCAGGTTTATTTGGAATCACAAGCTATTGAAGTGCTACCCCTTCATCAGGTGAAGTAAAGAGAAGCACACAGGCACAGAATTTACAAGCAGAAAAATCAAAAGATCGTACAAATGGTGTGAGTGGAGTATCGACAGGCTGAATAAGAATTCTCTGCAGGTGATCAGAAGAGTCAAACAGTGTCCGTAAAGTGTCAACAGCTGAATAGCAAGTAAGAGATTGCCTGTAATCTGATTAATTAGGGCAGAGAGATAATTACAGAAAATTAAAAGTAAGGTGTTGCTGGAGACAAACCAAATGGCTGGATTAATATGACAGGTAGAAGAGTCATATGCCGTGGGCCTAACCAAAGTAACAAGTAATCCATAACTATACAAACTAATTGAAGTAGAAAGATCATAAGTTATCAAGGTGATGGTGTTAAAACAGGACAGAAGATTTTACAGATAGAAAACAGTGCGGTGGGGTCACTTGTAGTGTGACATGAACCCAAGATCACGGTTGAGGCTATCAGCCTCTGCTTGGTGATTCTACGTTGTTTTGCATCTTGCAGTCCACCTTGGAGGACGCTTAATTGAAGATCGGAAGTTGAATGTCCCTGACTGCTTAAGTATTCTGTGACTGGGAGGGAACATTCCTGTCTGGCAATTATTGCGCGGTGTCCATTCATCCATTATTGTTGCATCTGTATAAGATCATCAGTATATTGTGCCTTGAGGCATCCTTGCATGCAGCGTTTGAGGTAGACAAGATTGGCCAAGTCTCAGGAGTACATACTGTGGGTGTAGTGGGTGGTGTTCCCACGTGTAATGGTGGTATCCATGTTGATAAGGCATGTCTTGCAGAGGTTGCCGTGAAGGCTGGGTAGTTTGCTGCGAATCATGGTCTGTTTTAAGGTTTGACAGTTGTTTGGAAGTGAGAAGTGGAGGCATGTGGATAACCCTTGGTGAGACGGGGCATTGAGTAGAAGGATTGACAAGTTATGCTGCAGCTTTATAGAATTTTAGTGGGGCCACAATTGGAGTATTGCGTGCAGTTCTGGTCACGACACTACCAAAAAGGACACGAGTGCTTTGGAGAGGGTACAGAAAAGGTTTACCAGGATGTTGCCTGGGATGTGGGGATTTTAGCTATGAAGAAAGGTTGGATAGACTAGGCTCATTTTCCTTGGAATGCAGGAGGTTGAGGGGTGACCTATAACATCGTGAAAGGCTTGGATAGAGTGGAGGGTGAAGGGGCGATTACTATGGACTGCACATTGAAGTGTGTTTGGGGGTGGGAGGTGAGAGTTTGAGAGACGTGTGAGGCAAGTTTTTCCACACTAAGGCCAGAGAAAGTAGTAGAAGCAGACACAATAGCAGTATTCAGGAAACAACTGGACGAATACGTGAATAGGAAGGGAATAGAAGAATACAGATACTAAGTGAAGACCCTTCTGGCATAGAAGGGCAAAATGTGCCAGCACAGGCTTGAAGGGCTGTTTTTTTTGCATATATGACAATAAATATCTCAATATTAATGGGAAAGCATGATAGATAATGCTATCTCATTGCTGTGCCCAGACTGAAATCATTCCCTATTGACACCCTCTTCAAAAAGGGAGAGGGGCAAAAGACAGATAATTTATAAGCCAATTAGCCTGACGTCTATTGTTGGAAAAGAATTGGAATCATTAAGGAAGTAATAGCAGCACATTTGGAAAACCATAATTTAATTAAGCAGAGTCAGCATAGATTCATGAAAGGGAAATAGTGTCTGATAACTCATTTTCTTGAGGATTTATCGATCAAAGCAGTTGGAGGGGAGCCAGTAGATGTGTTATATTTAGACTTTTAGAAAATGTAAACATGGCACCTCTCAGAAGAATAAATCATAAGAGCCCATGAGGCTTAAGGTAGAATATTGGCATGGATAGTGAATTGGCTAATGGACAGGAAAAAGCGAGTGGGGATGGTTCTTCAGGTTGGCGATTAGTGCTGGGACTGCAGGTGTTTACAATGTATATTAATGGCAAAAAGGAAGAAAGTGAGTGCAAGTCTGGCTACAGTACAAACAAGAAAATTATGTGGAAAGGCTGGTTGTGAGAGGGATGCAAACATTTTACAAGGAGATACTGAAAGGTTAAGGTGGGCAAAGAGTTGCAATGGAATAAAATATGGGAAATGCCAAGTTCATCTTGGAAGGGAGAACAAAGGAACGGTATTATTTAAATTTAAGGAAAAACTGCAGAAAGCTGTGATTGATTAAAAAGGGACTTGAGGATACTTGCGCTAGAAACAGAGAACTCAAATAGTCAAGCGCAGCAGGTAATCAGGAAGGCTAATTGAATGTTGATCTTTATTTCCAGGGGATTGGAGAATGAGAACAGAGAAGTCTTATTCCAACCATACAAGGTGTTGGTGAGACCACATCTGGAGTACTGTGTGAGCGGTTTTGGTCACCTTAATTTAAGGAAAGGTACCATCGAAATGAAGGCAGCTCAGAGAAGGTTCACTGATCCCAAGTATTGTCTTATGAGCAAAGGCTAAACAGTTTGGATGTCTACTAATTGGATTTAGAAGAATGAACAGTGATCTTATTGAAAGTTATAGGATTCTTAAAGAGCTTGATGGGGTAAATACTGAGTGGATGGGAGAGTCTAGTACTCGAAGGCATAGTCTCAATAAACAAGAGTCATTTTAAGATTCAGATGAGGAATTTTTTTTGAGGGTTAGGTGTCTTTGGAACTCTTTGCCATAAAGGTGTGGGGGCGCTGAGTACTTGTGCATATTTAAGGCTGAGATTGATTGAGATTCCTGATCAGTATGGCAATCAAGGATTAAGCTGAAACTGGATGTGAGGAATGTTGGATCAGCCAAGATCCTGTTGAATGGCAGAGTAGCCTTGGGGTTGAATTTCCCACTCTGTTCCTAATTTATATGTAATGTCCCAGTGATATAAAGGTTCAACACAACCTCCCTGCTTTTGCATTTCGTGGAATGGATTTTCCATTGCCAACAGAAATGAGAATGTGATTTGAACATATTGCTCTCAGAGGGTGGCACTGCCTCTGAAACAGCATGTACTTTTCAATGGCAGGAGGGTGGGGTGGCTGGGTGAACACACTGGTTGGTGCAGTGCAGTAATAGCTGAGTAGGGACAGAGAACCAAATCCAAATGAAAGGGGGTTGGAGCATGGAAAGGTGAATTCTGAGGTCTGGGTGTGAGTGGGTCAAAAAGCCTCCATGTAGCAAACAGGAAACTCTTAATTTTATAATAAGCTTTCATGATCTTCAGACATCACAAATGGTTCACAGCCATTAAAGCATTTGTGAACTGTAGTCACACAGTTTAACATTATCAAATATGGCAGCCAATTCACCAAAACAAAATTCCACAGATGACAAATGATAAGATAATCTGTTCTGCATGTTTGTTCAGGGGTAAATGATGGTGAGGAGTTGGAGGGTAATTGCTCTGTTTTTGTCTAATACTCCAATTTGGGTAAATGGACTGTGATTTGAACCCTCAACTATCTGACTCAGGCAGTTTTGTTGCTGATCTCTTCTCGCTGCCTAGATGGCTTCCTGCTCTCTGGAACAGTGACTTTGAAGTGTGCCTGAAATGATACTAAAACGAGACGAATAATTCTGTGCAACATCCACTTTTTTCCCAACTGACTTGATTGTAAACATCACATTTACTATCCCATAGTAGAAATGGAGCCCACGTGATCAGTGAGGCTTCCTTGCAGCCTCCCGACTTGTCTGCCTGTCATTGATCCAGCCATTGTCCAGGCACCTCTTGTTGCATGTGCTCCCCTTGCAAAGGTCACTATGGCCCAGTCAGGGAGAGGAAACCTTTTGCTGAAAGCCAAACACAACAGATTCACTGAGTGACAGTACTATTCTGGGAATACCTGCCTACCCATCGGATTGAGGTACCTGGTGTCAGGAGATAAAAGGCACCGACTCTTGATGTGGCACACTTCTCACCTTTTTTGCAGCACTAGTATTGACGATAGAGGGGGTGTCTCTCTTCCTTTGTACTTCCTGCACTTAGACTTACACATCAATATCTGAGAATGTTGACAGCTAATTCTCAGTTTTGACGTTTTCTGCAGTAATCCTCCCAGCTAGGTGTACCACCTGTTTTAAAAACTGTCTTCCTGATATCTGCCCCAGGATAGCGACCCAGTGATCAGTTTGAGAGCAGCATTTGACGGATGGCTGTTCTAGTATTTTTGTAAAGCTGTGCATGTGCGGCCTGTAAAGTAAGTTTGTTTTGTGTCAAGCATGGTGAAGAATTTAAAGGTAACAAACATTGCAAAAACCACTCACACAGTTTTAAATAAAAACCGTGACCCTGTCAACTGATACAGGTTAACAACAGTCAGCAATTGTGGCTTGTGATCCAAACTGACCAGTGCATATCAGTTACATCAAACATTAAAAATGAGGAAAAGTAGCAGAAAGCTAATTTTGCTGTGTTTCTTTCTAGGATGGGGAATACACCTGACTCAGCTTCTGATAACTTGGGCTTCCGATGTGCTACAAGTGAAGTTTCGTCTCCAAGACACAATGGGAAAGTTAAAACTGAACTCTAAATCATCTGAAGACTAGCAATAGTTTAAGAATGTACACCTTGATCCATGGATCAGAATAATTAAGGAGATTGATTGCTTTTATTAAATAGACCTTACTTTATGATGTGAAGGAGATTAAAATTGAAGATCATCTCTGAATGGAGCTTTCATATTTTACATAGAACATTACAGCCCAGTACAGGCCCTTTAGCCCTCGATGTTGTGCTGACCTGTCATACCGATCTCAAGCCCATCTAACCTGCACTATTCCATGTACATCCATATGCTTATCCAATGACAACTTCAATGTACCTAAAGTTGGCGAATCTACTACTGTTGCAGGCAAAGCGTTCCATTCCCTTACTTCTGAAACTACCTCTGACATCTGTCCTATATATTTCACCCCTCAATTTAAAGCTATGCCCCCTCGTGCTCGCCGTCACCATCCTAGGAAAAAGGCTCTCCCTATCCACCCCTCTGATTATTTTATATGTTTCAATTAAGTCACATCTCAACCTTCTTCTCTCTAACGAAAACAGCCTCAAGTCCCTTGGCCTTTCCTCGTAAGACCTTCCCTCCATACCAGGCAACATCCTAGTAAATCTCCTCTGCACCCTTTCCAAAGGTTCCACATCCTTCTTACAATGCGGTGACCAGAACTGTACGCAATACTCCAAGTGTGGCCACACCAGAGTTTTGTACAGCTGCAGCATAACCTCACGGTTCCGGAACTCGATCCCTCTATTAATAAAAGCTAAAACACTGTATGCCGCCTTAACAGCCCTGCGAACCTGGGTGGCAACTTTCAAGGATCTGTGTACATGGACACCGAGATCTCTCTGCTCATCTACACTACTAAGAATCTTACCATTAGCCCAGTACTTTGCCTTCCGGTTACTCCTACCAAAGTGCATCACCTCACACTTGTCTGCATTAAACTCCATTTGTCACCTCTCAGCCCAGCTCTGCAGCTTATCCATGTCTCTCTGCAACCTACAGCATCCTTCATCACCTTCATCACTATCCACAACTCCACCGACCTTAGTGTCGTCTACAAATTTACTAACCCATCCTTCCACACCCTCATCTAGGTCATTTATAAAAATGACAAACAGCACTAGTAACTGGTCTCCAGGATGAACATTTCCCATCAACTACCACCCTCTGTCTTCTTTCAGCAAGCCACTTTCCGATCCAAACTGCTATATCTCCCACAATTCCATTCCTCCACATTTTGTGGAATAGCCGACTGTGGGGAACCTTATCGAACGCCTTGCTGAAATCTATATACACCACATCAACCGGTTTACTCCCATCTACCTGTTTGGTCACCTTCTCAAAGAACTCTTAAGGTTTGTGAGGCACGACCTTCCCTTCACAAAACTGTGCTGACTGTCCCTAATCAATTTATTCTTTTCTAGATGATTATAAATCCTATCCCTTATAACCTTGTCCAACACTTTACCAACAACTGAGGTAATGCTCACTGGTCTATAATTACCAGGGTTGTCTCTACTCCCCTTCTTGAACAAGGGAACCACATTTGCTATCCTCCAGTCGTCTGGCACTATTCCTGTAGACAATGACGAGTTAAAGAAAGATCAATGCCAAAGGCTCAGCAATCTCCGCCCTGGCTTCCCAGAGGATCCTAGGATAAATCCCATCCAGCCCAGGGGACTTATCAATCTTCACCCTCTGTAGGATTTCTAATACCTCTTCCTTGTGAACCTCAATCCCACCTAGTCTAGTAGCCTGTATCTCAGTATTCTCCTCGACAACATTGTCATTTTCAAGAGTGAATACTATTGAAAAATATTCATTTAGCGCTTCCCCTACCTCATCTGACTCCACACACACCTTACCACTACTATCCTTGTTGGCCCTAATCTTACTTTCGTCATTCTTTTATTCCTTAAATAATGATAGAAAGCCTTAGGGTTTACCCTGATCCTATCTGCCAACAACTTCTCATGTCTCCTCCTGTCTCTTCTGAGCTCACTCTTTAGGTCTTTCCTGGCTACCTCATTGCCCTCAAGTGCCCTAACTGAGCCTTCACATCTCATCCTAACAAACTGCCTTCTTCCTCTTGACCAGAGATTCCACCTCCTTCATGAACCATGGCTCCCGCGCTCTACAGCTTCCTCCCTGCCTGACAGGTACATACTTATCTAGGACACACAGGAGCGTTTCCTTGAATAAACTCCACATTTCTACTGTGCCCATCCCCTGCAGTTTCCTTCCCCATCTTATGCTCCCTAAATCTTGCCTAATCTCATCGTAATTGCCTTTTCCCCAGCTATAACTCTTGCCCAGTGGTATACACCTATCCCTTTCCATCACTAAAGTAAACATAACAGAATTGTGATCGCTATCACCAAAGTGCTCACCTCCTTCCAAATCTAACACCTGGCCAGGCTCATTACCCAGTACCAAATCTAATGTGGCTTTGCCCCTTGTTGGCCTATCTACATACTGTAAGGAAGGCCTCCTGTACACACTGGACAAAAACTGACCCATCTATAGGTCTAGAGGACTCGAACGACAGTGCTCCCAGTCAATATTTGGAAAGTTGAAGTCCCCTATGACAACTACCCTGTCTCTCTCACTCCTATCAAGAATCATCTTTGCTATTCTTTCCTCTACATCTCTGGAACTATTCGGAGGCCTATAGAAAACTCCCAACAGGGTGACCTCTCCTTTCCTGTTTCTAACCTCAGCCCATACTACCTCAGTTGACAAGTTCCCAAACATCCTTTTTGCAACTGTAATACCGTCCTTGACCAACAATGCCCGACCTTCCCCCCCCCCCAACTTTTTTTTTTAACCGTCTTCTCTGTTCTTACTGAAACCTCTAAGTCCCAGAACCTGCAACAACCATTCTGTTCCTGCTCTATCCATGTCTCCGAAATGACCACAACATCGAAGTCCCAGGTACTAACCCATGCTGCAAGTTCACCCACCTTATTCCGGACGCTCCTGGCATTGAAGTAGACACACTTCAAACCAACTTCTTGCTTGCTGGTGCCATCTTGCATCCCTGAAACTTTATTTCAGACCACGCTACTCTCAACCTTTTCTATGCTCAAACTACAATTTTGGTTCCCATCCCCCTACTGAATTAGTTTAAACCCACCCGAATAGCCTTAGCAAATTTCCCCCCTCAGGATATCAGTACCCGTCTGGTTCAGGTGAAGACCATCCTGCTTGCAGAGGTCCCACCTACCCCAGAAAGACCCCCAATTATCCAAGAATCCATAACCCTCCCTCCTGCACCATCTCCATAGCCACGTGTTCAACTCCTCTCTCTCCCTATTCCTCGCCTCACGAGCACTTGGCACGGGCAACAAACCAGAGACAACAACTCTGTGCGTCCTAGCTCTCAGCTTCCATCCTAGCTCCCTGAATTTCTGTCTTAAATACCCATCTCTCTTCCTACCTATGTCGTTGGTGCTAATGTGGACCACGACTTGGGGCTGCTCCCCCTCCCCCTTAAGGATCCTAAAAACACGATCAGAGACATCACGCACACTGGCACCTGGGAGGCAACACACCAACCATGAATCTCTCTTGTACCCACAGAACCTCCTATCTGACCCCCTAACTATGGAGTCCCCAATGACTACTGCTCTGCTCCTCTTCCCCCTTCCCTTCTGAGCAGCAGGGACAGACTCTGTGCCAGAGACCTGTGCCCCACTGCTTTCCCCTGGTAAGTCATCACCCCCCAACAGTATCCAAAACAGTATACTTATTGTTGAGGGGAATGGCCACAGGGGATCCCTGCACTGCCTGCCGGTTCCCTGACCCTAACCCATCTGCCTTTTTCTTGTACCTGAGGAGTGACTACCCCCCTGGAACTCCTCTTAATAACCCCGTCTGCCTCCCAAATGATCCGAAGTTCATCCAGCTCCAGCTCCCTAACGCGGTTTTCAAGGAGCTGGAGTTGGGTGCACTTCCCGCAGATGTAGTCAGCAGGGACACTAGTGGTGACCCTTACCTCCCACATTCTGCAGGAGGAGCATTCAACTGCCCTGACCTCCGTTCCCATTATTCTAAATTCCCAAGACTGTTAAAAAATAAAGAATAAAAAATAAACTTGTTACCTTACCAATCAGGCACACAGAACCTTTTTTTTTGGTTCGAGGAGGAGGATGGGTGGGACACACTACCCGGGTAGTGTTTCGGGTAATGCAACCAACACAAATATATTACCTCCCTCACTCACCAGTCCCGTGTCCGCTCCCGCTCAGCGTACGCTCCGCCTATTCACGAGGTAAGCTTTTTATAGATTCAAAAACAGTGACTCACCGGCTTCCCGACAGGCTCCTGCTCCAAGCTCCCACTCGCGCTGCTGCTCAAATTTTGTTCGTTCATACATGTTTTAATCTTTGAGAAACGTAATTAGACAGAAGTTAAAATGCAAGTTGTTGACAATCTGAAAGACCATTCTGCTACAGAAGCTATTAGAAACATAAAAACATGGGAAAAAAGAAGGGAGCAGGAGTTTGCCATTCAGCCCTTTGAGCCTGCTCTTGCCATTTATTGGCTGGTCATCCCACTCAGCATGTTCCTGCTTTTCCTTACATCCTGTGATCCTTTTAGCCCTGAGTGAGTCCAAAATTTGAAATAGACCCTTCGGTCCAACCAGTCCATGCTGACCATGTTCCTAAACTAAACTAGTCCCACCTGCCTGTATTGGCCCATATCCTGCCAAACCTTTCCTATTCATGAACTTATCCAAATGCCTTTTTAAACGTTGTAACTGTCCCTACATCCACCACTATCTCTGGCAGTTGATTCCACACATGAACTTGTCTTTTTTTTAAAAAAAACAAAATTGCCCCATGTCCTTTTTTAAATCTTTTACTTCTCACCTTAAAGTTAGGCATCCTAGTTTGGAATTCCCGCCAACCTAGTGAAAAGACCTTTTTTGTTCATCTTATCTATGGCTCTAATGATTTATAAACCTCGATAAGATCACTCCTCATTTTCCTGCGCTCCAGTGAAAAACCATCCCAATCTTTCCAGTCCATTTTTACATCTCAATCGTCCACTCCCAGCAACATTCTGGTAAGTCCTTTTCTGAAATATCCTTGGCAAACAGGATTAATCTCAAGGCATTTTATACATGGGTGACTAGGGAAAGAGTAGGTCTATTCGAGGACAAAGGAGGGAATTTTTTGCACGGAGTCAGAGGAAGTGGGTGAAGTCCTTAATGAGTACTTTAGGATCCTTCTCCGTGAATTATGATGCAGAGGAATGGAGAACAGCCAATAAAGTTCTTTTGTTTAAGAAGGACAAGAGGGATAATCTGGGAAACTGGTGAGCCTTACATCAGTGGTAGGGAAATTAGAGACAAGATTAGCTCACTTGGAAAAATGTGGATTTATTAGTGATAGGCTGCATGGTCCTGTCTCAAACATGAATTTTTTGACAAAATGATTGATTCTTGTTAACTAAACGAACTTTAGTAAGATATGACAAGGTCCCTCACGGTAGGCTGATAGAGCAGGTGATGTTACATGGGATGCATGGTGAACTATTAAGATGGACATAGAACTAACTTGGTCATAGAAGACAGTTTTAAGATAAGGGAAAGGGGATGTACAAGGAAATTCTTTTACACATAGGGAGGCATGTTGCCTGAGGAGACAGCAGAAGCAAATACAAGAGCAAAGTTTATGAAGCATTTAAACAGTGCATGAATAGGCATAGAATAGCAGTATATGGACCATGTACAGGCAGATGAAATTAGCTTAAAATGGCATCAAAGTTGGCACATGCATGGTCGGCTGTAGGACTTGTTCCTGTCCTGTACTGTTCTATGTGCTATCTCATTGAATGGTAGAATAGGCTTGAAGCGCTGAATGGACTACTCTTGTTCCTAACTCACTTGAACTAACCTCACTGCACTCCAACTCACTCTGCCTCACTCAAACTCATTCTGTCTCCTGGTATTTAAGACACGGTGCTGGATATGGCAAAGGATTCCTGGAGTTGGCAAAGTAGTCCCTGGAAGAAGTGTCAAAGGAAATTCCAAAACCCAGTGTGATTATCTTGGCATATAACTTGAAAGAAGCATTGCCTGTCATCGTTAAGAATGTAAAGATAACTGAGGTCTCAACATGGGACCTGGAATAGAGGAAGAGAGAGGCAAATACTGAGTCATGAGACATTGGAGTCAGATGATATTCAGCTATTGTAAAAACATGCTCAAATTAGTAGAGAATGAAAAAAAGTAGAGATGGAATTCCAAAGGGTGGGGAAATCCAAAAACAACCAGGAAAAGGAGTTGGAATTAAGACAACAGGAAATGGAAATGAGAAAATCAGTAATGTAAAGGTGGCAAGAAGAGAGAGAATATGAATATCAGCTTAAAATGCTGCAGCCGTAATGGGAGATATTGAATGCTGACACTGGGGACAATCTGAATCATAATTAGAAGTCCAATAAGGAAATATTGAATGGGCTCAACTAAACTTTGAAGAGGAGATGGAAGTGTTCTTCATGTTACTTGAGGAAATGGCTAGACAAATTATTTGAGCAAAAGAAGATTGGGCATTGCTCATACACACTAAGTTGACATGTGGATCAAAGAATAAGGAGTAATATAGCACAGGAACAGGCCCTTTAGCCCACAAAAACCATGCTAATACATGATGAATTTCTAAACTAAAAACCATGACTGATGAAGGTAAGCATGCCATATGCTGCCTTGACCACATTATTCACTTGTATTGCCACTTTCAGGGAACCACGGACCTATAGAACCCTCTGTATGTTGATGCCACTAAGCATTCTGCCATTCACTGTATATTTTTGCTCCTGCATTAGAAAAAATGCATTCACTTGCACTTGTCTGGATTAAATTCTATCTGCTCTTTCTCCACTCCAGCTTACATATATCCTACTCTGTCATCTGCGAATCCACCTCACTATCTGCAACTCCCCTAAACTCCTATCATCTTCAAACTTATGAATCAGATCACCTACAATCTCGTTCAAAATAGTTATATATGTTACAAACAACGGGGTCCCAGAACTGATGTCTGTGGAGCACAACTGGTCACTGATCTCCAGTCAGAAAAAGACCCTTCTGCTATTCTCTGTCTTTAATGACTAAACCAGTTCTGTATCCATCTTACTAGCTAATTGCATATCCCATGTGACTTTACCTTTTGTATCAGCCTGCCAAGAGGCACACATAAAGTACGAGAAATTTATACTTCACTTTCAGGGAAGAATTCTCAGAAATATGGCAATGTAAAGCTATATTGATTGCATGACATTTAAGTTCTTGATGTTCATAGACAAAGGTTCAAGAATTTATGGAGAAACATACATTGAATTTGAAAGAATTAAACATTGTAATTTTGAGAGGGGACATAAGTGCATTAGAAGTTGGAACTATATGTGAAAGGTTGAGAGAGATTGTTATGATATTTAAGGGGATTTATATGTCCTGATTCTCTTGAAAGTCGGGGAGAGGGTGGTCAAGCTGGTGTTGAGGAGTCTGCTCCATAGAAAGCAGGGTAAATAGTTTTGGGATTTAAAAAAAAGACAAAAGAAGCATGAATGAGTGGAGTCAGGCTCACACAAATCCAAGGTTTCAGTTTTGTTTTCAGTTGTTGAAGTTGGGGGGTGTGTTTGGGATGAAGCTGCTAGATACAGCTGTCTTTCTGCTGCTGCTAGATTCATTCTATCAGTGTGCTCCTTCTGGATTGGAGGAGATAATAAGTGAGAGAAATCAGTTTTGCTGAATTTGCTTCTGCCAATGGTATATTTATGGGATTAATTGGAACAGTTGATGCGTAGTGAGTAGGTGATGTAGTATTTTAAGTGTTTTGATCGAATTAAAGTTATGCAATTTTTTCCTTTTTTGTTATGAGTAAGAATCAAGTGTGTTTGCTTGAAACTTAATAATTTGACCAAGTGAATCATGTGGAATGTAGTGCCTTTGAATAAAATGAAAGTTAGGGTCTAAGTATTTTCCATGATATGTTTTGAGGAGGTTTGGGTTTGTCTGGTGCACAACAAATTGGGTGCCCTTGTCAGGTTCAAAATCTCTAATTCCAGGTTGGATTTAGACTTATTGGACCCAAAGACAGTGAGTGGTGATTGTTGGTGTTATCTTTTCAGGTGTTCAATTTGGTTATTTTAAATACGGCGTGCCTTATGTAGTACTGGTTTGTTTAGTGGCTAAGAGGTCCTGGGTGTGTAAGAAGTCACTTGGATGGTTTACAGAAGTTAATCATAGAATCGCTACAGAGTGGAGCAGGCCATTTTCCCAATAGGTCGGCACCAACTCTCTGGAGAGCATCCCACCCAATCCCTACAACCCTGAAAACCCACAGCTTTGCTTCAGAAGGCAGCTCCCCACCACCTTCTGAAGGGTAACTAGGCAGTAAATGCTGGCTCAGTCAGCGATGCCCAACATTAATAAAACAAGCAGTTTAGAGTGAGAATGAAGATTGTCTGAAGAAGGGTCTGGGCCCAAAACTTTCCTGCTCCTCTGATGCTGCTTGGCCTGCTGTGTTCATCCAGCTCTACACCTTGTTATCTCAGATTCTCCAGCATTTGCAGTTGCTACTATCTCTGAAACAATCAATGTAAGCTTTTGATTAAGTGTTTGGATTTAATGGAATCAATAGGGAACCCCTACAGTCTAAGAGTACAACTTTGGTTCTGACTCTTATGAGAAGCAGCTGGTTCAGTTATTGCTGATTGTATTTTATTACTTGGGCCCAAGCTTGAAGGGGCAAGATTCATTGAGAAAGATTCACCTTGTTTGGCTCAACATTTTTTGATTAGAAAATAGATGCCTGCGTGAAATCCTAATTAAACATGCAGAAACTTTTCAGGAAGGTCGAGGGAATATCAAAGGAGCCAAGGCCTTGATCAGGAAGCAACTCCATGATTCTGTGAGACCTGTCTTGTGCTATTTGCCTATGGGTAAAATAGACAACGGAAAATGAAGGATCCAGTTTGCCGAATGGGCAGCAATGATTGTACTGATTATGAAGCCCGATGGGTTGGTTTGCCTTTGTGAGGATTTTAAACGAACAGTAAACTGCTTTTTGCAGCTAGACAAATACCTAAAATACTGAAACCTGACCTAGTACTAAAACAAAAATCAAAAGAACTGCGGATGCTGTAAATCAGGGACAAAAACAAAGTTGCTGGAAAAGCTCAGCAGGTCTGGCAGCATCTGTGAAGGAGAAAACAGAGTTAACGTTTCGGGTTCGGTGACTCTTCCTCAGAGTTTACATAGAACATAGAACATTATAGCGCAGTACAGGCCCTTCGGCCCTCGATGTTGCGCCGACCTGTGATACCAATCTGAAGCCCATCTAACCTACATTATTCCATTATCATCCATTTGTTTATCCAATTACTATTTAAATGCCCTTAAAGTTGGCGAGTCTACTACTGCTGCAAGCAAGGCATTCCATGCCCTTATTACTCTCTGAATAATGAACCTACCTCTGACATCTGTCCTATATCTATCACCACTCAATTTAAAACCATGTCCCCTTGTGCTAGCCATCACCATCCTAGGAAAAAGGCTCTCACTGTCCACCCTATCTAATCCGCTGATCATCTTATATGTCTCTATTAAGACACCTCTTAACCTTCTTCTCTCTAATGAAAACAGCCTCAAGTCCCTCAGCCTTTCCTCATAAGACCTTCCCTCCATTCCAGGCAACATCTTGGTAAATCTCCTCTGCACCCTTTCCAATTCTTCCACATCCTTCCGATAATGCGGTGACCAGAACTGTACGCAATACTCCAAGTGTAGCCGCACCAGAGTTTTGTACAGCTGCAACATGACCTCATGGCTCCGAAACTCAATCCCTCTACCAATAAAACATAACACACTGTACACCTTCTTAACAACCCTATCACCCTGGGAGGCAACTTTCAGGGATCTGTGTACATGGATACCGAGACCTCTCTGCTCGTCCACACTACCAAGAATCTTACCATTAGCCCAGTACTCAGTATTCCTGTTATTCCTTCCAAAGTGAATCGCCTCACACCTGACTAACTACAAAGTATAACGGAAGAGCTAGCTAGATTGGATTAGAAGGGGAACATAGCAGGGAAGACAGTGAGATCTTCCCTATCAGCGTCGGCAGGAGTTTCTGGGGGTAATTCAACAAGCTAGCAGAAATTCATTCCAAGGTAAAAGAAACATAATAATGGGAGGACAAGAGAACTATGGCTGACTAGGGGAGCCAGGAGCAGCAAATAAGCAAAAGAAAAAGCATATAATGTGCTGAAAATTAGTGGGAACCCAGAGAATTGGAAAGCTTTTAAATTAGCAAAGGAGAACTAAAAATACAAGAAGCAGGAGAAGATGAAATATGAGGGTAAGCTAGCTAGTAATAGAAGACATGATAGCAGGAGTTTTACTTTTAGATAGCTGAAAGGTAAGAAGGAGGCAAGAGGGGACATTGGAGCACTGAAAGAAAAGGATGGAGAAGTAGTAATGGAGAACAAAGAAATGGAACTGAATAAGTACTTTGAAACATTAACTCTGTTTTCTCCTTCACAGATGCTGCCAGATCTGCTGAGCTTTTCCAGCAACTTTGTTTTTGTTCCTACTACTAAAACATCCCAGAAGGAGCTACAAAACAGAAGATCCAGTCTGTGTCCCTCAAACTCAGCGGGTGAGGGACATAGTGATTGTAATGAGGTCGGCCAGGTGGACCTCTCAGGAAATGAGTTCCCTGATTGGAGCTGTTAATCTTGTCTAATCAGGGAGCCCTGGCTGACAAAGATAAACAGGAGTGTCAGAGGTTCTGTTCACTCTGAGAGCTGGCTCTGAGGGAGCTGGATTCCCACCTGTAAATAAAGAGTGACCTGGTGACCAGATATCAGCCTCTGTGGAGTTATTTCAGCGAGCTCTATGACTCTATAGTCACCCCGACAGAAACGCACATACAAAGTCTATATACATACAGGTTTATATACATGTGTATCATTTTACTAAACGATGAGGAAAAAGAATGATTCCACATAGTCTCAAAATGGATATATTTTCTCTTAATGCTGCTGGAAAAGAACCAGAGTGCAATCACTTCACACAAATAGCCTGTCAGAGCACATGCAAAGAAAGCACAATCTTTCAATAAAGGACTGATTTTTATGTTGGACTGAACAAAATAAGTCACCATTTCATGCAGCGCAAGGGTCTTCTTTGTTGGTTCTTTTCATTTTAGTTTATAAATTTAAGCCGGTGTCACAGATTCAAAGGTGAAGCTTTTCTTCTCCAAGGAGTCAGTTTCTGCGATACTCCCATCCAATTCTGTCTCTGTCTGGCGTTGGGACAGCAGCTGGAAGCTGTGTAACACTGGGAGCAATGTGATGGGCATCATTTCCATTACAACATAAGAAATAGGAACAAGAGTAACACTTGATACCCCTACTGATCGAAAATCTGTCTGTCTATCCCTATCGCCCAGCTGCTCGCAATCTGTGCAAAATGGTGTTTTCAAGGGCCCATCTGCCATGGGTCAGTGAATGGCCATTTAAGTGACTCCTCACAGAATCATGTCATGGTGCAGAAGTAGGCCACTCAGCCCATCATGCCTGCACCACCTCTTCAAATGAGGTGTTATTACTTTGTGCCAATCTCCTGCCTTTTCCTGGTGGCTTTCCAAATAACTGTCCAGTGCCCTCTTGAATGTTACAGTTGTACCTACCTCCATCAAATGCTCCTCTCCCCATGGTGAGTGGAGGTCTGGGCCAAGTGTGACTCTTCCAGCTTTTCCTGCTCAATTTGGTTGTGGACAAAGGAAAACTGACCCTCTACTGATACCCCCTGGCCTATCTGACCTCTCCCCAAGTCTTCCCACCTCCATATTCCACTTTTCCCCACTCTGTCAACCTCAAAAACCCACTAACACAACTCGTCTCTGAGCCTGAGATTCCAGATTCTCCCATCCCCCGACCACCACAGGTACTTTCGTGTCTGATGTCCACTGGGCCTTGGCTGCATTCCCATGAGTGGTCTCCACTTGAAGGCTATTCTCCGTCCCCAGAGTGGGGCTGAGGGGAGGTGCCTTGGACCTGTCCATTGTTCAGTAAATTGCTCATTGCTGTAGGAGCTGGCTGTCCAAAGGGCATTTACATTGGGAGGTGTGGCCAGAGTGACAACAAGGATCCTTAAGATAGGAAATAGAGCCAGAAAAGGGTGAAATGGGAGAAAGGAACACTCTTGGTGAGGGTAGAATGCAGTACCCATTACTGTCACCAGGTTCAGGGCATCACAAAAGCACCATCAGAAAGCCTAGAGGATTCATACACACCTCACAGTGGGATAAATGGTTAGTTTCTTACACACGAATTCTTGAATTCTAATCACTTTACAACTCGGCTCACACTGGTGCTATATTTTTATAAATCTTAAATTAACACTTAGATTATCAGCCTCACACCATTTGAAAAAATAAAGAGCTAATTGGGCTCAGCGGTTAAATGAACAGAACATGTACTCATTCCATACACTCTTCAGACACATAACCAAACTCAGTGCCCAGTGAGAACAGGAAAGCTTTTGGAGAATTCTCAAATAAGGCTGCTCTGTTCTGTTGCAAACCTTTCTTCACCCAGTGTCCGTAAACCTTGAAAGCACAGCCATCAATCACTTTACGAATTCCCTTAATAGCGTAAGGATCTCGAATTAGCACCTGCTTGGTGAGGGGCTTCGCTCGACGATACTTGTAATAAATACGAACAGAGGCCATTACAGTCCAGATGATGGTCTAGAAAACAGAATCCAGAATTGTCATAGCTCAACATACCAAGTGAAAATCTCTCTGCACTACACATCCCCTCTAGATCTCCTCATATCTCCTTCACCTCCCACATTGTAGATCTTAGAACTTCCTAAAGATAATGGCAGAGTAGGGAGCTCCAACCAGAGAACACCTGTGCCACCCATTCTTTCTCTTTTTATTTCTTTTTTCTGGAATGTTTCTTTCTCAACATTTTAATGTTTTAAACTTACCCAGAGGGGAGTGGGGCAGGTGAGCCCTGGACTGGAGACTGTTGCAGGGAGGGAGTCCGGGACTGGAGACTGTTGCGGGGAAGGGAGTCCCGGATCGGAGACTGTCGCGGGGAGGGCAGTCCTGGACCGAGATTGTTGTGGGGAGGTGAGTCCCAGACCGAAGACTGCCGCAGGGAGGGGAGTCCCGGACTGGAGGCCAGCGTGGGGAGGTGAGTCCCGGCCTGACGGCCGTAAAGTGGAGGGGAGTCCCGGGCTGGAGGCTGTCGCGAGGAGGTGAATCTCAGACCAGAGACTGTCGCGGGGAGGGGAGTCCTAGACTGGAGGCTGTCGCAGGGAGAGGAGTCCTGGACCGGAGACTGTCATCAGGGGACGGGAGAACCTTGTGAACTGGATGTCTGAAGCCTGATGTTGTCTGTAGTCTTGGCTGAGTACGGTCTGGAAGCCAGGTGCTCTCACAGACTTGGGTTAAAAGGACTGTAATTTAATTACCTTTTATTTTCGCTTTTTATCCTTATGCTGGACTTTTATATATTATGTTTCGATTCTGTACCAAACATTTTAGCATGTGCAGCTAAGATGCCGTCATAAGCAGCTTTTCACTGCACGTGACAGCAAAGTTAATTCAATTAAATGCTCCAACACTCACTCTATTCTGCACCTATAAACCCCTGCTAATGATGTAGGGGATTGTTGGATGGGATTAACCTGACTAATTCTGAGTTCTGTAGAAAGCTTGGTAAATTCATGCTGCCAGTTATTTTCCAAACTGTCAGTACTGGTTGTTGCCTGCATCTATCGGTGGGAGGCCTGACAATGCAAACTGTTTTATCCTGTAGCACAGATAAATGAGGAATACTTAAGTATTTCTGTACGAGATGGGACCTGTGCAAATTGGCAGGTCATATCTGAACCGAAACGCAATCAACTTCTTCACAGGAAGATTTCCTAAAGCTACAGGAGGGGATTTAAACTAGATGGGCAGGGAGATTGCAATTCACAAGGCAGAAAACCTGCAATAGAATCAGAAGTTGAAACATGAGTCACTGAGTCTTGAAGGGAGTCAAAAGATATGAAAGAAATGGGATTACCAAGTTTAAGTGGGATATGTTTTAATATAAGGAGCCTGATTCTTAAGACAGATGAGGTCAGGGCACAGATAATCACATTGGAGTACGATATCAGGCTTACCTAAAATACGGGCAGGATTGGCAGTTCAACATTCTCGGCCAGCCTATCCCCAGAAAGGGAAACAGAAATGTTGAGGAAAGCAAGGAAGGAGTCAGAGATGGACCAGGCGAAGGAGAGAGTGGGGTGGAAATTGGAAGCGAAATGGATAAACTTTTTCAATTCCAGACAAGGGAGGGAGGCAGTCCTGACGATATCATATTATATTGGTAAAAGAGTTGTGGGTGGGGGCCGGAATGGGACCAAAACAAGGAATTCTCTACATACCCCACAAAGAGACAGGCGTAACTGGGTGTATGTGTAACCATGGCTACCCCTCTGACCTGAAGAAAATGAGAGGAGTTAAAAGAGAACTTGTTCAGGGTTAGGACGAGGTTGGCCAAGGGGAGAAGGGTGTTGGTGGACGGAGACATTCAGGCTTTTGTTCCAAGAAAAAGCAGAGATCCCTGAGACCATCCTGGTGAGTGATGGATGTGTAAAAGGATTACACATCCATGGTAAAAAGGAGGCAGCTGGAGCCCGCAAATGGGAAATTCTTGAAACTAGAGTAAAGCATCTGAGGAGTCGCGGGTGTAAATGGGCAGGGTCTGGACAAGGGGAGAAAAGACTGAGTTAAGGTAGGAAGAGACAGAGGTGCCCCTGAAACATCCACTTTCTTCCTCAACTGAGGATTCCCCAGCACTATGGTTGACAAGGTCCTCAGCGAGATCTGACTCATCTCCTACACTTCAGCGCTCACACTCTCTCTTCTTTTCTGCAACAGTGATAGAGTCCCCTCGTCCTCACTTACCATCCAACCAGCATCCACATCCAGAGGATCATTAGCCACCATTTCTGACACCTCCAGCGAGACGTCACCACCAAATACATATTGCCCTCCCCTCCCTTGTCAGCGTTTCCACAGGGACTGTGCCCTCTGGGCCACCCTGGTCCACTCTTCCTTCATTCCCAACACCTCCACAGCCACATGGCATCTTTCACTGCAACAGCATAAAGTGTAACACCTGCCCATTTACTTCCTCCAAAGGCCCAAACTTACATTCCAGATGAAGCAGCACTTCTCAGAATCTAGTCTACTGCATTCACTGCTCACAATGTGGTCTCCTCTACTTTGGGGAAATGAAGCGTCGACTGGGTGACCGCTTCACAGAACACCGACATTCTGCCCACAAAAAAAAACCTTAAGCTATCAGTTGCCTGTCACTTCAACACGTTACCCTGTTCCCTGTTCCTTGACTAACATCTCTGTCTCAGGTTTGCTATAGTCCTCCAGTAAAGCTCAACGCAAGCTGGAAGAACAGCACCTCATTTTCCGCTTGGGGACCCTGCAGCTTTCTGTACTTAATATCGAGTTCAATGACTTTAGGGCTTGAGCTCTCCCATGTCCTTAGCCCAATCCTCACATCCAGGCTTGTTATCACATAGTCTGCTATTACATAGCACCCATTGTTAGCCACTAACAGTTCCCATTAACAGCTATTCACCTGCCTAGCCAGATTGTTATCCAATCCTTTGTCTGTCTAACTGCTCTTTTCTGTCTTTGTGCTCTATTCCTCACCTACTGTTTACTCCTTAACCCCTCCCCCCACCCTATCTTCTGCATATAAACTGACATTTTTCTAGCTATCATCAGGTCTGAGGAAGGGTCACTCGACCTGAAACATTAATTCTGATTTCTCTCCACTGAGCCTAAAGAGATAGGAGAGGTCCTTAATGAATACTCTTCTGTCATATTCACAACTGAGAGGGGCGTAGCTGTAGAGGAGGACAGAGTGAAACAGGCTGGTAGGCTAGTGGAGGTGGATGTCAGTAAAGAAGATGTACTATGAATTTTGAGGAGCTTGAAGATAGATAAGTCCCCTGGGATTTATCCAAGGATTCTATGGGGAATGAGGGAAGAAATCACAGGGCCTTTGGCAATGATCTCTTTGTCCTCACTGTCCGCAGGTATAGTGCCGGAAACTTGGAGAGAGGCAAACGTCATTCCCTTGTTCAATAAAGGGAATAGGGATAACCCTGGAAATTACAGGCCAGTTAGTTTTACGTCAGTGGTGGGCAAATGATTGGAAAGGGCTCTGCAAGATAGTGTTTATGATCACTTGGAAAGGCACAGTTTGATTCGTAATAGCCAGCATGGACTTGTGAGGGGTAGATCACGTCTCACAAACCTTATTGAATTATTTAAAGAGGTGACCAAACACGTGGGTGAAGGCAGAGCAGTGGTTGTGCTATACATGGATATAAGTAAGGCGTTTGATAAGGTTCCCCATGGTAGGCTCATGCAGAAGGTAGGGAGGTATGGGATGGGGGGGAATGTTGCAGATTGGATTCAGAATTGGCTGGCCCTTAGAAGACAAAGGGTGGTAGTGGACGGAAAATATTCAACATGATGCTCAGTTACGAGTGGTGTACCACAAGGGTCTGTTCTGGGTCCTCTTCTATTTGTGATTTTTGTAAATGACTTGGATGAAGGAGTGGAAGGGTGGATTAGCAAGTTCGTGGATGATATGAAGGTGAGTCACATTGTGGACAGTGCGGAGGGCTGTTCTAGGTTACAAAGGGACATTGATAGAATGCAGAGCTGGGCTGAGAAGTGTCAGATGGAGTTTAGAACAAAGAACAAAGAAAATTACAGCAAATTACAAAGAACTTTCCATGCATATCTCTCTAAAACTTTGCTCCTCTCACTTTGAACTCATGGCCCCAGTGATTGAGTCCCCCACTCTGGGAAAAAGCTTCTTGCTATCCACCTTGTCTATACCCCTCATGATTTTGTAGACCTCTATCAGGTCCCCCCTCAATCTCCGTCCTTCTAATGAAAATAATCCTAATCTACTCAACCTTTCTTCATAGTTAGCGCCCTCTATACCAGGCACATCCTGGTGAACCTCCTCTAACCCTGAAAAGTGTGAGGTGATTCATTTTGGAAGGACAAACTTGAAAGCAGAATACAGGGTTAACGGAAAGATTCTTGGCAGTGTGGAGGAGCAGAAGGATCTCGGGGTTTATGCCCACAGTTCCCTGCAAGCTGCCACCCAGGTGGATAGAGTTGTTAAAAAGGCGTATGATGTGTTAGCTTTCATTAATAGAGGGATCGAGTTCAAGAGCCACGAGTTATAGCTCCAGCTATACAAAAGCCTGGTTCGGCCACATCTGGAGTATTCTGCCCAGTTCTCGTCACCTCATTACAGAAAAGATGTGGAAGCATTGGAAAAGGCGCAGATGAGATTTACCAGGATATTGCCTGGAATGGAGGGCAGGTCTTAAGAGGAAAGGTTGAGAAAGCTACGGCTTTTCTCTTTAGAATGTCGAAAGATGAGAAGTGACTTAATAGAGGTGTACAAAATGATCAGAGGTATAGGTAGAGTGGACAGCCAGAGACTTTTTCCTAGGGTGGAGGTAGCTAATACAAGGGACATAGTTTTAAATTGAGTGGAGGTAGATACAGGGGAGATGTCAGAGGTAGGATTTTTACTCAGAGAGTGGTCGGGGCGTGGAATGCGTTGCTGGAGAGGGTAGTGGAGTCGGCCTCATTAGGGGCATTTTAAGCAGCTATTAGATAGGCATATGGATGACAGTATAAGGTGGAGGTGGAGGTTAGATAGACCTTAGGCTTTGGGCAAATGTTCGGCACAACATTGTGGACTGAGGGGCCTGTACTGTGCTGTACTGTTCTATATTCTATGTTCTATGCTGCTAGACCTGTTGAATTTTTCCAACAATTTCTGAAGATGTAAAATAAGTTTGGCTGCAGGTGAGAAGGACAATAAAAGCAGAGGTCACTTATGAGATTAAAGTGTAGTTACATAAAGGATATATATAGGAAGAGATAAATAGGCCATTTGAGAAAGTTACTGTAAAAATCATGGCTGACTTCAATCCACATGCATACTGGGTGAATCTAACTGGCAAAAGTAAAAATGATTTCATAAACTGTATTCATGACAATTTCTCAGAATGGAACTTCCTAGAATTTATTAGGGAGCAGTCTATTCCAGATGTGGTTATGAGCAATCAGACAGGATTAATCTAAGTAAGAATAATCATATTACAATAGAATTTTAGATTAGATGGAAGCGGAGGGGTATGGATCTCAAATTTTTATTGAAAACCTGAATGCCGGTAATGATAATGCTGAGCTAGCTAAAGTGAACTGAGAAACCAGGTGAAAAAGAAGCTGTGATGTAGTTTTTGACATTTAAAGAGATATTCATATATTTTCAGGAACGATTTATCCCAGCACATTTTGAGAAAGATAAATTTACAAGTTTACTGATGACACCACCATGACACTGGTATATATGCACACCAGTCCCTTAAGGTATCAGGGGCAGGCGGTTAAAGTGGTTAAGAATGCATCTGGGTTATTTGCCGTTATTAGGTGAGGCTCAGAGTTTAAGATCAGAGAGGTTATGTTGCAACTGTACAAAATGTTGGTTAAGTCACAGCTGAAGTATTACATGCAGATTTGGAATTCACATTGTAGAGGCATGCGTTAGTATTGGAATGGTGCAGAGGCAGAATTACCAGGATGTTGGCTGGGTTGGAGAGTTTCAGTTATGAAGAGAGATTGGACAGACAGGAACAATACATTAAGGAGCTAGAGGAGCACAGCAGGTCAGGCAGCATCAGACAAGCAGGAAAGTTGATGTTTCAGGTCAGGACCCTTCTTCAGAAATGGGGGCGGGGAAGGGAGCTGGGACATAAATAGAGAGAGGAGGGATAGGGCTGGGGAAGGTACGAGAGGGTTGCAGTGGGAAAGAGATCCACTGAGGTCTTTCTGGAGGGAGGAGGACAACTTCTTCAAGGTGGGCATCCTTGGAAGAGGCTTCGCAGTGTGATTTAAAATCACTCAGAGATAGTAGGAACTGCAGATGCCGGAGTCAGAGACAACACGGTATGGAGCTGGAGGAATACAGAGGGCAGGCACCATCAAAGGAACAGGAAAGTTGTTTTCCATAGAGTAGATGAGATTGAGAAGGGACATGATTGAAATGTATAAATTTATGAGGGCCAGAGAGAGACAGGAAGGAAATTTTCCTCTTAATGGAGAGATCAATAACCAGAAGGTGTCAATTTAAAATAGTAAGGAGCATAAGGTTTAGACGAGATATGAAGAAAAACTTTTCACCTAGAGGGTAGTAGGAATCTGGAACTCACTGCTTGGATGTGTGATAAAAGCAGAAATCATCATAACACTTAAGTCATATTTAAACATGCACTTTCGATGCCAAGGCATACAAGGACCAAATGCTGGAAATTAGGATTAAAATAGTTAGGTGTACTAGGAACTGCAGATGCTGGAGAATCAGAGATAACAAGGTGTAGAGCTGGATGAACACAGCAGGCCAAGCAGCATCAGAGGAGCACGAAGGCTGATATTTCGGGTCTGGACCCTTCTTCTGAAGAAGGGTCTGGGCCCGACAATGTCAGCTTTCCTGCTCCTCTGACGCTGCTTGGCCTGCTGTGTTCATCCAGCTCTACACCTTGTTATCTTAGAATACTTAGGTAGTTGTTTTTGATTAGCACTAACAATATGGGCCAAAAGGCCTTTTGCTGTGCATAAGACTTCTGACTATAGCAATTCCTCAAGAAATATTCTCAAAACTGACTACTTGACCATATTCACATGTGATCTTCTAATATCATTGGTGTTTGTGGGAGCTTATTCTATGTAATTTGTCCTCCATTCACTCTAATTACAACAATGATCAATGTACTCAGTGACAGTATTCCTTCTTCTGTGCCGGGGGAACCAGCTTCAAGTCACACGTATTTCAGAGATGTGTAATAACATCCATGAACAGGTTGATTTGAAAATATGTATATCAATATGCTCACTTGCCTACAAAACAATGGATAATTCTGTGGAAGCAGTAAGGGAAAGGGGACTGTTCCTTTTGGTGAAGATTTCCATTTGTGACAGTGGATAGAAGTCTGGATTTATTGACGTTCAGGATTCCAATCTGTGTCAAACAAAACCAACTGACATTTTATTGGATGCAGTCTGGTTGTAGTGATGCTGGATCTTGGTGTTGCTGATGGTCACCACCGTCTGGTGTCACCTTAAACTTTTACCTTAAACTTCCTGAAGGGACTGAAATGGCGAACTTCCTCTACTACATATTGTTGGAAGAAAGGGTGTGCCAGGGCTTGATCTGCCGTGAATCGATCCTCAGGTGTCACGACCAGAAGGTGGGAAATCTATTCATTACAAAAACAAACAGACAGATTAGAACATCACAGGCTTGACATTAACAGCATGTCTTACTGTGAGCTCCTCCCTCTGTATTCCAGCTGAAATCTATATGGAGACCCATTTGTCTTATTCTCTTATACACCAGTCTCATTTTGATCTGCCTCAAAAATTGTAGCAAGTGCTATCCATTTGATTACCAGAAAATTTCATCTCCCACAGAAATCCAACATGACCCCGGTTTCCTGACACCAGTTTTGAGAGCACCAAAGCAGACACCTCTCTCTCTTGTGCTTCCTTTCATCTTTGAATCCTGAACGCCTGCCCTACAGTCACTCTCTTCTCAACAAAGAAGTTACAGACACTCCTTATAGATAAAGCATGATTTGAGTGTACTCCTTTCAATCAAGTCTATTATATCCTGAGATGCTGCTGGGCCTGCTGTGTTCATCCAGCCTCACATTTTATTATCTTGGATTCTCCAGCATCTGCAGTTCCCATTATGACTATTATATTCACGTGTGGTCTTCTAATATCGCAGGGACTGAACACTGATTGGGTGTTTGCTTGGTGGCAAACCTCCACTCTGCCTGCACCTATAATACTGAGTTTCCACGGTCACTTTAATTCTCCACCTCACACTGATGCTCCTGTCCTTGACCTGCTGCCCTGTTCTAGTAAGAACTGGCATAGACCGGAGGAACAGTCTCATTTTCCTCATTACACAGCCTTAAGACTCAACAATACACTCAGTTACATCAGTTTATTTTGTTCTCTTTACTTGTTTCATTGAGTTCTTTCAGACAGTATTCACCTGCTCTTAGCACATCTTTTGTTTCCTTGTTTCTTTTCCTGCCAAAATCATCATTCCTTTTGGCCCCAGCAGACTAATTTCTTCATCATTCAATTTTCAGTCCTATTACAGGTCTTTCTTTTATCCTTGTCCTGCCCACCCCTTGCTCAAAATCAATTCTTTTTCAAACTTTTCCCATTTTTGATGAAAAGCCACTGGCCTGAAGCATGGTCCCAGGGTTCCCAATAAGAGCTCGAACCTCTGTGTCTGACATGCTATTTCTGGCCAAAAATCCACAAGACCATATGACATATGAGCAAAAATAGGTCATTCAGCCCATCGAGTTTGCTCTGCTATTCAGAGAGATCGCAGTTGATCTGATAATCCTCAGCTCCACTTTCCTGCATCTTTCACATAACTCTTGATTCCCTTACTGATTAAAAACTTGTTTATATCAACCTTAAATGTACTTTAATGACCCAGCCTTTACAGCTTTCTTACTGAATTATGAATCAGGTCATGGTACAGCTTTCCTACCCTGTTCATATTTCTTATGTACCTTCTCTTTTTTTAATAATTCTTCTACATTTCCTTCTAGCCTCCTATGTGTCTCTCTCCTGTACATGCTCCTCACGTCCTTTGTCTCTCTTTATCTTTAAATAATTCTCTTTCTTCTGTGTCCTCTTTCTCCCTTGAATATCTCTCACTCGTTTTTCATTTTTACAGTTTTATTTGTCCACCTGTCTCTCCCCTTTCTGTATGACCCTTTCCTCTTACTGTTGTATAGCCCCTCTTCCTCTCAGTTGTATGTGGGCTGCTCAGTGGTTAGCACTGCTAACCCACCCAAACCCATTCCCCGATAAACTCACCTAATCTACACATCCCTGAACACTATGGGCAATTTAGCAAGGCCAATTCACTTAGCCTGTACATCTTTGGACTGTGGTAGGAAACCGGAGCACCCGGAGGAAACCCATGCAGACACAGGGAGAATGTGCCACCTCCACACAGACAATCACTGAGGGTGGAATCAAACTCGGATCCCTGATGCTGTGAGGCAGCAGTGAAAAAAGCACAGGGGGACAGTGAATGGCGAGCAGCTTTGAGGAATACTTTACAGTCTCCAGTTGTAATAAATAGGCTGAAGAACTAAGTTATGGCAATAAAATTTAAGATAATGATAGATAAGAACAAAAATAGAATGGAAATAGAAGCCCTGAATTGGGGGGAGGCTAATTTTAATAAGGCAGGATCTGGCCAAAAACAAAAGTTGCTGGAAAAACTCAGCAGGTCTGCCAGCTTCTCTGAACAGAAATCAGAGTCAACGTTCATCAAAACTCTAGAACGGTTACAGGGCCCACAAAGTTAACAGATGCTGCCAGACCTGCTGAGCTTTTCCAGCAACTTCTGTTTTTGTTTCTGATTTCCAGCATCCGCAGTTCTTTTACTTTTTATTTAGAATCTGGCCAATGTGGACTAGGTACAGCTATTTGTTAGAAAATCTATATCAGAACAGTGGGAGAAATTCAAAGGGTAATTCTGAGAATGTAGGGCCAAAATGTTCCCAAAAAGGGGAGGATGGGATCAACAAGTCAAGAGAACCCCGGATGTCAGGGAACGTACAGGATTGGATGGGGACCATTAAGGCCTAAAGTGCCAGGCAACGATAAGCACTAAAAAGGGTGAATATAACTGTCACCCTTGACAGTTCCAGTACATCTCCATCACTTAATTCCCACACTACCAACATCCTGGAGATTGCCATTGACCAGAAAGTACGTGGACCAGCCACATAAATATTGTGCTACAAGAGCAGGTCAGAGGCTTGGAATTCTATGGAGTAACCTTCCTGAAACCTCATGACTCCCCAGTGCCTGTCCATCTGTAAGGCACAAGTTAAAAACTGAAAGAACTGTGGATGCTGTAAATCAGAAGCAGAAACAGAAGTTGCTGGAAGCTCAGCAGGTCAGGCAGCAGCTGTGAATTAAAAATCAGAATTAACGTTTTGGGACAGGTGACCCTTCCTCAGAACAGGTTAGGAGTGTGAGATAACAAGGTGTAGAGATGGATGAACACAGCAGGCCAAGTAGCATAAGAGGAGCAGGAAAGCTGATGTTTCGGGCCTAGACCCTTGTTCAGCAAAAAAAAGTTAGGAGTGTGATGGATTGCTTCCTACTTGGCTGGATGGATGCAGCTCCTACAAAACCTCCATCCAGGACATCATCCAATAGACTGGCACCACATTGTGATGGATCCTGTGCATTCACTTCCTTCATCACCAACACATTGTGACAGCAATATGTACCATCTCAAGGGTAAGATTTACTCATCTATGCCTGGAGGTGCAATTAAAAGAAGATACAATTTTGAGAGATACCTGAGCATGTCAATATTTGATGTTGAGTGATGAGGAGATATGTCATTCAGAAGGACTTGCCAGAAAACATAGGGATATGTGGAATTCATGGTGAGACGAGAAGTGTTGCGTTATGTAAAGTGGGGTTGAAGTGTCCAGCGAAAAGTGAAGAAGTGGTGGTAAGAGTACTAGATGGACTCTCAGCTCCAGGAGTACAATTTGTCCTTGGTAATGATGTAATTGAATCACAGATGTGAGTGCTGCCTACTGTGGTTGAAAAGCCAGTGGAAAATCAGGCAACTGAATTATTACAGGAAGTACATCCTGGGATTTCTCCTGACTGGGATAATAAGGTCAGAAAGTAAAGTCAGAAGCATCGTTGATAGCGAGGAAGGTTATCAAAAATTACAGAGGGATCTTGATCAGATGGGGAAGTGGGCTGTGAATTAGCAAATGCAATTCAATATAGCTAAGTGTGAGGTGTTGCACTTTGGGAAGCCAAGTCAAGGTACAACTATACAGTAAATGGTAAGGTCCTGAGGAGTGTTGTGGAACAGAGGGGCCTAGAAGTACAAGTATGTAGTTCGTTGAAAGCGGCATCATAGGTGGACAGGTTGGTGAAGAAGGCATTTAGCATGCTGGCCTTCATTGGTCAAGGCATTGAGTACAGGAGTTGGGATGTAATGTTCCAGTTGTATAAGTCATTGGTGAGGCTCGGGTTTGGTTGCCCTGGTATAGGAAAGACACAGTTAATCTGGAAAGTGTGCAAAGAAGATTTATGAGGATGCTGCCAGGACTAGTAGGCCTGAGTTATAGGAAGAAGTTGGCCAGGATAGGACTTTATTTCTTGGAACATAGGAGAATGAGGGGTGTATAAATTCATGAGGGGTATAGATAGAATGAATGCATATAATTTTTTCCCTGGGATAGGAAATTGAAAACTAGGGGACATAGGTTTAATGTGAGAGGGGATAGATTTAAGAAGGACATGAGGGGCAAGTTCTTCACACAGAGAGTGGTGCGTATATATAAATGGGCCACCAGAGAAAGTAGTTGACGCAAGTACAATAGCAACATTTAAAAAACATTCGGATAGGTATGTGGATGGGAAGGGTTTAGTGGGATATGGACCAAAAGTGGGGAATTGAAATTAGCTGAGTGGTTACCATGGTTATCGTGGACCTGTTTGGGCCAAAGGGCCTGTTTCCATGCTGTATTACTCTATGACTCTATGGCTCTAAGTAGGAGAGATGGGGGCTTTTGCATTATTGATAAAGCAGACCATCACTACTGTAATGAGGGAGGTCTTAGAAAGCTCTTCAAATGAGACCATCTGGGTTGAGCTTAGAAATAAAAAAAAGGATTATCACTTTGTTAGGATTATACCAGACACCTCCCAACAGTCAGAGGGAGATGGAAGAACAGATATGTCAGCAAATCACAGAGAGGAGTGGGAGGAGTAGGGTTATAGTAGAAGGGGATTGTAACTTTCCTAATATTAGTTGGCATTGCCTTAGTGTGAAAGGATTATTCTGAAAGTACATCCAGGAGAGCTTTTCGTGCCAGTACATAAAGATGTGGCAGTGCTGGACCTAATCCTAGGGAATCAAAAGGCTGAAGTGTCACTGAGCAAACTTTTTGGGAGCAGTGACCATAACTCTCGAAGTTTTAAAGTCATTAGAGAATGAAATAAGGATAGTGCAGAAGTTACAGTGTCGAATTTAGGGAAAGGCCTATTTCAATATCATTAGACAGGATCTGGCAAACAGACTGGGAGCAGCTGCTTGAATGCAAATTGGAAAGTAGGAGACTTTTAAAAGTAGTATAGTGAGAATTCAGGGCCAATATATTCCTCTGAGAGGGAAGGGCAAGGGTAGAAATTCATTGGAAACCCTTGATGTCAAGGGATAGAGAGTTTGATTGAGAAAAATAAACACAGGGAAGGCCCCTCGGGAATACTCAGTGTAGTGGGGTGCTTAAGAAAGGCCAGAAGTCAAACAACATCAGGTTATAGTCCAACAGGGTTATTTGAAATCACAAACTTTTGAAACGCTGCTCCTTCGTCAGGTGAAGTGAAGGCATTCCTTTGTTCAAGAGGGGCAGCAGGGATGGGCCAGGTAAATATAGACCAATTAGTCTGTCATCAATGGTAGGGAAATTATTACGAAAACCTCTGAGGGATAGGATTAATCGATGCTTGGAAAGGCAGAGATTGATTAGGAATAGTCAGCATGGATTGTTGAAGGGGCATCTTGTTTCTCCAATTTAATTGACCTTTTTTGAAAATATATTGATGAGGACGGTGCACTTGATCTGTTTGATATGGACATCAGTAAGGCCTTTGACAAGGTCCTACTTGGAAGGCTGGTCCAAAAAGTAAGACCCCATGGATCCAAGGCAAGTTGGTAACTTGGATTCAAAACTGGCTTGTAAGTCAGAGGCAAAAGGTAATGGTACTCTTGCTATTTGTAATGCACTTTATCAACATGCATGTGGCTGTATAAGGTATTATTATAAATTTGCAGGCAATACAAAAATTGGTGGCCATGTTCATAGTAAGAAATATAGTCTCAGTCTACAGTCTAATAATGGCAGTGCAATCAGCAATTTAATCTTGATCAAGTGCAAGGTTGGGAGATCTAATAAGGAAAGGAGGTACAAAATAAAGATCAACAAAATCATCTAAGTGCGGAGCCACAGGAGATGGATGAGATCCTGAATGAATATTCTTGTCAGTATTTAATGTTGAGAAAGGCATTGATGTTAGGCAGCCTGGGAAAATAAATAGTGGTGTCTTGCAGAGCGTCCACATTACAAAGGAGGGGGTGCTGTAAGTCTTATAATACATTAAGGTAGAAAATACCTAGGCTCAAAGAAGTGTATCCAAGGACTTCATAGGAGGCCAGGGAGAAAATTGCGGGGCCCTTAGCATTTGTATCATCGACAGTCACTGGAGAAGTTCCCAAAAATTGGAGGGTGGCTAATGTTGTGCCCTCATTTAAGAAAGACTGCAGGGAAATGCTTGGGATTACAAACCAGTGAACCTAACCTCTGTGGTGGGTAAGTTGGTCAAGGTGATTCTGAAAGACAGGAGCTACAGGCATTTAGAGAGGCAAGGATTCATTTGGGATAATCAGCATTGCTTTGTGTGTAGGAAATAGTGTTTCACAAACTTGATTGAGTTTTTTGAAGGGGTGACCAAGAAAGTAGAACAGGGCAGTGATGATGTTGTCTACATGGACTTTAGAGAGGTTAAATCTCACTAGATCCAGGGTGAGCTAGCCACTTGGGTACAAAATTGTTCTGATAGTAGAGGACAGAGGGTTATTTTTCAGACTGGAGGCCTGTGACCAGAGGTGTCTGTGGGGATTGGTGCTGGGCTCACTGTTATTCATCATTTATATAAATAATAGAATTTAGGAGGTATGGTTTAGTAAGCTTGCAGATGGCACCAAGATTGGTAGTATAGTGAATAGTGGAGAAGATTATCTGGGAACACAGATAACTTAGCCATTGGGCTGAGGAATGGCAGATGGAGTTTAATTTAATAACATAATGTTTGGTAGGTCAAGCCAGACAGGACTTACACAGTCAAAGGTAGGGCCATTGGGAGTATTACAGAACAAAGAGATTTAGGGGTCCAGAAATAGAAACAGCAGTCTCAGGTAGGTAGGGTAGTGAAGAAGGCCTTTGGCATGTTTGCTTTCATCAGTCATAGTGTTGGGATGCCTGGTTACAACTGGACAAGATGTTGGTGAGGGCACATTTGGAGTACTGTGTACAGTTCTGGTAGTCATACTACAGGAAGGAATGCAGAAAAGGATAAATAGGATGCTATCTGTACTGAAAGGTTTGCATTATAAGAGGAGGTTGGACAGGCTGAGCCTTTTTTCTCTGGGCTGCAGTAGACTGAGGGGCGACCTTATAGAAGTCTATAAAATCATGAGACATATAGATAAGATAGACAGCCAATAGCTTTTCCCCATGGTAAGGGAATCTAAAACTACAGGTCATGGATTTAAGGTAAGAGGGGAGAGGTACAAAAGGACCAGAGTGGCAAATTTTTCACAAGAGGGTAACGCTGTCTGGAGTGGGCTGCCAGAGATTGTGGTGGAGCCAAGTACAATTTTCTCATTTAAAAAGCATTGGGATACGGACCAAATGCAGGCAAATGACACTAGTTTAATTGTGTAAACTTGGCAGCATGGGCAAGTTGGGCCAAAGGGCTCATTTTCATGGGGTAGTCTTCTTTGACTCTATGGCTCTTATGTTGCCTGGGATGAAAAGGCTCGGTAATGAGATACTAGATGGGTTGAGTTTGTTTTACTTGGAGCAAAGGGGGATGAGGGGGAATCTGATTGAGACATACAACATTATGAATGGCATAGCACAGATCGTCAAAATTTTTTCCCCATGGTAGATGGCATACACTTAAGGTGAGGAGTGAGTGGTTTAGAGGGAATCTGAGAAAAATACATTTCTACATTGGGGAAACCAAGCGGAGGCGGTCCCCAAGCCCCCGCTTGGTTTCCCCAATGTAGAGGAAGCCACACCGGGTACAGTGGATGCAGTATACCACATTGGCAGAAACCATTTCCACTCCCCCCTCCCATTCTTTAGATGACATGTCCATCATGGGCCTCCTGCAGTGCCACCATGATGCCACCCAAAGGTTGCAGGAACAGCAACTCATATTCCGCTTGGGAACCCTGCAGCCTAATGGTATCAATGTGGACTTCACCAGCTTCAAAATCTCCCCTTCCCCCACCGCATCCCTAAACCAGCCCAGTTCGTCCCCTCCCCCCACTGCACCACACAACCAGCCCAGCTCTTCCCCTCCACCCACTGCATCCCAAAACCAGTCCAACCTGTCTCTGCCTCCCTAACCGGTTCTTTCTCTCACCCATCCCTTCCTCCCACCTCAAGCCGCACCTCCATCTCCTACCTACTAACCTCATCCCACCTCCTTGACCTGCCCGTCTTCCCTGGACTGACCTATCCCCTCCCTACCTCCCCACCTATACTCTCTCCACCTATCTTCTTTTCTCTCCATCTTCGGTCCGCCTCCCCCTCTCTCCCTATTTATTCCAGAACCCTCAACCCATCCCCCTCTCTGATGAAGGGTCTAGGCCCGAAACGTCAGCTTTTGTGCTCCTGAGATGCTGCTGGGCCTGCTGTGTTCATCCAGCCTCACATTTTATTATCTTGAATGAAAATGTAGATGGGTGAGTTAGTGAGTTTGTAGACGATACAAAGATCAGGGGAGTTATGGATAGTGTAGAAGGTTATCAAAGAATACAGTGGAATATAGATCAGTTGTAGATTTGTGTGGAGGATTGACAGATGGAGTTTAATCTGGACACGTGAGGTGTTGCACTTTGAGAGATCAAATGTTAACGGCAAGTATAGAATTAATAGCAGGACTCTTAACAGCACTGATACACAAATGGATTTTGAGTTCCTAGTTCATAGTTCCCTGAAAGTGGCCACACAAGGAGAGAGGGTGGTAAAGAAGGCGTTTGGCATGCTTGCCTTTATTAGTTGGAGCATTGAGTACAACAATCAGGAAGTCATGTTGCAGCTTCATTAAACTTTGGTTCGGCTGCAGTCAGAGTATTGCATTTAATTCTTAATCGCCACACTACAGGAAGTATGTGGAGGCTTTAGAAAGGGAGCAGAAGAGGTTTACCAGGATGACTTTCCAGGAGGACTTTACTTTCTGACCTTATTATCCCAGTCAGGAGAAATCCCAGGATGTACTTCCTGTAATAACTCAGTTGCCTGATTTTCCACTGGCTTTTCAACCACAGTAGGCAGCACTCACATCTGTGATTCAATTACATCATTACCAAGGACAAATTGTACTCCTGGAGCTGAGAGTCCATCTAGTACTCTTACCACCACTTCTTCACTTTTCGCTGGACACTTCAACCCCACTTTACATAACGCAACACTTCTCGTCTCACTATGAATTCCACATATCCCTATGTTTTCTGGCAAGTCCTTCTGAATGACATATCTCCTCATCACTCAACATCAAATATTGACATGCTCAGGTATCTCTCAAAATTGTATCTTCTTTTAATTGCACCTCCAGGCATAGATGAGTAAATCTTACCCTTGAGATGGTACATATTGCTGTCACAATGTGTTGGTGATGAAGGAAGTGAATGCACAGGATCCATCACAATGTGGTGCCAGTCTATTGGATGATGTCCTGGATGGAGGTTTTGTAGGAGCTGCATCCATCCAGCCAAGTAGGAAGCAATCCATCACACTCCTAACTTTTTTTTGCTGAACAAGGGTCTAGGCCCGAAACATCAGCTTTCCTGCTCCTCTTATGCTACTTGGCCTGCTGTGTTCATCCATCTCTACACCTTGTTATCTCACACTCCTAACCTGTTCTGAGGAAGGGTCACCTGTCCCAAAACGTTAATTCTGATTTTTAATTCACAGCTGCTGCCTGACCTGCTGAGCTTCCAGCAACTTCTGTTTCTGCTTCTGATTTACAGCATCCACAGTTCTTTCAGTTTTTAACTTGTGCCTTACAGATGGACAGGCACTGGGGAGTCATGAGGTTTCAGGAAGGTTACTCCATAGAATTCCAAGCCTCTGACCTGCTCTTGTAGCACAATATTTATGTGGCTGGTCCACGTACTTTCTGGTCAATGGCAATCTCCAGGATGTTGGTAGTGTGGGAATTAAGTGATGGAGATGTACTGGAACTGTCAAGGGTGACAGTTATATTCACCCTTTTTAGTGCTTATCGTTGCCTGGCACTTTAGGCCTTAATGGTCCCCATCCAATCCTGTACGTTCCCTGACATCCGGGGTTCTCTTGACTTGTTGATCCCATCCTCCCCTTTTTGGGAACATTTTGGCCCTACATTCTCAGAATTACCCTTTGAATTTCTCCCACTGTTCTGATATAGATTTTCTAACAAATAGCTGTACCTAGTCCACATTGGCCAGATTCTAAATAAAAAGTAAAAGAACTGCGGATGCTGGAAATCAGAAACAAAAACAGAAGTTGCTGGAAAAGCTCAGCAGGTCTGGCAGCATCTGTGGTTAACTTCTAACTGCCCTCGGGGCACTTAGCAATTGGTGCCCTCATCCCATGAATAAAAATAAAAATGAGGGAAAAAATCTTGTCTACTTATCCTATCCATGTCCATTGTGATTTTATAAACCTGTATAAAGTCGCCCCTCAGCTTCCGATGCTCCAGGGAAAATAACTCCTGTTTACTCAGCCTCTCCCTGTAGCTCAAACCCTCCAGCCCAGGCAACATCCCTGTAAATCTTGTCTGAACCCTTTCAAGTTTCACAACATCCTTCCTATAGCAGGGAGGCCACAACTGAATACAGTATTCCAAAAGTGGCCTAACCAATGTCCTGTACAGCCGCAACATGCTAGATGGCATAGGTTTAAGGCGAGAGGAGACAGATTTAAAAGGGATCTAAGAGGCAACTTTTTCACGCATAGGGTGGTACGTGTATGGAAAGAGCTGCTAGGGGAAGTGGTGGAGGCTGGTAGAATTACAACATTTAAAAGGTATCTGGATGGGTATATGAATAGGAAGGGTTTTTCTCAGATATGAGCCAAATGCTGGCAAATGCGACTTGTTTTATTTAGGATATCTGGTCAGCAGGGATGAGTTGGACCGAAGGTCCGTTTCTGTGGTGTATTTCTCTATGACTGTGACACTATGAGCAAGTCCTGTGTATTGAGGCAAAAGACAAAGCAGAACAGCCTGAGGTAACTAGTGTGGGAGATAAGGCTTGTGTCTAGATGGGTGGGACCGTATGTTGTAATTATGATCAGTGATACATGTGCTCACAAACTGAAAAGGGAAAAATAGATACTGTAAACACTGATCACTGCTGAAACATTTTACTCAATAAATTTTTCATTTTGTCTTGCAGAACTAATCTCAACCAACCAATGACAACCAGGATGGTCATTTGTTTAATTTACAGAATGTTGTTTCTAATGCAGAAATTTGTAGGATAATGTCCAGAGGAGAGGGAATGAAGAGTACACTACACTATGTATGGGCTATACCACATCGCAAGCAATGCAGTATTCAACACTCAACATAGGACACAGAGTAACAGTAGGAGAGCAAGTTATGCATTTGACACTTATGATGCACTTATGGCAACTCTTTGAAAAGACTGATTGTTAAGTTCCAAGTGTATATTGTAGATTACTGGAAAATTGACTTGTGCTAATTAATCATAACATTTTGTATGATAAACGAGTCTGACAAAATCGTGCTCCAATGGTGCTTGACCTCTACTTGAGTACTGTATATAATTTTAATGGTTGGTTAATGATAGAAGCAACTCAGCTAATTAGTAGAACATGGCTTGTGACCAGGAGAAAGAACAGACCAAACATGAGCTGAAATAACACTGCTACAGTTTTCAATACTAGAACCTCACTGGTTAATTCTATTGACACAGTTACCATGACCAAAAGATCTGATCCCTAAGTGCACAATTTATGAAAACATTAAGAAAAGAGTGAAGGATTCAAGCCACACAATTAGGTACAGACTGACCATTGTATTGGAAGATTGTGCTGGTTCTATCAGTGAACTAATTGATATGGGTAAACAGATTTCAGATCATGTATGAGGAGAGGTTGAATCTGTTAGGATTATATTTTCTGCAGTTCAGAAGAATGAAGGTGGATCTCAGAAACAAAATCCTAATAGAACGAGTCAGGGTAAAAGCAGAATGGATGTTCCTGATGACAGGGGAGTCCAGGAATGGGTGTCACAATCCAAGAACATGGATTCAGAATTGGCTGACCCTTAGAAAACGAAGGGTGATAGTGGATGGAAAATATTCAACATGATGCTCAGATTCAAGTGGTGTACCACAAGGATCTGTTCTGGGTCCTCTTCTATTTGTGATTTTTGACAATGATTTGGATGTAGGAGTGGAAGGGTGGATTAGCAAGTTCGTGGATGATACAAAGGTGAGTTGAATTGTGGATAGTGCGGAGGGCTGTTCTAGGTTACAAAGGGATATTCATAAGATGCAGAGCTGGTCTGAGAAGTGGCTGATGGAGTTTAACCCTGGCAAGTGTGAGGTGATTCATTCTGGAAGGACAAATTTGAAAGCAGAATACAGGATTAATGGAAAGATTCTTGGCAGTGTGGAGGAGCAGAAGGATCTGGGGGTTCATGCTCACAGTTCCCTGAAAGCTGCCACCCAGGTGGATAGAGTTGTTAAGAAGGCGTATGATGTGTTAGCTTTCATTAATAGAGGGATTAAGCTCAAGAACCATGCGTTATGCTCCAGCTATACAAAAGCCTGGATCGGCAACATTTGGAGTACTGTGTCCAGTCCTGGTCACCTCATTACAGGAAAGAGGTGGAGGCATTGGAAAAGGTGCAGAGGAGATTTACCAGGATGATGCCTGGAATGGAGGGAAGATCTTACAAGGAATGATTGAGAAAGCTAGGGTTTTTCCCTTTCGAACAACAAAGGATGAGAGTGACTTGATAGAGGTGTACAAAATGATCAGAGGTATGGATAGAGTGTACAGCCAGAGACTTTTTCCTAGGGTGGAGGTAGCTAATTACGAGGGGGCATAGTTTTAAAGTGAGTGGATGTAGATTTCGGGGAGATGTCAGAGGTAGGTTCTTTACTCAGAGAGTGGTAGGGACGTGGAATGCATTGCCGGAGAGGGTAGTGGGGTTGGCCTCATTAGGGCCATTTAAGTGGCTATTAGATAGGCATATGGATGATAGTGTAAGGTAGGGGTGGAGGTTAGACAGACCTTGGTATTAGGGTAAATGTTCAGCAAAACATTGTGGGCTGAAGGGCCTGTACTGTGCCGTACAGTTTGATGTTCTAACATGCGATACATCATTTAGGATTGAGATGAGGAGAAATTGCTTCACCCAGAAAATGGTGAACCTGTGGAATTTACTGTCACAGAAAACAGTCAAGACAAAAACATAGCATGATTTCAAGAAGAAATTGTACATCCAGTTGGCATTCAAGGGGCCAGAGAACATGTGGAGCAAAAGCAAGATCATGCTGGTGAGATGAATGTTCAGCCATGATCATAACAGCCTGGAAAGGCTAAATCCCGCATTCCTGCTCCTATCTTCTGTTTCTATGATCAAGTCGAATAATGTTTGCAGTCCTTATCGGTCATAGATACTTAAACAAATTTGAAATAAATGTATGAGGATACAGTACCTTTATGAATAAAAAACAGCACATCTTTTTAACCTTTCACAATACAACCATGGTTTAATCAGTGGCCAGCTGAAGGGTCTAATGTATGAATAGAACTGATGCTAAATATTTCATGGATAATCATATGAATGAAGTGCAGATGGAGAAAATCTGAAACACACACAGAAATTGCTGGTGAAACTCAGCAAGTCTGGCTGTACCTTTGGACAGAAAGCTAAGTTACCATTTTGAGTCCAGTTGCACTTGAAGCTCGAAGGTGTCCTACAACTCAGCAGAGTGAATGTTAAGGCTTCCTGTCCTTATTTGTATGCGATGTAAATGATAGTGACCTGTTCTTCTGAAGTCCTCCACCAATTTGTTAAGTACACCTACAATAAATAGATCAGTGCTTGGGCCTCAGCTACTCACAATCTCTCAATGATTTGGGGCTGAAATCCAAAATGTAATATTTACAGACTTGCTGATGACAAGCAAGGTGGGAATGTGAGTTGTGAGGAAGATGCAAAACTGGTGTCAAGGGGACTTCAGCAGGCTAACAAGTGGACAAGAGCTTGGCTGATGAAATATAATGTGGAAAAATGAGACACTGTCCACTTTGGTAGGAAATGCAGAGCATTATTTAAATAAGAGATTGGGAAGTGTTGTTATCCAAATGTCTCCTTGTTCATAATTCACTGAAAGCTTAGCATGGAGGAACAGCAAGCAATTTGGAAGGCAAATTGTATGTTGGCCTTTCTTTAGAAGGATTGACGTTCACGAAGCGCAGGATCACTACAGTGTGGAAACAGGCCATTTGGCCCATCAAGGTACACTGACCCTTCAAAGAGCATCCCACCCAGATGCACCTCTGTACTCTATTCTTATAAACCTGCATTTCCCATGCCTAATTTAGCTAGCCTATACTTCCCTGGACACAATGGGCAACTTAGCATGGCCAGTCCACCTAACCTGCACATCTTTGGACTGTGGGAGGAAACTGGAGCACCCGGTGGAAACCCACGCAGACACATGAGCAAACTCCACACAGACAGTTGCCTGAAGCTGGAATCAAACCTGGGTCCCTGGCACCATGAGGCAGCAGTGTTAACCACCGAGCCACTGTTGTTAATTAAGGGTTAACACTTCAGTCATATTGTTACTAATAAGTAAAGTGAATGGGAATCTCAACAACAGGGTAATGGATTATAAAGCACAGGCTTCTTCTTGTCCTTTCTGTGTCTGCCCTCTGCTGCTTATTACTTGGCCTTATATCCCTGAACTCCATTGAAAACATGAAAAATCTTTGACAATAGAGGAGCAGTGGGAGAAAAAAATGATATATTGTGCTCCCTTGTCAATATTGTTCTTAATTATTCATTCATTTATGAGATTTGAAAATAAAAATGTGACAAAATCATTGAAATAAGAGTTACTAGTATGACCACTGAAATACCCACCAGATCTTTCACGGTGTCTGATCGATCTTGCCATTCTGGAGAGTCAAAACTATAACTTCCATTCATGATCATCCTGAGCATCAGCATCTGTTTCCGGTGCCAGAAAGGTGGTGAGCCACTGAGCAGTGTGTACATGATCACTCCACAACTCCATCTGTGCACAGGACAATCTCACATCAGAACTACTTGTCAAATACACTTGCAATAAAGTTTGGCTTTAAACAGGCAGAAATGCTCTAGTCTGGTTATTAATCATGGGTCTATTTTCCATTGCGTACTTGTGTATTTTTAAGGACAAGCAACAGGCAGCAACTGCTTTGGATAACTGTAGTCAATGAAGTCAATTGCTCTTTTATATTTGCCTATCTCTGGTTTAGGAAGAGAAAAATGTCAGCTTGAACCACTCTGGATTATTTCCTGCTAACAAGATGGCACCTGTTCAAATTTGCATGATTATTGTTTAAAAATGCATGGGCAGGTTAAGTGAATGGGCAATAATTTGACAGATGGAATATGTGAAAAATGTTGGGGAACGACTACAGAAAGCTGCAGCACAGAAGGATTTGGGAATCTTCATGCAAAATCGCATAAAGCTAGCATGCACATAAAACCCAAAAGAACCGTGGATGCTGTAAATGTGAAACAAAAACCGAAAATGTTAGCAAAGCTGAACAGGTCTGAAAGCATCTGTGGTAACCAGGAAAATGTCGGTTTATATGTAGGAGATAGGGTGGGGGGAGGGAGTGAATCAGAAAACAATCCAAGGTGCAACACCTGCACAATCTCAGTTCCTTTTTTTTTCTGTTGGTTGTTTCACTACCCTTGGTGAGACCACTAAATTTGACCTAGTTGGGTTATTGCTCTGACAACAAATTCTCCATTTGCTGCGTTATTTATTAATTCATCCTATTAACATCTATGGAAGACAAATGGCATCTCTGGCCAGCGTCAGTGAATGACTTGCTTCAGTGCCTCATGATAGCCATATGGTTTAGCTTTAATTTGAAGCATAAAGAAATACATCTTCTACTGAAATAAAATAATCTGAACTGGCGATGGTCTGATTATTTTTACTACCAAAAAGGATTGCTGCATCTTGAAAGATGCCTGGAAAGTGGGCAGGGCAAAAGTCTGTGGCAAATGTGCCTTCCCCTGAGAGATTGCAATCTGCGCCACAGGTGAAGATTTGAAGCAGTTATGGTGCCAAGATGCTGCCATTCCCAAGGCTGTGTCTTGTGAGGCTTTTCAAGTCTTCACTTGGTTGCAGGTGCCCCAATGTGAAGAGACAGCAGTGACTGTACTCTCATTTGAAAAGCACACAATGAGCTCATTCCTCAGGCGTCAGCAACTAGCTGCACAATTGCTACAAGTCAGTGCCTGCTTCACCTTTGATTGATTTCTCCTCTAAGCAACAACAACACTTGCCTGATTGCAGAGACTCCTAACCACTGGCTCTTCTATCAAATCCTGATTGAATGAAGTTAATTCCTACTGGCCCCATCTCTCTTAACCAGTTAGAGCCATACAGTCATACAGTAATACAGCATGGAAACAGGCCCTTCGGCCCAAACTGGTCCATGCTGACCATGGTGCCCACTCAGCTAGTTCCAGTTGCCCTCATTTGGTCCATATCCTTTTCAACCCTCCTCATCCATGTACCTACCTAAATGTGTTTTAAATGATGCTGTTGTACCTGCCTCAATCACTTTCTCTGGCTGGCCATTCCATATATTTACAACTCTTTGTGTGAAGAAGTTGCCACTCAGGTGCTTCTTAAATCTATCCTCTCTCACCTTAAACCTTTTTCATTTCTTCATCCCTGGAAAAGAAAGACTCATAGCATTCATTCTACCTATGCCTCTCATTCATCTACCTTCCAAGGAATAAAGTCCTATCTTGGCCAACCTCTCCTATAACTCAGGCCTACTGGTCCTGGCAATGTCCTCGTAAATCTTCTTTGCATACTTTCCAGTTTAACTATATGTTTCCTATAACAGGGAGACCAAAATTGTACACAATACTCCAACAACAGCCTCACCAATGACTTATACAACTGTAACATTACATCCCAACTCCTGTACTCAACGCTCGACCAATGAAGGGCAGCATGCTAAATCCCTTCTTCACCACTCTGTCCACCTGTGACATCGCTTTCAACGAATTATGTCCTTGTACTCCAAGGTCCCACTGTTCCACAACATTCCTTAGGACCTTACCACTTACGGTACTAGTCCTACCTTGGCTGACTGTCTAAAGTGCAACATCCATGCTTATCTGTATTGAATTGCATTTACCAGTCGTCATCCCCCTTCCCCATCTGATCAAGACCCCTCTGCAATTTTTGATAACCTTCTTCGTTATCAACAGTACCTTTTAATTTTGGGTCATCTGCAAACTTACTAACCATGCCAGCTCTGGGGCTACTGTGTGCCCAGTACAACCCCTACCACTGGCCCTCCAAACAAGGCAGAATCTGACCACTTCCAGTTTTTTCAGTTGAGCCAGCTTTCCGGAGTCAGGAATTTTGCCAACTTTGCGCATCCGACTTGGGAGTGAAAGGTCAGGTCTAAACCGCCCATTAGTGTGCCAAGTACTTGTGCAATGGGGAAATACTTACAAATCCACTTCAATGCTGTATCCAGGGTGAGTTTCATCCATAGAGCAAAGTAAAATTTCTGGAGCCAGGTATCCTGGAGTCCCGCACAATTCTGTATTCAACAAGAACAGAAGGTGCTCAACTAAAAGTTGCAATTGACACCAGGTTGCGAAGCATTCAACATGCGTAACACATATATTCATGCAGCATGGAAATAGATCCTTGGGTCCAACCAGACCATTCCAACTATGGTCCCAAACTAAACTAGTCCTACTGCCTGTACTTGGTCCATATCCCTCCAAATATTTCCGATTCATGAATTTATTCAAATGTTTTTTAAACGTTTTAAGTGTACCTAAGTCCACTACTTTCTCTGGAAATTTATTCTATGTAAAAACGTTGCTCCTCATATCCCTTTTAAATTTTCCTCCTCTGACCGTAAAAAACATGCACCCTAGTTTTGAACTCGCCCACTGTAGCGAAAAGACGCTTGCTATTCACCTCATCTGTGGCTCTCATGGTTTTAAAAACCTCAATAAAGTCATCCCTGAACTTCCTTCACTCCAGTGAAAAACATCCCAGCCTTTCTCGTCTATTGTAAGCTCTCCATTCCTGGCAACATCCTGGAAATAAGGTAAACAAGTGGAGATGTTTTAGACTGCATACACATTACCGGAGAGGAGGTGTTTGCAGCCTTAAAGCACATTAAGGTGGATAAATCCCCTGGGCATGATCCTCGGACGCTGTGGGAGGCTAGGGAAGAAATTGCAGAGGCCCTTACAGAGATTTTAGCTTCATTTTTAGCCACTGGTGAAGTTCCGGAAGACTGGAGCGTGGCTAATGTTGTTCCATCATTTAAGAAAGGTAGCAAAGACAAGCCAGGGAACTACAGGCCAGTGAGACTGACATCAATGCTAGGCAAATTATTGGAGAGGATCAACCAACATTTGGATAGTCAAGGTCTGATAAGGGATAGTCAGCATGGAATTGTGCATGGGAAGTCATGTCTGACAAATCTTTTATAGTTTTTTGAAGAGGTAACTAAGAGGGTGGATGAAAATAGGGCAGTGGATGGACTTGAGTAAGGTCGTTGACAAGGTCCCGCACGACAGGTTAGTTATGAGGGTTAGGTACCACATGGGGTCCAGGGAGAGCTAGATTTTTGATTCAAAATTCGCTTCATGGTAGGAAGCAGAAGATGATGGTTGAAGGTTCTTTCTCAGGGTTGGTGTTGGGACCTTTGTTATTGACAAAAATGATCTGGATGTGAATGTACACAGCATGACGAGCAAGGTTGCGGATGATACAAAATTAGGAGGTATTGTTGATAGTGAGGAAGATTATCAAAAATTGCAGAGGGACCTTGATCAGATGGGGAAGTGGGCTGAGGATTGGCAAATGCAATTCAGTACTGATAAGCTTGAGGAGTCGCACTTTGATTAGATTAGATTAGATTCCCTACAGTGTGGGAACAGGCCCTTCAGCCCAACAAGTCCACACCACCCTTTGAAGCATCCCATCCAGACCCAGCCCCCTATAACACACACACTCCTAAACACTATGGGCAATTTAGCATGGCCGATCCACCTAGCCTGCACATCTTTGGACTGTGGGAGGAAACTGGAGCACCTGGAGGAAGCCCACGCTGACACGGGGAGCATGTGCAAACTCCACACAGACAGTCACCCAAGGGTGGAATCGAACCCAGGTCTCTGGTGCTGTGAGGCTACAGCGCTAACCACTGAGCCACCGTGCCGCCCTTTGGAAAGTCAAACCAAGGTAAAACTTGTACAGTAAATGGTAAGGTTCTGAAGAGTGTTGTGGAACAGGGGGACCGAGTACAAATACATAGTTTGTTGAAAGTGGCGTCACAGGTGGACAGGGTGGTGAAGAGGGCATGTAGCATGCTGGCCTTCTTAGGTCGAGCGTTGAGTATAGGAGTCACTCAAGGGCTAAAAAGAAGTTATGTTATAGTTGGATAAGTCTTTAGTGAGGTGCAACAAGATCTGGGTGTCACGGTAGAGCGGTGGTTGATGGTTTGCATGCAGATGCAGGACGTGGTTTTGGTTGAGCTTGTCCCTCAGTATCCTCTCCAATAATTTGCACACCATTGATGTCAGGCTCACTGGCCTGTAGGTCCCTGGCTTGTCAGGCGGTGAGGAAAGCTAATGGTTTGCTGGCCTTCATAGCAACAGGATTTGAGTATGGGAGTAAGGATGCCTTGATGCAGTTATACAGGGTCCTGGTGAGGCCACACCTTGAGTATTGTGTGTGCAGTTTTTGCCGCATAGTCTGAGGAAGGACATTCTTGCTATTGAGAGAGTCCAGCGAAGGTTCACCGGACTGATTCCCAGGATGACAGGTCTGGCATATGAAGAAAGACTGGATCGACTGGGCTTGTACTCATTGGAATTTAGAAGAATGAAGGTGCATCTCATAGAAACATATAAAATCCTGATGGGACTGCTCAGGCTTGATGAGGGAAGATTGTTCCCAATGTTGGGAGAGTCCAGATAAAGGGGTTATAGTTGAAGAATAAGGGGTAAGCCATTCTAGGCTGAGATAAGGAAGAATTTCTTCATTCAGGGTTGTGAACCTGGAATTATTTGCCCACAGACAACTGTTGGGACCAGATTTTTAGACAGATTCAAGAGGGAGCCAGACATGGCCCTTAGGGCTAAAGGGACCAAGGAGTATGGAGTGAAAGCGGGAGTGGGATACTGAAATTGGATGACCAACCATGTTCATATTGAATGGTGGTGCAGGCTTGAAGGGCCGAATGGCCTACCCCTGCACCTATTTTCTATGTTTCTACGTCCTCAATGAGTACTTTGCATTGGTACTTACAAAGGAGAAGGATGTTAATAATGCTAAGGTTAGCATTACAGGATTGTTGATATTTGGGGGCATGTCGATATCAAAAAGTAGGTGGTGTTGGGCATCTTATAAACATTTCAGCAGATAAGTCCAGAAGATCTGATGGAATTGATCCCAGGAAACCAAGGAGGCAAGGGAGCAGATTGCTAAGGCCTTGACAGAGATCCTTATTTCACTTTAGCCACAGGTGAGGTCCCAGAAGTCTGGCAAATTACCAACATTGTTACTATAAGAAGGCAGCAGGTAATCCAGGGAGTTATAGGTTGACTGATGCGAGCTTTCCATCAGTGGTAAGGAAAGTACTGGAGGAAATTTATAGAGAGGATTTACTCACATTTGGAGAAAATAGTATTAGGGAGAATCAGGATGGTTTTCTGAACAGGAGGTCTTGTCCCAAGCTTGAGTATTTTGGGGAAGTAAAGAAATTGACTGAAGAGGGTAGGGCAGTGGATGTTGTTAACGTGGATTTTACTGAAGCATTTGACAAGATCCCTCATTATAGCCTGGTCCAGATGATTAAGTCACATGGGATGTGTGGTGAGTTGGTAAGTTGGATACAAAACTGGCTTGGTCATAGAAGACAGAAGATAGTGTTGGAGGGATGTTTTTCTGACTAGAGGTCTGTGACTAGTGGTATTCTGCAAGGATCAGTGTTGGGCTTTTGCTTGTAATTATATGTATAAATGATTTGGGTGAAAAGGTAGGTGTTGCAATTAGTAAGGTTCCAGATGATATTGAAAATTGGTGGAGTTAGTGAGGAAGCTTGTCAAGGGATACAACAGGAATTAGACCTATTTGAAAGTTGGGCAGAGAAATGGCAGATGGAGTTGAATCCGGGCAAATGTTAGGTGATGCGTTTTGGGAGGTCAAATTCAAGAAGAAAGTTTGCAGTAAGTGGCGGGATGCTTAACAGCATTGATATGCAGAGGGATCTTGGGATGCAAGCCCTTCGCTCTCTAAAAGTGGCAACACAAGTGGATAAGATAGTAAAGCAGACATACAGCATGCTTGCATTCATTGGTCAGGACTTTAATGTAAAAGTTGGCAAGATGCACTTGCAGCTGTAGAAAACTTTAGTTAGGCCACAATGGAATGTGTGTGCACTTCTAAAGGAAGGACGTGAAGGCTTTGGAAAGAACTCAAAAGAGGTTTACCTGGATGATGCCTGGATTGGAGTGTATTTACTATCTGAAGAGGTTGGACAAACCTGGATTGTTTTAATTAAAACATCAGAAGCTGAGGGGTGACCTAATATTGAGATGCATGGATAGGGTGGACAGTTAAGAGCTTTTTCCAAGGGAAAATATCAAATACTAGAGGACAAAGGTAGAAGGTGAGAAGGGGAATTTTAAAGGGGATGTATGAGGCAAGTTCTGTTTTTTAAAAAACAGGTGGTGGGTGCCTGGAACATGGTACCGGGGGAGATGGTAGAAGCAGAGACTACAGCAACATTAAAAGGCAGTTAGACATACACATAATCAGGCAGCAAATAGAGGGATATAGACCATGTGCAGGCAGATGGGATTAGTTTGGAATTACATCATGGTCAGCACAGACATGGTGAGCTGAAGAGCCTGTTCTCTGTCCTTTGTCTGTCTGGCTACCCCAATCTCCCATATAAACAGCAAACATTTGAGAATAAACATGATGCAGCAACAAGATCAGTCAAAGCATTTTTTTAATTTGATTTGATTTATTGTAGTCACATGTACCTAAGCACAGTGAAAAGCTTTGTTTTGGGAGCAGTACAGGCTGATCACAGCAAACAGGGACATACAGATCATAGGGTGCTTAGACAGAGCGAGGCACACAGGCTACACTGCTCAGGAGGTGCACAAAGCCAGATCAACATTATTTGAATTTAGAGAGGTCCATTCAGCTGTCTCATAGCAGCAGGGAAGAAACTTGAAGAAGCTTGAACTTGTTGGTGCGTGTGTTCAAGCTTCTGCCTGATGGAAGAAGTTGTAGGAGAGCATTAGCAAGGTGGGTGGGGTCTCTGATGATGTTAGCAGCCTTTCTGCAGCAATAGGAAGTGTAGATGGAGTCCATGAAGGTTGGCTTTTGAGGTGGTATGGGTGGTCCACACCACTGTCCATAGTTTCTTAAGTCCTAGGCACAGCAGTTGCCATACCAAGCAGTAATGCACCAATTCTGCTGTTTCTGTTTGGTTCTGAGAATAATTAGCCCCCTATTTAGTTATGTCTTTATTTGGATCTGTACACCTTTATGGTTAGGATTGAGAGCAGTATGAATTACCAGACTTCACTTGCTGAATTAATACGCCACATCACCCTACAGGGCAACAACATGGACAACACTAAAAGGATTGTATATCCATCATCAACTGTACTCCTCTAAGGAGGTGTTGCAAAAGGAAAGGTCAAAAAGAGTTCTTGAAAACAATACTTTTTTTTAAACTGTACTCACCCCAACACACTATCCCCAAAACACAGAGTCCTTGCACCATAGGGCCAACAAAATGAGATCCAAACACTGACATTAATCAGAGTGGGAATCATAAGGGATATTATGTATCTGGACTTCCAGAAGGCAATTAGCAAATTCCCCCACACAAGAACATTGACTCTCACCATATAAGGAAATTAACTCAGCTCAGGTGATAGAGTCAGGGGACCCGGAAGCTCTTGTCTCTGCTTCTACCACCTCCACGGGCAACGCCTCCAGGCATTCCAGACACTTACTACCTTGTGTAAAAAAAACTTTCCTTGCACATCTTTAAAAATTTTCCCTCACACTTTAAACTTATGCCCCCTAGTATTTGACATTTCTACACTGGGAAAAAGACTCTGATGATCCACCCCATCCATACCATTCCTCATCATTTTATATACGTGTATCAAGTTGCCTCTCCACCTCAGATCTAGTGAAAACAATTCACGTTTGTCCTACCTCTCCTTATAGCCAATACACTTCAATCCAGGTAAAATCCTGGTGAACCTCTTATGTACTCTATCCTAAGCCTCCATATCCTTCTGATAATGTGGTGAACAGAACCGCACAGATTATTCCAAAAGTGGCCTAAGTAAAGTTTTATATCGCAGCAAACATGACTTGCCAACTTTTTACTCAGTGTCCTGACTGAAGAAAAGTGTGTCATATGCCTTCATTGCCAATTTATCCACTTTTATTGCCACTTTCAGGGATCATTGAACTTGCATGCCAAGATCCCCTACATAAATGCTCAATATGATTTATAAAATGCTGACAGTGTGGAAGCAGGCTGTACAGTCCATCAAGTCCATAACGACACTCTAAACAGCATTCCATGCAGACCCACCCCCTGCCCTATCCTTGTACCTCCCTTGTATCAACCCTGAACATTTATGGACACTATAGGCAATTTCGCACGGCCAATCCCCTTAACCTGTACACCTTTGGACTGTGTGAGGAAACTGAAGCACCCGGCGGAAAACCACACAGATGGTGGACAAATGTTCAAAATTTCATACAGACAGACACCCAAGAATATAATCAAACCCAGGTGTCTGGTGCTCTGAAGGAGCAGTGCTAATCACAGAGCCACCAGGCCAACCTCAAGGAAATAAGCTTTATTGGAGCTCCACTTATCCAAACAAGTGGGGAGCATTCTATCACATTAAATTGTGCCTTGTATTGGGAATCTGGTGGAGATTTATTCCTAACCTGTGATCTGCTCTTGTAGCCACAGTATTTAAAGGGACGATCTAGTTAGAATTGTAGCCAATTTCTTTGCAATTCCCATGATTTCATTCAGAGGGTAGCATGTGTACGGAATGAGCTGCCAGAGAAAGTGATGGAGGATTTTTTTAGATTAGATTCCCTACAGTGTGGAAACAGGCCCTTCGGCCCAACAGGTCCACACCGCCCGTTACAGCATCCCACCCAGACCCATCACTCTATAACCCACACACACCCCTGAACACTACGGGCAATTTAACATGGCCAATCCACCGAACCTGCACATCTTTGCTCTGGGGGAGGAAACCGGGGCACCCGGAGGAAACCCACGCAGACACGGTGAGAATGTGCAAACTCTACACAGACAGTTACCTGAGGCTGGAATCGAACCCAGGTCCCTGGCGCTGTGAGGCTGCAGTGCTAACCACTGAGCCACTGTGCGTCTGTGGCACAATTAAGACATTTAAAAGGCTGGGTATATGAATAGGAAGGGTTTTGAGGGATATGGGCCAATGCTAATAATGGAACTAGATTTATTTAGGATATCTGGTTGGCTTGGACAAATTGGACCGAAGGGTCTGTTTCCATGTTGTATAGCTCTATGACTCGATGTTGAGCACATGGGTTTAACACTTATAATGCCACTGAAGGGGAAGATGTTAGATTCCTTCATGCTCGAGATAGTGACATCTATAAATAACTTAGATTTGTGTCTAGGAGGGATGATCAATAAATTTGCAGGTGATACAAAAGTTGCCGAAGTAGTAAATAGCGTGGAGCCTTAGAATACAGGAAGACAGGTTTGTCAGATGGGTTGACATTGGATGATAAAACTGGTGCAAGTACAATGGCATCATTCTGCACTCTAATAATTCTGTGACTTTTTTTCTGAACTCCTAAAAAGCTCCAATATCATAGACAAATATCTCTGAATTAGAATGGTATATGGGATACTTGCCTTTATTAGTTGACGCATAGAGTTTAAGAGCAGCAAGGTTATGCTGGAACTGTATAAACATTGGCTAAGTCACAGCTACAGTATCATAGAACATAGAACATTACAGCACAGTACAGGCCCTTCGGCCCTTGCTGTTGCGCCAACCTGTCGTACCGATCTCAAGCCCATCTAACCTACACTATTCCATGTACGTCCATATGCTTATCCAATGACGACTTAAATGTACCCAAAGTTGGCGAATCTACTACCGTTGCAGGCAAAGCGTTCCATTCCCTTACTACTCTCTGAGTAAAGAAACTATGATTAATTCTAGAATCCACATTATAGGAGGAATGTGATAGCAATGAAGAGAGTGCAGAAAAGATTTACCAGGCTATTGCTGAGCTGGCATGGTGACTCAGTGGTTAGCAGTGCTGCCTCACAGCAGCAGGGACCTGGGTTCAATTCCACCCTCGTGCGACTGCCTGTGTGGAGTTCCCTCCAGGAACTTTGGCTTCCTCCAACAGTCCAAAGATGTGCAGGTCAGGTGGATTGGCTAAACTAAATTGCCTGTAGCATTCAGGGTCTGTAGATTAGGTGGGTAAAAATGGGATGGGTCCGGGTGGAGTGCGGCAAGGGTTAGTGTGGACTTGTTGGGCCATTGGGCCAAAGGACCTGTTCCCACACTGTAGGGATTCTAATTCTACAGAGAGTTTCAGTTTTGAAAACAGACTGGGATTGTTTTCTGTTACAGCAGAAGAGAATGACAGGGGACATGATTGAGATGCATAAAATGATGAGGGGCATAGACAGGGGAGATACAAAGAAACTTTTCCCAGATTCAGGGCTCAATGACAATCGGAGGAGGGGAGGTGGTGTAGATTTAAGGGACAGAAGATTTACGGGGGAATATGAGGAGAACCATTTTTCGACCAGAGGGTGGTGGGCAATTTAGAACTCATTGCCTGTAAGGGCACTAAAGAAAACCCTCATTGCATTTAAGAAGCATTTAAATATGCACTGGCATTGCCAAGTACTGGAAAATGGGATTAGAATAGTTAGATGGTGCTTTTGTCTATTGCAAGAGGGGTTTTTTGTGTTGTAGACCTTTATTACTGTTACTTCACATTACCCGGTCATCACACTGACCCACCTATAATTACTATGATGATGTACAGCATAGATTTTCCGGAATGTTCCCTGGATTCCAAGGGTTAACTTCAAGGAGAGATTGCGTAAACTAGTTTGTGCTCCTAGGAATTCAGATGGTTAAGGCCTGATTTGATTAAAGATGCCAGAGACATCAGTCTTCAGCAAATTTGATTCACTCCATGTAATGTCGAGGTGTGTCTGGATGTACTGGATTATGCAAAGGCTATGGGTTGTGTCAAGGTCCCTCTCAGAGTCTCTCATTCACTTGTTTCCTGTCTCCCAGTCTGACTCTTCATCTGACGGCCATGTTAAAAGGTGAGTAGGAAGTTTAAAAGATGTGCAAGGCACGTTTTTATTAGAAAACAGAGGGTAGTAGGTTTTTGGAATGCACTGCCTGGGGAGGTGGCAGAAGCAAATAGGAGAGCAGTGTTTAAGAGGCATTTAGGCAGGCACAGGGAATTGAAGGATATGAATCATGAGCAGGCAGATGTGGTTAGTTTAGAAATGGCATCATGGTCAACACTAGCATGATGGGCTGAAAGGTCAATTTCTGAGCTGTATTGTATGTTCTATGTTTGGCTCTCAGTTCCATCCAAACTCATTCTGGGTGGTTGAAATATTTCTTATTTTTCACTTCACCAGGATTGGTGAATACTCACTGTTGGTTTGTTTAGTCCTTCTGAGCAATTCATCCCATTCCCAGAAAGGACTCTCTTACCTCTCAGTTTTTTGCCTGGTTCAAGTTGTAATGAAAATCCAAAGTCAGACAACTTGATGTTCATGTTATCATCAAGCAGGACATTTTCAGGCTTGAGGTCTCGGTGTACAATGTTCTTGGAATGGAGGAACTTAACCACCTCAAGTAGTGCTCGCATGATGTTTCTAGAAGCAGAAATAAGTTTTGTTTTAACACTGTTACTATATGCTAATACATTGCTCCTCTTGGATTCCTCCAATTGCTCAAGTTCACACTCAGCAGCAATGAGTGAATTGGCAGCTGGTAATTCCAATTATTAGTCATACCAAAGCTATTTTTAGATCTCATCCTGCAATTCTGGCAAAGCTCAGTGTGTTGGGTTGAATGTATTACAGAAATTCACCAGGGGTCCTCTGACAGCATGTTCCAAACCAATAATCACATCGACCTAGAAGGGCAGCAGATTGGATGACAGACTAGACTTAGAATAAAGGGCAGTCAATTCAAGTCTGAGATAGGGAGGAATTTCTTCTTTCTGATGGTCAAGAGTCTTTGGAACTCCTTACCATAGAGAGCCATGGGAGCAGAGTCCTTGTTATTTTTAAGACTAGATCAATTGGGGAATCATGGCTTGTGGGGGAAAAGGGCAGGCAAGTGGGTGTGGGGAATGTCAGATTGGGCAAGATCCTATTGATTGCAGGGGCAAACATAAGGGGCCAAATGGCCTATTCCTGTTCCTATTTCTTATGGGAGTGCCACCAACTCCAAACCACTCACTATCCTGACTTGGAAATATATTGCCATGACTTCAGCTCTCTGGGTCAAAATCCCAGAACTCCTTCTGTAACAGCACTGTGGGTCTACCTGCAGCACATAGACTGTAGCAGTTCATCAACATCTTCTTAGAAGTAGATGGAAAACAAATGCTGGCCTAGTCAGCGATGCCTATATCCCATAAAATAATTTTTAAAAATTATGTGCAAGAGTTGGATTCTAGACCTTTGCAATGTTAATTTTTGAAAAAAGATCAATATGATTGATTAAAGACACAGTAAAAATGATTGTTCTGTGACTAAAAAGATAATTTTGCAGCATTAGTATTCAGAAGAATGTGATATACTGTGAACCATACAACGACAGACCAGATTGATGGAGCTAATTGTTACTCTGCACTGACTTCCCAATAGAAACATGTCACAAGATTAAAGTCTGAGATCATGATGCATCCAATTGAATGCTGATTGTGAATACCAACAAGCCTCACCAAATTATTCTGTGTTTTATCAAAGTTGGTAAAATATTAGGCCAGAACTGTGCCTCACCTTCATCTTCAAATACCCTTAGTGCTGCTGTCCTTATAAACTACAGTTCCATTTCCAACCTCTTTCACCTCACCAAATCTACTGACATTTCTTTCTTGCCACAGTCTAGCAGTATTATCACTGGACCATTATTGTAGAAACCGAGGTAATATCCTGGGGTCCCAGGTTTGAAACCTGCCATGGAAGATGTGGAATTTGAATTCAATCAACATCTGGAATTAAGATTCTAATGATGACCATTAATCCATTGTCAATTGTGGAAAAAGCCCCATCTGTTCATTGATATCCTTTAGGGAAGGAAACTGCCATCTTTACCTGGTCTGGCCTACATGTGACTCCAGACCCATGTCAACACAAGTGACTTTGACTGCAATTAGGGATGGGAAATAAATGCTGGCCTATTCAATGGTTCTCTCATCCCATGAACAATTTTTTAAAGAATATCCCCTTCTAATGTGTTCCTATTTTTGTTACCACTCCATGTTTGAATCACTCCAGTTGAAAAGAAAAATGGAAATTTCATCTGAAGTAGGTCCAACTCAAGGGAAAGGCCAGGCAGCCTTAGATCTCAATTTTTAAAATTATTTCATGGGATTCAGGCATTGCTAGCTCAGCCAACAATTTGTTACTCATCCCTAATTGCCCAGAGGGCAGTTAAGAGTCTTGTGATGCTGTGAGCCTGGAGTTACATGGAGGCCAAACAAGTAAGCACAGTATGATTCTTTCCCTAAAGAGCACAAGTGAACCAGATAGGTTTTTACAAAAAAAAAGACAATGTTGTCATTAGGCTGTCCTTTCATGATTTTTCTTTATTGAATTCAAATTTCAACATCAGCCATGGTGGAATTTGAACTCATGTCCCCAGAACATTATCCTGGGTTTCTGGATTACAAGCCCTGAGGCATAACTACTATGTCATTGCTGCTCTTTTCAGTGATCTTGGGAGAAGTCTTTCTTGCTTGGTGGTTTGGATGAAGAGGTGTTTATTGCAATGTTTATGAGTAACATACAGACATAAAGGCCAGGCAGAATGTTCTTGAGGAATTGTAGATCTCACTTGCTGATTGCAGGGTGAAAACAATAGTGAGAGTGAAACCCATGTTGCCATTTTTTAGGGAGGCTCACTACACCATGATCCAATCAGGTATGTTGTGGAAACTTCATTGGACTCAGGATGCCCAAGAGGGATTCTGCTACCGAGAGCTGCTATCCAATCAGAATGTCACTGGCAAGGCCATGGATGCTGCTGGAATGACAGGACCCAGATCCAACATCAAGGAATGACCTGGCATCTCTAGGTAACGTCAGGCAGCTCAATGGGAGAGAGGTGTTGACAGCACTGTCAAAGGTTTGACTCTCCGAGGACTGATCTCTATTCTTGATACCAATTCCCTTGATCAAGCAGGGATTACCCACCCTAAACTCAGGAGCTGATAAGCTGCCTACACACTTTTACCTGCTGTACATGCCGGACATTGATAGGCTCACCTGCAGCAGGGTTAATGCCAGTGAGGGTGCTATAGGGCCCTTGGTGACCATTAAACACCCACAAAACAGTCTCAATTGGCAGTGAGATGGAAAATTTGATCATAGGCCCTCTCATCTCTGACTTACTTTGGGTGGACGTGAGAAGGCAGCAGGGTTTGGGATACCTTGCCTGCTGGCATGGAAGAGGGCAGGAGGTTCTATCCACAGATTCACTTACCTGGTTTCTTTTTCACTCAAGGTAACCTTCTCTGTCAGGTAGTCAAATAGCTCTCCTCTCTTCATCCTATTAATGGAAGAACATTGTAAAGATGTCACACCAGAATACTGACTATTCTACTTGACATGGTTACTCCATGACAAGAACCCAACACAAATTTGTATTTATACTGCATCAATTACACGGTAAATTGCTCCAAGGTACTATAACAACAGAGAATATGACTCTAAGCCACAAGGAGAAACCTGGGGAGGTGACTAAACAGTCAGCTTCTTAAGCTGTGAGAAGAGGAGAGGCAGGTGGAGGGTGGAGATGTTCAGGCCCCAACATCTGAACTTAGATTAACGGGCAATGGAGCGGTTAGAAGGAAGATTAGAAGTGCCTTAATTAGAGGAGTGCAGATATTATCAAGAGTTAATGGGACCGAGGAGATAACAGAGATAAGGACAGTCAAAATAGAAAACCTTAAAATATTATTCAAAACGGCCAAATGTTGTAAAGTGCTTTCAAGGCAATGAAGCACTTTGGAAGTGTGGTCACTGTTGTAATGTTGGTAACGTAGCTGCCAATTTGCAGCACAGCAAACTCACAAACATAATGTCAGAATCACAGAATTATATTGGTGCAGAAGAAAGCTATTTGACCCAATATGCTTCACTGGAGTGCTCAGAACCTCTGTATAATAATGTTGACTGAGGTAAATATCTTTGTTTCCAATTATAACTTGCCGTGATCCTGACACTAAATTGACCTACATTTGTCTTCATTAATCTTTCTGTTTAAATACCTATGGATGCTTTTACAACCAGTTTGCTTGTTCCTCACAAACTTTCTCTTGCACTGGTTTTCCCCTCAATCAATCTCTTTCTCTTCCTTTGCTTAAAGCCAAACTTTTCCTGATCCTCAGGTCGACTGCTTTTTTTGGACACTTTATATCTTCCTTCCTCCAATCTAATATATCCCTAATTTCCTTTGTTAGCTACAGTTGAACTGACTTTTCTTGCTTTGTTTTAATAGGAAGAGAAGAAGTTCATCAAGCACCTAAAGACTGTTCCACTATTCAATGAGATCATGGCTGATCTGAGGTTCAACTCAATATTGCTTCATATTTTTGCTTAAACTAAAACTTATCTATCTTAGATTTAAAATAAAAACTGATCCAGCATCCATGTCATTTGTGGGTGAGAGTTCCAAACATCTCCCCATCCTTTGCACATAGAAGTACTTCCTAATATCTCTCCCGAATGGTGAGGCTCTGATTCTCAGTCTATGGCCTTAGAATTCCCAGACAGTAGAAATAGTTTCTCTTTATCTACCTGCCTTTCCTGTAAATAGCATTAAAAACTTCAATCACATAACCCCCTAATTTAAATATCTTAACATCAAAGTCTAAATATTAATCTTGCAAAACTATATCATACTCCCTTCAGGGCCAATATATCCTTCCATAGGTGTTGTACCCGGATCTGCTCACAGTACTTCAAGTCGAGTCTAACAAGGGTTTTGTACAACTGCAAAATAACTTCTGCATCTTTCTCCTCCACTCCTCAGGGTATAAGCACTGGCATTCCGTTAGCTGTCTTGATTGTTTTCTGCACCCATTTGTAACATTTTCAAGATCTGAGCACCCGAATCTGCAGTCTCTGTGGACATCCACTATATTTCACTTCATACCATCTAGAAAATAACCTGATCAATTCAAAATGGATAACCTCAACATTGCACATATTGAACTTCACCTGCCACAGCTTTGCTCATTCACTTAGACTATCCATATCCTTTTATAATTTTATGCTACCATCTACAGAGTTTACAATGCAGCCTAACTTTGCATCAGCTGCAAATTTGGATGTATGATTTTCTATGCCATTATTCAAATTGTTAATAAATAATGTGAATAATTGAGACCCTTGGAGGATATCATTGGTCACATCCTGCCAGTTTTAGTATCTACCTATTATCTTTGTCACCTCCACTCAAACCAATTTCCCAGTCATATCAGTAATTTGCTCTCAATTCTGTGTGCTCTACCTTAGTTGACAGTCTCTTTTGTGGAACCTTATCAAATGCCTTCTCGAAGTCCATATAACAACATTCTTCTGTCCAATGCCTGTCAGCTCTTCAAGAAAATTTAACAAGGTTTGCCTGTCATGAATCCATGCTGGATCTCCCTGAGTGAATGAAAATTTTCAAGGTGTTCAGGTACCCCATCCTAAATTGTAACAATTTTCCATCACTGATGTTAAGCTATCCAGTCTGAAGATTCATTAATACTGCTCTACCTTTGCTACACACTTGCCTATTTTCTGTATTTCTACAATTTAGCATTTCAGAGCTACTACCAGGAGATCTGCACACAAAACCTATTATAGCTTGTGATCCTTCACAGTTCTTCAGTTCCATTCATATAGCCTCCCTTAAATGCCAAACCCAAACAGAACAACAGTAAGCCAATTAGTACTGCGTAAATGTCACTTTGCACTCCTTCCATCACGTTACTGGTGACCAAGAGTACACTGATGGGGCGGTTCTTAGCCAGGTTGGATTTGTCCTGCTTTTTGTGTACAGGACATACCTGGAAATGTTTTACCATTGTTGGACAAATATCAGTGCAGTAACTGTCTTGGAATAGCTTGGCTAGAGAAGCAACAAGTTCTAGAATATAAGTTTTCACTACAGTTGCTGGAAATGTTGCAATATTCAGTGTCGTTAGCATTTTTCCATAGAATCCCTACAGTGTGGAAACAGGCCATGTGGCCCAACAAGTCCACACCGACCCTCTAAACAGAATCCCACCCAGACCCAACCCCTGACCCTCTCCCTGTAATCCTGCGTTCCCCATGGTTATCCGTCCTATACCCCTGAACACTGCAGGCAATTTAGCATGGCCATTCCACCTAACCTGCACATCTATGGACTATGGGAGAAAACTGATGTACCTGGAGGAAACCCAAACAGACACTAGGAAAATGTGCAAACGTCATACCAAACAGTCGCCCAAGAGTGGAATTGAACCTGGGTCCTCAGTGCTGTGTAACCATTGAGCCACTGTGCTGCCCCTTCTTGATATCATGTGGAAATAATTGAACTGACTGAAGTTTGGCATATGTAATGTTGGGGATTTCTGGGGGAGGCTGAAATGCATCATTCACTCGATACATCTGGCTGAAAATACTTACAAATGTTTCATTACAGGAAGAAAACCAAGACAAATATGTTATACCATTGCTGATGTGTGGGGCTCCCCCATCTATGACGATGGCAAATATGTGGAGGCTCATCTTCCTGTTAAATGTTTAACTGTCCACAAGCATTCACACTGGATGTGAGAAGATTGCAAAGCTTAGATTTTATTAATTTTCTGGGATTCACATAGCCCTTTCTACCACTTAATAGATAATAAAATGTGAGGCTGGATGAACACAGCAGGCCAAGCAGCATCTCAGGAGCACAAAAGCTGACGTTTCGGGCCTAGACCCTTCATCAGAGAGGGGGATGGGGAGAGGGAGCTGGAATAAATAGGGAGAGAGGGGGAGGCGGACCGAAGATGGAGAGTAAAGAAGATAGGTGGAGAGAGTATAGGTGGGGAGGTAGGGAGGGGATAGGTCAGTCCAGGGAAGACGGACAGGTCAAGGAGGTGGGATGAGGTTAGTAGGTAGATGGGGGTGCGGCTTGGGGTGGGAGGAAGGGATGGGTGAGAGGAAGAACCGGTTAGGGAGGCAGAGACAGGTTGGACTGGTTTTGGGATGCAGTGGGTGGGGGGGAAGAGCTGGGCTGGTTGTGTGGTGCAGTGGGGGGAGGGGACGAACTGGGCTGGTTTAGGGATGCAGTAGGGGAAGGGGAGATTTTGAAACTGGTGAAGTCCACATTGATACCATATGGCTGCAGGGTTCCCAGGCGGAATATGAGTTGCTGTTCCTGCAACCTTCGGGTGGCATCATTGTGGCAGTGCAGGAGGCCCATGATGGACATGTCATCTAGAGAATGGGAGGGGGAGTGGAAATGGTTTGCGACTGGGAGGTGCAGTTGTTTGTTGCGAACTGAGCGGAGGTGTTCTGCAAAGCGGTCCCCAAGCCTCCACTTGGTTTCCCCAATGTCGAGGAAGCCGCACCGGGTACAGTGATGCAGTATACCACATTGGCAGATGTGCAGGTGAACCTCTGCTTAATGTGGAATGTCATCTTGGGGCCTGGGATAGGGGTGAGGGAGGAGGTGTGGGGGCAAGTGTAGCATTTCCTGCGGTTGCAGGGGAAGGTGCCGGGTGTGGTGGGGTTGGAGGGCAGTGTGGAGCGAACAAGGGAGTCACGGAGAGAGTGGTCTCTCCGGAAAGCAGACATCCCAGATGTCCAAGTTCTTTAAGGACCGCAACTTTCCCCCCACAGTGATCGAGAACGCCCTTGACCGCGTCTCCCGCATTTCCCGCAACACATCCCTCACACCCCGCCCCCGCCACAACCGCCCTAAGAGGATCCCCCTCGTTCTCACACACCACCCTACCAACCTCCGGATACAACGCATCATCCTCCGACACTTCCGCCATTTACAATCCGACCCCACCACCCAAGACATTTTTCCATCCCCACCCCTGTCTGCTTAAAAGAGCATTAAGCGCTGCTCAACTTCAGTGCAAGTCCCTGGAAGTAAGAGATGAAGACTTGGCAGGGGTGGGATGGATGTAGTATACCTTGTCATTTTCTCTGCTGAGGTGAACGTCAGATGGTCAGCATTTTCACAGAGCTGAGTTGCTGGCTAGGCAATTTCAGATAGCAGTGAAGAATCAACCATGTTGCTGCCCAAGTGTCAGTGTGTCACATGGAAACGTAGAGTCATGAAGTCATAGAGATATACAACATGGAAACAGACCTTCGGTCTAACTCGTCCACGTCGACTAGATATCCTAAATAATCTAGTCCCTTTTGCCAGCATTTGACCCATACCCCTTTAAACGCTTCCTATTCATATACTCATCCAGACGCCTTTTAAATGTTGTAATTGTACTTGCCTCCACCTCTTCCTCTGGCAGCTCATTCAATACACGCACCAGCCTCTGCTTGAAAAAGCCGCCCCTTGGGTCACTTTAAATCTTTCCCCTCTCACCTTAAACCTATGCCATATCATTTTGGACTCCTCAACTTGGAGAAAAGACCTTGTTTATTTACCCTATCCATGCCCCACATAACTTTATAAACCTCCAACGCTCCAGGGAAAATAGCCGCAGTCTATTCAGCGTCTCCCTATAGCTCAACATCTCCAACCCTGGCAACACCCTTGTAAATCTCTTCTGAACCCTTTCAAGTTTCATAACATCCTTCCTACAGCAGGGAGACCATTTAAAATTATATTATCTCAAATGAGATTTCACAGACACAGATCCTTCCCTATCTCCTGAACACATTAACTTAACTGGACCATGTCCTGGCTGTATTCTGCTTCTAACTTTGATATTTAAAAAAAAATTCAAGTTACAATAATTCATAATTTCTACCCCTAGATTTTTAACTTACTGTGATATAAATTTCTTAATATAAACTTTAATGTAAAAGCTGGCTTTGAACTGTTAGCTGTTGTGACTGTAGCTTAAATAAAGGGCAAAGTTTAACACTATTTTTAAGCTTGAGACCGGCTGAAACTTGATAAGGGCAGTTCTCTAGTAAAGGACTGCTGTGCTTTAACTGTGCCAATGCACATTTTGAAAGCACTTACGATTAATATAATTTAGTTTATGGCTAGAACTAATTATGTGGGGGAGTGGCTCCAGTGGGTTCTGTTGCATGGAAAATTAGAAAATCAAAGTAAAGGAGAAGGTAGGATTGCAGGTTAGTGATGGGGCTAATTGTTAAAGGAAAATAAAAGGAAGGAACAGGGTGCATAAATGTCATATTGCAAAAGGGAACCATAGAAATGTGAGGAAAATAGGGAAACTTGAAGGCTTTATATCTGAAAGCATGAATAATTCAAAAGAAAGTAGGTGAACTAATGGTGCAAATCCACGTAAATGATTATGATCTCGTAGCCATTAAGGTAATACGGTCACAAGAATTTCAAACTGGGAACTTAATATTCAGGAACATTTAATTTGATTTATTTTTCACACGTGTATTGAGATACAGTGAAAGGGTTATAGAATTCACAGAATCCCTACAGCGTGGAAACAGGCCATTCAGCCCAACAGGTCCACACCACCTCTCTGAAGAGCATCCCACCCAGACACACAAAGGGAGAAAACAGATTGTGAACTGAGAATGGCCTACGTTCAGGTGCTGGCCTGAGCCGATCTGAAGCACTTGGTACCAACCAAGTTCTGCAAATAGATAAGAAAAATGAGGTAATGCAAGAGCCTTATGTAGACAAGGAGCAATGAGGTAATACTACCTAGATCTTTAAGCAGGTAAAGGCATGAGATAAGTGAATTAGATAAGGAATGTAGCCAGCGAAAACTGTGGGGGAGATCAACAGAAGCAGACCCTACTTCAAGGACGTGAGTGCAGTGCCTGGCCAGCATTAGCCCTTGTTGTCAGCAGCAGCTATCTGAATTGGGTATTAGCTTTTATATTCTGTGACTACTCGGGGAGTGTCAAAGGACCCTAGTGGGTGTATAAATAGGTTCTAGTTCAGCTTGTGGGAAAATATATAAGAAACATGTGTCTTGTTTAACACATTAATAAAGTCATTTATGACTCTTCTCCTCTCTGTATAAGATGATAACTGGAGCCAGTGTTCTCTGGGCTCCAACAATATCAAAGAACACGTAGGGAAGAATTAAATACCTTCACCATCACTAAAGAAGCAGTGTTGACAAACAAATGGGCCTAAAGGTGGACAAGTTCTCTGGCACTGATGGTTTGCATACTAGGATCTAAAACAGGTAGCGAAGGAGATAGTAGATGCATGAGTTGCAGTTTTCCAAAAATTAGGATCTGGAGAAGTACCAGAGGATTGGAAAACGGCCAATTTTTTAAAAAAGGGAGGTAGGCAAAAGCAGATAACTATAGGCTGATTGACTCAACATCTCTTGGAAAAATATTGGAATCAATTGTTAAGGGTGTATTACCAGAACATTTGGAAAATCATAACATAATCAAGCAGAGTCAGAATGGCTTCATGAATGGGAAACTGCGTCTGACTAATTTATGGACTTTCTTCGAGGAAGTCCCAATCAGAATGGATAGAAAGCATTTCACAAGGTACCTCATAAAACAATAAGTCATAAGGTAAGTTGCACAGTGTTGGAGGTATATTAGCGTGGATAGACAATTGGCTCATGAGCTGGAAACAGTGCATGGGGACAAAGGGTTCTTTTTAAGGTTGGTCACTTGCGACCAGTGGGGTTCCACACAGATCAGTGCTGGGACTGCAAATGTTTACAATATATATTACTGACTTGGAGGAATGAAGTGGATGTACTGTAGCAAAAAGATTGTAGATGACACAAAAATAGCTGGAAAGCTGGGCTGTGAAAGGGATAACAACAGTCGGCAGAGATAGGTGAGGTAAGCGGGTAAAATTTGACAAATAGAGTATAATATGGGAACAGTGAAATTGTGCATTGACGAAGAGTTGACAAAAGTACAGAATATTATTTAAATGGAAATAAACCTGTGGAAAGCAGCTAAACAAAGGGACTTGGGGATACCAGTGTATGAAACACAGAAAGCTAGCATACAGGTGTCACAGTAAACAGGAAGGCTAATGCAATGTTGCCCCTTATTTCCAAGGGATTGGATTATAAGAGTAGGGAAGTCTTACTGCAACTGTATAAGGTGCTGGTGAGACCACATCTAAAGTGCTATGAATAGTATTGGTCCCCTTATCTAAGGAAAGGTATGAGTTCATTGGAAACAGTTCAGATAATTTTCACAAGGATGACCCCTTGTATATCTTATGAACAAAAGTGAAACCGATTAGTACTCTGTGTCATTTAGAGGAATGACAGATAATCGCATTGAAACACAGAAGATTTAAGGGTGAATGCTTAGAGGGTGTTTCCTCTTATGTGAGATTATAGGACCATATATAGGGCATAGTATCAGAAACAGGAACAGGCCCTTCGTCCCACCAAGCCTGTGCCAATTCCTAATCTTTATTTAGATCTGCTACTTTTTGCCCAAATGGGGCTTCAATGCTTCTGTTCACGTCCCTTTTTTTATCTCTGCCAAGATACGCCTCTGACATTGCTAACTCGCCTGCTTCCACCACTTCCACTTACAATGCATTCAGGCACCCATCACCCTCTAGACGAAAAATTTTCCCCATGCTTCTCCCCGAAACTGTCCCCCTCTTACCTTGAATCTGTACCCTCTTGTAGTTGACCTTTCCACCCTGTGGAAAAAGCCTTTAACTATTCACCCTATCTAATCCACCAAGCTGTACCTTTCCAGTGAGTTTATTCAGGGGAAGGTGGTGGCCGAGTGGTATTATCACTGGACTGTTAATATTCTGGGGACTTGGGTTCAAGTCCCTCCACGGCAGATGGTGGAATTTGAATTCAATAAATATCTGGAATTAAGAATCCAATGATGACCATGAATCCATTGTCGCGTGTCAGGAAAAAAACGCATCTGGTTCACTAATGTCCTTTGGAGAAGGAAACTGCCATCCTTACCTGGTCTGACTTACATGTGAATCCAGACACTCAGGAATGTGGTTGATTCTTAGCTGCCCTCTGGGTAATTAGGGATGGGCAATAAATCTTAGCGCAACTAGAGACGGCCCCTCATTCCATGAATGAATGAAGGAAAGAAAAACCTCTCCTCATAAATAGCACACTCCAGAGCAGGCAACATCCTTCTCTGAAGCATCCATGTCTTTCTGGTAGTGTGCCAACCAGAACGGTACGAAAGACTCTATACAGCTGTAACATAACTTGCCAACTTTTATATTCATGTCCTGACCGATGAAGATATGTGTGCTGTATGCCTTCTTGATCACTCTATTCAACCGTATTGTACTTTCAAGGATCTGTGGGCTTATACACCCAGATCCTTCAATATTTCAAAGGACCTAAGTGTTCTACCATTTATTGCATAATTCACACCTGAATTTGATCTTCCAAAATGCATCATCTTGCCTTTTCCTGGATTTGGGGTGGCACGGTGGCTTAGTGGTTAGCACTGCAGCCTCACAGTGCCAGGGACCCAGGTTCGATTCCAGCCTTGGGCAACTGTCTGTGCGGAGTTTGCACATTCTCCCTGTGTCTGCGTGGGTTCCCTCCGGGTGTTCTGGCTTCCTCCCACAGTCCAAAGATGTGCAGGCTAGGTGGATTGGCCACGCTAAATCGCGTGTAGTGTTCAGGGGTGTGTGGGTTATAGGTGGAATGGGTCTGGGTGGGATGCTCCAAGGGGAGGTGTGGATTTGTTGGGCTGAAGGGCCTGTTTCCACACTGTAGGGAATCTAATCTAATCTAAATTCCATCTGCCATTTCTCTGCCTAAACCTGCAATCAATCTGTGTCCTGCTATATTTTTTGATCATCCTCCTCACTATCTGCAACTCCACCAATTTTGGAGTCATCCGCAACTTACTAATCAGACCACCTATATTTTCCTCCAGGTCATTTATACATATTAGAAACAAGAAAGGTCCCAACACTGATCCTTGTGAAACACCATTAGGTACCGATCTCCATTTCGCAAAGCACCCTCCCACTGCTATTCTCTGTCTTCCATGACCAAGGCAGTTTTATATCCATTTATCCAGCTCACCCTGGACCCCATGAGGCTCTATCTTTTGTACCAGCCTGCCATGATGTACTTTATCAAATACCTGACTAATGCCCATGTAGATAACATCAAAAGCCCTTTGCTCATCAATCATTATTTTCACTTCCTCAAAAAGCTCAATCTAGTTGTTGAGAAATGACCTTCCCTGAACAAATCCACGTTGCCCATCGCTAACAATTCCATTCACTTCCAATGTGAATAAATCCTGTCTCCAACTCTTTCCCCACCATTGATGTTAGGCTCACTGGCCTGAGATTACCTAGATTATCTGTTTCTCTTCATAAAAAGAGGAACAACATCAGACAGTCCTCTAGAACTTTGTCTGAGACTAAAAAGGATATAAAAATATCTATTAGAGCTCAAGTTATTCCCTCCCTTGCCGCCCAGAGTTCAGGGATAGATCCCATCTGACCCTGGGGACTTGTCTATCTTAATGTATTGCAAGATACCCAACACATCAGCTTCATTATGTTGATCTGAGCAAGAGTATTCACATACCTTTCTGTAACCTCAGCATCCTTCTTCCCTCTCTTTTTGGTAAATGCCAATGTAAAATACTTATTAAGGAGCTCACCCATTTCCACTGGCTCGACATATAACTTCCCCCCTTTATCCTTGAGTGGGTCTATTCTTTCCCTTGCTAGCCTCTTACTCCTGGCATTTGTATAAAATGCCTTGACAGTCTCCTTAACTCTTCATAGCCTCTTTTAGCCCTCCTGTCTCCTTGTTTGAGCTCCTTTCTACTTCTCTATATTTTCCAAGGATTTTGTCTGGTTTTATTCTTAGACTTTAGGTATGTTTCCCTTTCTTTGACTAAGCTGATAATTTTTTCTATCAAGGTTTCTGAATCCTACCATTCCTATCCTTCATTTTCACAGGGTTTTGCCTGTCCTGTGCTCTAATCAACCTGTCTTTAAAAGACTGCCACATGTCAGATGTTGATTTACTCTCAAACATTCTCTCCTCATCCTCAATCTCAATTTCTTGCCTGATTTGGTTACAGTTGGCCTTCCCCAATTTAACATGTTCATCCAAGGTTCACTCTTGTGCTTATCCATAAGATTCTGAAAGCATACAGAATTATGGTCACTATTCCCAAAATGTTCCACGCTGAAACTTTGATCACCTGGCCAGGCTAATGTATCAATACCAGGTCCAGTATGGCCCTCTCCCTCATTGGGCTATCTATATACTGTTTCTAAATACCCTCACAACATACCTAACAAACTGATTTTCGTCCAAACACCTTGCACTAATAGAGTCCCAGAAAATATTTATGATTTTATTTGATTTATAATTGTCATGTAGGCACAGCGAAAAGTTTTGTTTTGCATGCATCACAGGCAGATCATACCATATAAAGATGATAGGGTGATAGAACATAGTGAGGAATAGAATGTATGGCTGCAAAGAAGACGCACAAAAAGCAAGATCAACATTAGATTTGAAACTTGAGAGGTCTACTCACAGTACAGTAATAGTGGGGAAGAAACGGTTCTTGAAGATATAGTACATGTGTTTAAGCTTTTGTATCTTCTTCCTGATGGAACAGCTTGGAAGAGATTATAAATGGAGTGGGAGGTGTCTCTGATGATGGTGGCTATCTTTCCGAGCAGCAAGATGTGTAGATTCAGTCCTTGAACAGAAGGTCAGCTTGCACGATGGATTAACCTGTGTTTACAACTCTCTGTAATTTCTTACGGTCCTGGCAGAGCAGTTACTATACTAAGCCGTGATGCATCCAGATACAATGTTTGCTACGGTGGACAGAATAGAATAGAAGAACAGAATCCCTACAGTGTGGAAACAGGCCCTTCGGCCCAACAAGTCCACACTCCTCAGAGCATCCCACCCAGACCCATCCTCTTATAACCCACCTAATCTACACATCCCTGAACACTGGGGGCAACTTAGCATGACCAGTCCACACATCTATAAAAGTTGGTGAGAGTCCTTGTGGACGTACCAAATTTCCTCAGCTCCTGTGGAACAAGAGGCATTGTGGTGCCTTCTTGAGTGTTACATTAACATGGGTGGACAGATTGTTGGTGATCGCCACTCCTAGGAACCTGACACTCTTGATCTCAGCACCACTGATGTAGACAGGGGAGTGCCCTACTCCTTGCTTCTCACCTCTTCAGTTTTTCTGCTGCTGAGGGAGAGAATTTTATCTTTATACCATGCTACCAAACAGTCTATCTCTTTCCTGATTTCTGTCTAGTCATTGCTTGATATCTGGTCTACAATGGTCGTGTCGTCAGTGAACTTGTAGATGGAGTTTGAAATCTGGCCACAAAGTCATGAGTGTACAGACAGTACAATAACAGGCTGAGTATTCATCCTTATGGGGTGGAAGTGTTGAGGATTGCATCTGTGTGTCAGGAAATTGAGGATCCAGGTGCAGAGGATGGAGCAGACACCTAGGTCTCGGAGTTTGGATATTAGCTTAGTTGGGATTATAGTGTTGAAGGTGGAGCTGTAGTCAATAAGTTGAAGCCTAAGCCTTATTATTGAAATGTTCAAGGGATGGGTGCAGGGCTAGATAGATGGTATTTACCATGGACCTACTGTACTAGTATGCAGATTGCAAGGGACTGAGGCAAGCTGGGAGGCCAGAGTCGATGTGAGCCATGACTAATCTCTCAAAGCCCTTTGTAATTATGGAGGTCAGAGCCATCATGCAATAGTCATTGAGGCACATTTCATGCATTTTCTTCGATACCAGGATGATAGTGGTCTTCTTGAAGCAGATGGGGACTTCCGATTGTAGAAAGAGAGTTTAAAGAAGTCAACTGGTTCATGCAGAACCTGACTGCACAGTTGAGGACTCAATCTGGGCCAATCATTTTCCTCAGGTTTACTCTCAAGAAGACCGATTTGATGTCTATAGGCAGTGACTGAGGGAACAGGTGCATCCGAGGCTATTGGTGAGGTGACATCCTTTCACTGGCCTTCTATTTGAAACAAGCGTGAAATGCACTGAGTGCATCAGGGAGGGATGTATTTTGGTCCTTATTCTGTTCTGCTTCACTTTATCACCCATTAAGTCATGTAGGCCTTGCCACAAACAGTGGGTGTCCATGTGGCTAGTTTGGATCTCTAATTTAGTCAGTATTGCCTCTTGGCATCTCTCATGGCCTTACAGTTATCCCATCTGGATTTCTTGTAAAGGTCGGGGTTGCCTATCTTGAACATCACATTCCTAGTCTTCAGAAGGCAATGGATTTTCTACTTCATCCTGGTTTCTGGTTGGGGAACATAGAGATTGACTTCTTTGGCATGCAGTCTTCTATGCCAGCGAAGTCCATGACGGTGGTCCGATGCTTGTATAGGTTGGCAGCTTAATTTTTGAATATGGACAAATCCATCAATTCCAAGCAGTCTAGCAGAAGCTCTTCTGCTGCCTCAGGCCAGCTTTGTAATACTTTCTGTACTAAGTCCTCATGTTTCAACTTCAGCTTATATTTGGGAGGGAAAAATCACTCACCTCAACAACCCTGTTATTTTCACTTCTTTCTAGAAACTGACTACAATCCTAGCACTGAGATTGCACTTTTCGTATCCTGAACTCTACCCATAATGCCTCACTGCAAGATCATCCTCCCCGCCACAGTATCTCCCTCAAAACAGCGGTGACATGTTCCCCAACCAGTGAAACAACTCCCCCATCTCTTTTGCTTCCTCCTTTGTATGGTCTAAAACATTGATATCATGGAACATTAAACTGCTAATCCTGTGCCTCCTTCATCCGTGTCTCTGTGATAGCAACAGCATCATAATAAGTGGTGTCAATTTAAGTCTGAGAGGAAGGAGCAATTTCTTCTCTGAGAGGATTGAGAGTGTTTGGAACTTATTGCCACAGACAGCTGTGGGGGCATAGTTCTTGTGTACACTTAAGGTTGAGAGAGATAGTTTTTTGATCAGTAGGATTACAGGGATAAAAGGCTTCAATCAAGAATTGAGAATGCACCCTTCCTATTCCTGAGCTCTACCCATAATGCCTTGAACCAAGGATTACAGGAAACGTAGAAAAGTGGATATTAGGAATGTCAGATCAGCCATAATTCTATTAAATGGCAGAGTAGGCTTGAGAGGCTGAATAAAAAACAAAAGAACTGCAGATGCTGTAAATCAGGAACAAAAACAAAATTGCTGTAAAAGCTCAGAAGGTCTGGCAGCATCTGCGGAGGAGAAAACAGAGTTAACGTTTCGGGTCAGGCAGTGGTCATAGCAGTCAGTGAAGATACATTCCAATGAGAAAGACACTGGAGGGCATGCACCTTCTATTTCTAATTAAAGAGGTTGAGTTCTGAGGAGGGGTCACTGGACCCGAAACATTAACTCTGTTTTCTCCTCCACTGATGCTGGCAGGCCTGCTGAGCTTTTCCAGCAACTTTGTTTTTGTTTGAGAGGCTGAATGGCCAATTCATGTTCCTATTTCTCATGGTCTTATGGCGCTAGTTAGGTTGCAAGTGACCATATGTCTTATTTGAGATTCAACGTTCCACTCCCCCTCAGGCCATGAGCGAGGGGGTAAAGACCCACACAGCCCTTAGCTGTTAGAGGGTCTCAGTTCCATTAATATTGGGATTTAGACACTGTGCTTGTTACTTTTCATCATTTACTCAATCTTCAGCAGCAGTGTGTGTGATATCTGTTATATTAAGGCCCAAAATATTCAGCAAAGGAACAGTTCTAAGAGATTGAGAATCCTCACTACCTGCGTGTAATTCACTTTTGGGATGATGAATGACCCCATACCATTTGGGAGCATGAAAACACATGCAACGTCCAGCGTTATTTTTAACCTGCTGCAGTGACAGTGGCTGTAATTTCATCGGGGTAGGATTGTCAGATCAGCAGGATCAGGCAGGGTTTCTTGATTCCCTTTGTTGGAGTGAGACGAGACTTTTACAGCCAGGATTTCGGGCTTACGTTATTAGCCATGTAGGATGTAGAATCTCGGTAGAATCTCCAATCAGTTGCTCTTAAATGATAAAAAGATCTGATACGATAGGTGAAAGAAAGCAATTTACTCTTGACTATCCCAGACAAGAGGCAATGTTCTGAAGCTAAACTGGTTGAGTTAAAACTTCAGACATGCGGTGCATTCTGTCTTGGCATATGCAGCTATTGAAACCTCTCTTCCCTTGTTCAGCTGATGAGAAATCATCTTTGTATTTAGGATCTGTGGATTCAGCACAGAGCAAGGCCATTGTGTTCCTTTTCACCCGTGCATTGTCTCATTTCCACACCCTTCCTAAAAACTGAAAATATTTATGATGTTCAAATATTTATCCAATTCTCTTTGGCAGTTACAATTGAATGTGCTTCTACCAGCCTTACAGACAAAGTATTCAATCAAAAATCACTGGATTTTAAATGAAAGAATCTCCACATTTAACTCTTCTTTTTTGTCAGATAACTTCAATCTGTCTCCTCCAGTTACTGATCCTTCTGCCAGTGAATCAATTCCTGCTTGTTTAGATTTTCAAACCTTTCATAATTTTTGAACACCTCACCTACGCTAAGGAGAAGAATTTAAGTTTCAACAGACCTGAGATCCTTCAACATGGGTAATATGCCTTTTGCCCTGTCATCAGTCCTGAGGTGTTCAAAATCCTCCAGCTGGGCCTGAATCAACAATTCATTAATGTTTTGCAAAGTTTACTTGCTTTTCACCCAGATTTTTGTGAAGGAGGTGGGCATTTTGACTCCATAAACCCTTCTCTATTTGGGAGGCCAGTACTCACCATAATTCTGTTCCAGGGAGGTTAGGTGGCATTGATTCAGTCCTATCACCTCCAAGATAGGCCCAAGATAGCAATGCAGGGGGGAGGGTGGTGCTCATAGCAGTCAGTGAAGATACATTCCAGTGAGAAAGGCACTGGAGGGCATGCACCTTCTATTTCTAATTAAAGAGGTCGAGAATAGTATTAAATTAAAAGGAAGAGCATTCATTCTGTGAACATGAGTGTCAGGTCAGAAAATCAGAAAAACAAAGAACGACCAAAATAGGAGAAAAAAGTTATTGGATATCAGAAAGCAAGCTAGAAATATTGCAGTAGATAGGAAGCATTTCTGTAGACATTTAAAAAGTAAATGAATAACTTAATTGAACATTGGTCCTCTAGAAAGGGAGCCAAGGGAACTAATGATGGAACCTAAGACAAAGAACCACCGACATTTGAAATCTGATACAAAACAGAAATTTCTGGAATTTCAGAAACTCAGCAGGTCTGGCAGCATCTGTAGAGAGAAAGCAGAGTCAACGTTTCGAGTCCAGTAACACTTCCAGGTGACCTGTTGAGGATTTTGTTTTTGTCTGTTGTTGCTACAGAAGATCGACAAACATTCCAGAAATAATTATTACTCAGGAGGTGATAAGGAGCGAGGAGCTCCCTACAATCATTACTGAGAAGTGGTTAATTGGTTTTAATTTTCCAGTATTCCTCAGATTCTTGAAATTAGTAAATGTTTCACAAAATTTTGGTGCTTTGTACTAGAAAGGACCGAAACTACACGCAGAAAGTGGGAAGCTACAGGCAAGTTAGAGTAACAAATTGTCATAGAGAAAATGCAAGAATCCACTGTTAAGTAGGTTAAAGCAGAGTACTTAGAAAATCTCAGTACAATCAGGCAGAGTCAGCATGATTTTGTGAAAGTGGAATCATGCTGACAATTGTGTTAAAGTTCATTGAAAAAGTTACAAGTAATCTTGATAAAGGGATACCAATGGATTTACAGCATTTGGATTTCCAGAAGGCATTTGACAAAGTGCCAGATCAAGGGTTACTGAGCAGATTTGGAGCCGATGTTGTGTGTATGGATAAAAGATTGATTAGTTAACAGGAAACAGAAAGTAAATATAAATGGGTCATTTTCAGGTTGGCAACACTAAAGTATCTCAAGGTCCAGAGGTGGGTACATTAACAAAAAATCATCCATGGACTGTGGGTGTTGCTGGCTGAGCCAGTGTTTATGGCCTATCCTTAATTGCCCTTGAGAAGATGGTGGTGAGCTGCCTTCTACAACCACTGCAGTCTATGTGCAGTAGGTAGATCCACAATGCCATTAGGGAGGGAGTTCCAGGATTTTGAGCTAGCAACACTGCAGAAACAGTGATATATTTGCAGGTCAGGATGGTGAGTGGCTTGGAGGGAAATGTGTAGGTGTTTCCATGTATCTGCTGCTCTTGTTCTTCTAGACAGAGGAAGTCACAGGTTTGAAAGTTACTGAATCAGGATCTTTGGTGAATTTCTGCAGTATACCTTTTGGATGGTACCTACTGCTGTTGCTGCAGGTTGATGTGGAGGAAGTAAATATTCGTGGATCTGGTGTGAATCAAGTGGGCTGATTTGTTCTCGTTGACACCAAACTTCTTGAGTGTTGTTGGAACTGCACTCATCCAGGCGAGTTCCATCCAGTTCTGAGGAAGGGTCACCGGACCCGAAATGTTAACTCTGTTTTCTCCTCCACAGATGCTGCCAGACCTAGTGAGGTTTTCCAGCAACTTTGTTTAAGTTCCATCACACTCCTGACTTGTACTTTGTAGGTGGTGGAAAGGCTATGGGAAGTTGGGGGCTGGGGTAGGGTGGGGGGAGTTACTTGCTGCAAGATTCAGAAACGTTAACATGATCTTGTAGCCGCACTATTTATATGGTGACTCCAGTTCAGTTCTAAGACCAGAGGGCACACGTTTAAGGTGAGAAATAAGTGGTTTAGAGGACATCTGAGAAAGATCCTTTTTTACCCAGAGAGTGGTCAATACATGAAACACACTGCCTGAAAGGATGATAAAGGCAGGTACTCTCATAAGAGTTACAAAGTCTCGAGTTGAACACTTAAAATGCCAGGGCACAGTTGGCTTTGGGCCAAGTGGCAGCACAGTGGCTAGCTTTGCTGCTTCATAGTGTAAAGGACATGGGTTCAATTCCAGCCTTAAGTGACTGTCAGTGTGGAGATTGCACGTCCTCCTCATGTCTGTTAGGTGCTCTGGTTTCCTCCCACAGTCCAAAGATGTGCAGGTTAGATGGATTGGCTATCGTAAATGCAGGGTTAGGGTAGGGCCAGGAGCTAGATCTGGGTGGCATGCTTTTGAGGGGACTGCTACAGGCCTAATAAGTCAAACAGCCTGTTTCTGTCCTGTAGGGATTCTATGATGCTAAATGCAGGCAAAACGGCATCAGCACAGTTTCATGTTTGTTCATCAGCGTAGACTGAAGGGTCTGTTTCTATGCTGTATGACTTTATGACTATTCCAGCATTTGAGGAGTCATGAAAGGTGTTGAATATTGAGAATTACAGAGTCATACAGAACAGAAACAGACCGTTTGTTCCAACTTGTCCATGCCAACTACCTATCTCAAACCGAATTAGTTTCATTTGCCTGTGTTTGGTCCATGTTCACCCAATCCTTTTCTATTCAAGTCCAGATGTCTTTTAAATATTGTAATTGTGCCCATCTTTACTACTTCCTCTGGTTCCATACATGCATCCACCCTCTGTGTGAAAAAATTGCCCCTCAGGTCCCTTTTAATTCTTTCCTCTCTCATCTTAAACCTATGTCCTCTAGTTTTGAACTCCCCAATTTGAGGTGAAAGTCCTTGTCTATTCATCTTATCCATGTCTCTCATGATTTTATAAACCTCTATGCGGTCTTGCCTAAGCCTCTGATGCTCCAGGGAGAAAAGTCCCAACCTATCCAACCTCGCCCTTTAGCTCAAACTTTCTAGTCCCAGCAACATCCTCATAAATTTGTTTTTTCCCATTCCTAGTTTAACAAAATCCTTTCTATAGCAGAGCGATCAGAATTGTGCACAGTACTCTAAAGTGGCCTCATCAATGTGTTGCATAGCCGCAACGTAGTGTCCCAACTCCTATTCTCAATGTTCTGACCAATTACGGCAACGTGCCAAACGCCTTCTTCAACACCCTTTCTACCTGCGACACCATGTTCAAGGAACTATGTTCCTGAACCCACAAGTCCCTCTGTTCAAGAAAACATCCAAGGACCCTATCATTGACGGAGCAAGTCCTGCCCTGATTTGCCTTACCAAAATGCAATGCCTTGCTTTTATATCAACTTTTGATGAGAGATAGGTCATTCATGAAGTAACTGAAGATGGTTGGGCCTCCAACAAAAGCCTGAGAAACCCCTGCGGAGATGACCTGGAGCTATGATTGACTACCATGCTCTTTTATACCAGGTGAAACTCCAATGAACAACTTTCCCCTGATTCAAACTAGCTCTAGTTTTCCGAGCTAATCTTGACACCACACTCTGTCAAAAGTTGCCTTGATTTCAAGGGCAGCCTACGACATATATCAATGAATTGGATGAAGGCAGATAATGTATGGTTTGCTAAATTTGCTAGTGATGAAAAGATAGATGCATGGATAAGATGTGGGAAGGATATGAAATAAAAATAATTTGAGTGAATGGGCCAAAATGTGGCAACTGGAGTAGAATGTGTGAAAATTGGACTTTTCCACTCTGGCAACAGAATAAAAAAGCAGTATGTCATTTAAACAGAAAGCAATTGCTGATATCTGAGGTACAGAGGTATCTGGATATCCTGGTGCATGTGTTATACAGAGGCCATTGGAATATTGCCATTTATTACAAGTGGCTTGAAATATAGAACTCAGCATGGTTTACTGTAATTCTACATAACATCGGTGAGAAAATACCTGGAGCACTGTGTCCAGTTTTAGTCTCATTATTTCAGAAAGGATATAATTACGTTAGAAACATGCTGAGAAGGCTCACATGACTTATACTTGAACCAGGGAGCAGTGATGGTGGAGGGAATGTGTTTGTGTTTGTTGAAGGGGTTGCGGGAGGTTTGAATGTGGGCTATTTCCCTTATTAAGAAAGGGAGTGGCTGACCCTGTTTCCATTGCAGTTTTGAAGAATGAGACATGACATTCATTCATTGAAACAGGTATCTGGCAAGGATCTGGCATCTCATTCCATGCACGCTTCACCCTCTGAGTGAAAAAGTTGCCCTTTAGGTCCCTTTTAAATCTTTCCCCTCTCACCTTAAATCCATGCCCACGAGTTTTTATTGAGTTCTATGAGAAGGTGACCAAACAGTTGGATGAGGGTAAAGCGATTGATGTGGTATATATGAATTTCACCAAAGCGTTTGATAAGGTTCCCTATGGTAGGCTATTGTATAAAATATGGAGTCATGGGATTGAGGGTGATTTAGTGGTTTGGATCACAAATTGGCTAGTTGGAAGAAGACAGAGGGTGGTGGTTGATGGGAAATGTTCATCTTGGAGTTCAGTTACTGTTGGTGTACCGCAAGGATCTGTTTTGGGGCCACTGCTATTTGTCATTTTTATAAATGACCTGGATGAGGGCATAGAAGGATGGGTGAGTAAATTTGCAGATGACACTAAAGTTGGTGGAGTTGTGGATAGTGTGGAAGGATGTTGCAGGTTATAAAGGGACATAGATAAACTGCAGAGATGGGTTGAGAGGTGGCAAATGGAGTTTAATGCAGATAAGTGTAAGGTGATTCACTTTGGAAGGAGTAACAGGAATACAGAGTACTGGGCTAATGGTAAGATTCTTGGTAGCGTGGATGAGCAGAGAGATCTCAGTATCCGCGTACATGGATCCCTGAAAGTTGCCACCCAGGTTGATGGGGTTGTTAAGAAGGCGTACAATGTGTTAGGTTTTATTGGTACAGAGATTGAATTTCGGAGCTATGAGGTCATGTTGCAGCTGTACAAAACTCTGGTGCGGCCGCACTTGGAGTATTGCGTACAGTTCTGGTTGCCGCATTATACAAAGGATGTGGAAGCATTGGAAAGGGTGCAGAGGAGATTTACCAGGATGTTGTCTGGAGGGAAGGTCTTAAGAGGAAAGACTGAGGGACTTGAGGCTGTTTTCATTAGAGAGAAGAAGGTTAAGAGGTGACCTAATAGAGATATACAAGATGATCAGAGGATTAGATAGGGTGAACAGTGGAGATGGCTAGCACAAGGGGACATAGCTTTAAACTGAGGGGTGATAGATATAGGACAGATGTCAGAGGTAGGTTCTTTACTCAGAGAGTAGTAAGGGCATGGAATGCCCAGTCTGCAATAGTAGTAGTCTCCCCAAATTTAAGGGCATTTAAATGGTCATTGGATAAACATATGGATAATAATGGAATAGCGTAGGTTAGATGGGCTTCAGTTTGGTTTCACAGGTCGGCGCAACATTGAGGGCTGAAGGGCCTGTACTCCGCTGTAGTGTCCTATGTTCTATCTATTTTAGTTAGCCCTAATTGTTTAACACCTCCTCGTTCAAGTGGCAGTATCCTCTTCTCCTTTCTTCTGTAATAGAGTCTTTCGGGTTTTAAGTTGTATTAGCTGCTGTTCTCACTCTTTTTGTCTATTTTATTTCCTTTGTTATTTTTCTCTGTACATTCTGTGTTCTACTTTGTTCTCTGTATATTATAAAACTGACATTTGACATGAGGTTATTTTTACTGTTACATTACAATCACTACTTTTAGATTTTTAGTAAGTTCTAGCTTTGAATGCTACTTTTTCCCCCTACTCCATATGTGTCTTCAGAAAATGAACCATCTCATTTGTAACTGCCTCCATACTTACAGATCAAACACCAGGAAGTAGAAGCTTGATGATTCATAGCAATCGTTGAGTGAAACTGTAACAGAAAAGAACAAAAGTGTAACTCACCAGTTTTATTTCTTGAGGAACAAAGTACTGAAGATACTGGAAATCTAAATGCAGTAATAGGGGAGTCAGTAAAGACCCTGCCCAACTTGCTGAGAATTCTCAGCACTTTTTCTATTCATTATTGCTTTTCTTTCTTGCCTCCTGAAATCTTCTTGGATTATGCCAATCTGCAGCCCAGGGACAAATTGCAATAGCTACTGCCAACACCAGTCTCCTCTTCAGCCCCACGGATTATGGCAAGGTTGAGATCGTGAACTTGCCCTCATGCTCTCCAAGTAATATAATCAAGCAGAGTCAGCATGGCTTCACAAAGGGGAAATCATGCCTGACAAATTTATCAGAATTCTTCGCGGTAACAAGTCGGATGGATAAAGGGGAAGCAGTGCATGCAATGTATTTAGATGTTCAGAAAGCATATGGTATAAGATATCACATGTCAAACGACATAACATAGAACATAAAACAATACAACGCAGAACAGGGCCTTTGGCCCTTGATGTTGCGCCGACCTGTGAACTAATCTAAGCCCCTCCCCCTACACTATCCCATCATTATCCATGTGCTTATCCAAGGACTGTTTAAATGCCCCTAAATGTGGCTGAGTTAACTACATTGGCAGGCAGGGTGTTCCACGCCCTTACCACTCTCTGAGTAAAGAACCTGCCTCTGACATCTGTCTTAAATCCATCACCCCTCAAGTTGTAGCTATGCCCCCTTGTACAAGCTGAAGTCATCATCCTTGGAAAAAGACTCTCACTGTCCACCCTATCTAATCCTCTGAGCATCTTGTATGTCTCGACTAAATCCCCTCTTAGCCTCCTTCTCTCCAATGAGACCAGACCCAAGTGCCTCAGCCTTTCTTCATAGGGCCTGTGCTCCAGACCAGGCAACATCCTGGTAAATCTTCTCTGAACCTTTTCCAATGCTTCCACATCCTTCCTGTAATGGGGGCGATCAGAACTGCACGCAGTATTTCAAATGAGGCTGCACTAGCATTTTGTACAATTGCATCATGACATCAAGGCTCTGGAACTCAATCCCTCGATCAATAAAACCTAACACACCGTAAGCCGCCTGAACAGCACTATCAATCTGGGAGGCAACTTTCAGGGATCTATGTACACGGACACCAAGATCCCTCTGCACATCTACACTACCAAGAATCTTTCCATTGACCCAGTATTCTGCCTTCCTATTATTTCTCCCAAAGTGATTCACCTCACATTTATCCGTATTAAACTCCACTTGCCACCTTTCGGCCCAATTCTGCAGTTTATCCAAGTCTCCCTGCAACCTGCAACATTCTTCCACATTGTCCACCACTCCACCGACTTTAGTGTCATCTGCAAACTTACTAACCCATCCACCTATGTCTGCATCCTAGTCATTTATAAAAATGACAAACAGCAGTGGTCCTAAAACAGATCCTTGAGGCACACCACTGGTAACTGGACTCCAGGCTGATTATTTTCCGTCAACCACCACTCGTTGCCTTCTTTCAACTCTAAACTGCTTAATCTCCCTCAATCCTGTGCCTCTGTATTTTCTCCAATAGCCTACCACGTGGAACCTTATCAAAGGCTTTACTGAAGTCCATGTACACCACGTCAACTGCCCATAGTGTTGGAGTTGGTATATTATCATGGATACAGGATTGACTAACAAATAGAAGACACGGCAGCACGGTGGCTCAAAGGTTAGTACTGCTGCCTCACAGCACCAGGGACCTGGGTTTGATTCTAAACTTGAGCGACTGTCTGTCCCATGTCTGTGTGGGTTCCTTCCGGTACTTCAGTTTCGTCCCACTGTCCAAAGATGCGCAGGTTAGGTGGATTGGCCGTGCTAAATTGCCCACAGTGTTCAGGGATGTGTAGCATAGGTGGGCTATAGGGGGATAGGTCTGGATGGGATGCTACAACGGTCGGTGTGGACTTGTCAGGCCGAGGGCCCTGTTTCCACACTGTAGGGATTCTATGAGTTGGGATAAGGGGGGCATTTTCAGGCTGGCAGTGGAGTATCACCGTGATTATTTCCGATACATAATTGACCAGGCTACGTAAAATACATGTACTATGGCCAAATTTACAGATGACACCAAACGCAAGTGATGAGGATGACACAAAAAAAACTGCAGAAGGACATAGACATGTTAATCATGTAGGCAAAAACTTGACACACTGAAAATAATATGCGTTTGGTGTCATCTGTAAATTTGGCCATAGTACATGTATTTTACGTAGCCTGTGAGGCAGCAGTACTAAACACTGAGCCACCGTGCCACCATGTCTTCTATTTGTTAGTCAATCCTGTATCCATGATAATTTACCAACTCCAACACTCTGGGCAGTTGACGTGGTGTACATGGGCTTCAGCATTTTGATTTTGTGGAATAGTGGAGCAGACTCAATGGGCTGAATGACCTACTTCTGTTCCTATGTCTTATGGTCTAATAAGAGTCCCGAAGTTTATGTATTCATCTTTCACAATATAGCCAACTTGTTTTGTGGTCTTAAATTCCCTGAATGTTACACATATTGAACTGCAAAACTAGAAGGGAGTATTCATCCTTTACTCAATCACAATAAAAATGGTGATGCATGTGATGAAAGGAACTGCTAAGGTAAACATTTTATGGATTATTTGTCAGATTTCAATGGAATTTTTCAGTTCTGATACCCATTATATACAAAACTATGCTTGGCTTCGCAAAGTACACAATTTCCCACTCTGTGCCTGCAGCGTCACCAGCACTTAACAATTAGAGAAATTACCGCATGTTTGGATCACTGGATGCAATTTCTAAAAAGAAATTCTGACATGTAAATATTGTTGGCTGAGTAAACTTTGTTGCCCAACTTTAACTGCCCTGGAGAAGATGGCAGTGAGTCACCATCTTGAATCGCTGCAGCCCATGTGGTGAAGGGAAACCCATTATGTTTTCAGTGAGGGAATTGGAGGATATTCCAATGCGTCTGCTGACCTTGCCCTTTGAGCTGTTGTGTATTTGAAAGATGCTGTCAAAGATGCCTTGGCAAATTTCTGCATTACATCTTGTAGATGGTACATGTTGTTGCCATTGATGGGAAAGAGTGAATGTTGAAGATTTTGGATGAAATGACGATCTAACAGGCTTTTTTAAAAACACAGAACATAGAACATTACAGCACAGTACAGGCCCTTCGGCCCTTGATGTTGTGCCGACCTGCCATACCAATCTGAAGCCCATCTAACCTACGCTATTCCATGTACATCCATGTGCTGGTCCAATGACAACTTAAATGTACTTAAACTTGGCGAATCTACTACCGCTGCAGGCAAAGCTTTCCATACCCTTACTACCCCCTGAGTAAAGAAACTACCTCTGACATCTGTCCTATATCTTTCACCCCTCAATTTAAAGCTATGCCCCCTTGTGCTCGCTGTCACCATCCTAGAAAAAAGGCTCTCTCTATCCACCCTATTTAACCCTCTGATTATCTTGTATGTCTCAATTAAGTCACCTCTCAACTTTCTTCTCTCTAACGAAAACAGCCTCAAGTCCCTCAGCCTTTCCTCGTAAGACCTTTCCTCCAGACCAGGCAACATCCTAGAAAATCTCCTCTGCACCCTTTCCAAAGCTTCCACATCCTTCTTATAATGCGGTGACCAGGACTGTACACAATACTCCAAGTGCCGCACCAGAGTTTTGTACAGCTGCAGCATAACCTCTTGGTTCTGGAACTCGATCCCTCTATTAATAAAAGCTAAAACACTGTATGCCTTCTTAACTGCCCTGTCAACCTAGGTGGCAACTTTTAAGGATCTGTGCACATGGACACCGAAATCTCACTGCTCATCTATACTACCAGGAATCTTACCATTAGCCCAGTACTTTGCATTCCGGTTACTCCTACCAAAGTGCATCACCTCACACTTGTCTGCATTAAACTCCATTTGCCACCTATCAGCCCAGCTCTGCAGCTTATCTATGTCTCTCTGTAACCTACAACATCCATCGTCACTATCCACAACTCCACCAACCTTAGTGTGCAAATTTACTAACCCATCCTTCTACACCCTCATCCAGGACATTTATAAAAATGACAAACAGCAGTGGACCCAACACCGACTCCAGGATGAACATTTCCCATCAACCACCACCCTCTGTCTTCTTTCAGCAAACCAATTTCTGATCCAAACCGCTATATCTCCCACAATTCCATTCCTCCGCATTTTATACAATAGCCTCCTGTGGGGAACCTTATCGAAAGCCTTGCTGAAATCCATATACACCACAATAACCGGTTTACTCTCATCTACTTGTTTGGTCACCATTTTCTTTGATGGTATCTTCTTGAATGTTGCTAAAGCTGTACACATCAGGAAACTGAAGAATATTCCATCACAATTGTGTTTGGAGATGGACGACAGGCTTTGGAAGGTCAAGAGTGAGTTACCCACTTTACTCTGATCTCCTTTCACAGCACAAGTGTGGCGAAATAAGAGTAACTTCTGGGATGCTGTGGGGGATTCAGCACTAGTAATGCCACTGAAAGTCAAGTTGTGATGGCTAAATTTTCACTTGTTGGAGATGGCCATTTTCTGGCACTTATGTATGTTACCTGGTATTCATCAAGTAGCATTCACCTGGATGCTGTCCAGGTCTTGCTGCATATGCATATGGGCTGCTAAGGAGCTGCAAATGGCACTTAACAAGGGAAACACCATCTTCCCATGCAGTCTGTTGAGCTGTAAGAATTTTATATATTTCAATTAGGTGTCCTCTAATTTTCTAAACTCCAGTCAATATGGATCTAATCTCTTCTCATTTGACAGAAGTGCCAACCTAGGAATCAGTCTGGTAAATTAACTGCAGGTTGCCTTGCTATGATAGGCATTGTTACAGAGACTTTGAGGAATGCTTTCAGATACTACATTGTTCTGCCTGCGATTGCATAATCTAACTTAGTAGGCAGTTCTTACTGCACCTGTCTGTGTGGTGTTTCCACATTCTCGTCGTGTCTGTGCAAGTTTCTGCCAGGTGCTCTAGTTTCCTCTCACGGTCCAAAGATGTGCACGTTAGGTGGATTGGCCATGCTAAATTGTCTATAGCGTCCAGGGATGTGTAAGTTAGGTGGGTTAGCCATGGGAAATGCAGGGCTACAGGAAACAAGGCAGGGGGTTGGGATCCTTTTCAGATGTTCAGTGTGGCCTTGTTGCACTGAATGGCCTGTTTCCATACTGTAAAGATTCTTTTAAAAAAATTAACCCTTTCAGACCTGAAAATCCTCAAGGGTTGAAACACCCACAGTAATACAGCAATGCCCTTGTACTGAGATAACTAGCCTCCGACAACCAAAGGAAAATGTTCTCCTTGATTCCCAATCATTTCAGTTGCACTATGGCACCTTGATGAATTTCCTCAGCTAACCGGCAGTGTCCAAATTTCTCTACACTTATCATGGGTAGATCATGAAAATCTTTTTCCCATGGCAGCCATATCTGGATGAGCACAGTAGGCTGTGGAGCAAGTGCAGATAAGTGGGATTAGCATAACTTTGAGACAGTAGGAGCTGCCGATGTTGGAGAATCTGAGATAACAAGGTGTAGAGCTGGATGAATGTAGCAGGCCAAGCAGCATCAGAGGAGCAGGAAAGCTGATGTTTCAGGCCTAGACCCTTCTGGGGAAGGGGGTTCTGAAATAAATGAGGGAGAGGGGGAGGCGGATCGAAGATGGATAAAGGAGAAGATAGGTGGAGAGGAGACGGACAGGTACGGGAGGCAGGGATGGAGCCAGTAAAGGTGAGTGTAGGTGGGGAGTTGGGATGGGTGTTGGTCAGTCATGGGAAGACAGAGAGGTCAAGGAGACGGGGATGAGGTTGTTAGGTAGGAAGTTGGGGTAGGGGTTGAGGTGAGAGGAGGAGATAGGTGGGAGAAAGGATGGACAGTTCAAGGAGGCGGGTTTGAGCTGGGCTGGTTTTTGGATGAGGTTGGGGCTGGGGACGAGTTGGGCTGGTTATGGGATGAGGTCGGAGGTGGGGAGATTTTGAAGCTTATGAAGTCCACATTGAAACCATTGGGTTGCAGGGTTCCCAAGTGGAATATGAGTTATTGTTCCTGCAACCTTTGGGTGGCATCATTGTGGCACTGCAGGAGGCCCATGATCGATATGTCGTCCAAGGGGTGGGAGGGGGAGTTGAAATGGTTTGCGACTGGGAGGTGCAGTTGTTTGTCGTGAACCAAGCGTAGGTGTTCCACAAAGCGGTCTCCAAGCCTCTGCTTGGTTTTCCCGATGTAGTGGAGGCCACAATGGGAACAGCGAATAAAGTATACCACGTTAGTGAATGTGCAGGTGAACATCTGTTTAATGTGAAAGGTTTTCTTGACGCCTGGGATGGGGGTGAGGGGAGAGGTGTAGGGCCGGGGTAGCACTTCCTGTGGTTGCAGGATAAACTGCCAGGGTTGATGGGGTAGCGGGGAGTGTGGAGCGAACAGGGGACTCACGGAGAGCGCGGTCACGCCGGAATGCAGATAAGGGTGGAGACGATAAAATGTCTTTGGTAGTTGGGTTGGATTGCAGATGGCAGAAGTGAAGGATGATGCTTTGGATCCAGAGGTTGGTGGGGTGGTACGTGAGGACAAGGGGGATTCTGTTTTTGTTGTTATTGCGGGGAGGGGGTGTGAAGGATGGGTTGCGGGAAAAGCAAGTGAGGCAGTCGGGGGGTTTTCGACCACTGTGGAGGGGAAATTGCGGTCCTTGAAAAAACAGGACAATGGGATGTCGGGGAGTGGAATGCCTCATCTTGGGAGCAGATGCGGCAGAGACGAAGGAATTGGGAATAGGGGATGGCATTCTTGCAGGAAGGTGGGTGAGAGGAGGTGTATTGTAGGTAGCTATGGGAGTTGGTGGACTTGAAATAGATATCGGTTTCCAGGTAGTTGCTAGAGATTGAAACAGAGAGGTTCAGGAAGGTGAGAGAGGTATCAGAGATGGTCCAGGTGAAGTTAAAGTTGGGGTGGAAGGTGTTAGTAAAGTGGATGAACTGGTCAAGCTCCTCCTGGGAGCCCGAGGCGGTGCCGATACAGTCATCAATGTAACGGAGGAAGAGCTGGGGGATGGGGCCTGTGTAGCTTTGGAAGAGGAACTGTTCCACGTAACCTACAAAGATGCAGGCATAGCTTGGGCCCATGCAGATACCCATGGCCACTTCCTTTGTCTGTAGAAACTGGGAGGAATTGAAAGAGAAGTTGTTAAGGATGGGGATGAGGTCAGCTAAGCAAATAAGGGTGTCAGTGGAAGGAGACTAGGTGGGCCTGCGGGACAGGAAGAAGCGGAGGGCCTTTAGGCCATCTGCATGGGGAATGCAGGTGTGTAGGGTCTGGATGTCCATGGTGAAGTATAATTTTGTTTTTGTTTGTCAGCAGAGACAGGGTAGGCTGAAGAGCATGTTTCTATGGTGTATGACTCTATGATTCTAAAATGTGTTCAGACAAACTTTTGATGTTGTCTTTGACCAGGGGAAAAACAGTCCTCTCTCCCATAATTGTATTTGTCTCCTTTATCCCTCCTCTCTGGTAAGAAAATTTTGTTTAAATTGGTTCACAAACCTGTCCATGCCATTAAAATTGATCTAAAATATGTAACTTCTGCTGAGAGCTGGGACTTGCTCCAGAACAGGCTGCACCCTTAATAAATCTACTCTACTACAGCTACAATACCAACAATGTGGGCATTCCCAACTGTCCCGCTAATTGGATAGATGCCAATATTGTAGCTGTACTGGAATAGTTTGACGAAGGTCAGGGCTGATTCTGGGATGAATGTTAGCTCACAGCCAAACTTATACTGTATAATTCAATTTTAGTGGTATGTGTGTATTTGTGAACTTATAGTGTAAAACTTATAGAGAATAGGATATGATCTCCATCACGAGGGCTGAAATGGCAACTAAAGTGGTGACTTTGGTAAGATACAGCAAGAAAAACTGCTCAGTCTTGTAGCGAGAAATAATCCACCAAAATTTATGCAACTTGCACTTAGTCAAAAAAAACAGTAATATCCCACCTCTGTGACTCATTGAACATAACATAGACTATGCAACACAGGAAACAAGTCCTTTGGCCTAGGTCTGTGCTGACCATGATGCCATTCTAAAATAATCCCATCTTGATGCATATCCCACTTTTGTTGATATTTCTGTCTAAATGCCTTTTAAAAAGGACAACAGCAACCCTATCATCCTCTTCAATAATTTAACACCAGAATTTGGTCATAGAAACACAAGCATTGCCAATAGACCCTGCCCTCCCACATGAGCCCTAAAACAGGACACCAGAATAAATCAAAGGATTGTACATTGATGAAGTTATATATACTATTATATGAGATATTGCAGGCTGCAATATGAGCACAGAGAATGACAATTTTAATGCAACTGAAATAACAATGCAGCTTTTAACATTCAACTTTGAACTGAAATTCCCTCCCGAAAGGCATTCTGGGTCTACCATCAGCACCAGGATTGCAGGGGTTGAAGAAGGCAGTTCATCTTCACCTTCTCAAGGATACCTAGAGATGGGCAATAAATGCAGGCCAGCCAGTGAAACCCACATCTCACAAATGAATAATAGAAAAACTTGTAAACACGAGATGTAGCTGGATGAATTTCAGTCAGGGATTGCTACTTTAGGAACAGCAACTTTGTTGATCAGATACAAAACAACAGAAAGTACATTGGGCTGAACATGATGTTTTATTTAATTATGAACAGTTGACTTAAATAACTACAACACTGACATGAATAATTTCCTTCCCTGCTGGTAGTCTTTATTCTCCACATCGTCCCACATCCACTCGATTACTTTCAATCCAGCTATTGTCTACATTTATATCAGTGCTTTTACCTCAGATCATGGATTTTCTCAACTCGGCCATCACCCCTCCAATTGTATGTCCAAATTTAAACTACTGGATCAGTTTTAAGCTGACTTATTGAACAAAATAGAGTTTGTTCCAATTTGATGGGGTTTAGTCACCTCAAATACTATGGTGAGCCACTCCCAGTGAAGTCCTCTACTTAGAGTGCATTCTATGCCTATGCCACCCTCACTGCTTCCTCTAAGTGTTGTTCAATATGGAGGAGTACTGATTTATCAGGCCAGGAGGTGGGGGTTGGGGGTACATGGTCATTAGAAGGTTTACTTGTCCATGTCTGACCTGATGATATGAGACCTGATGGAATCCAAATCAATGTTGTGAACTCCAGGGACCACTCCCACCAAACTATATGCCACCTTTGCTGGTCTGTCCTGCTGGTGATGAATTATGTCATACTGGCTGGTGGGGCGATCCGATGTCACACTTTTGCTTACTAATCTTTAGAACTGCTCTCACAACTTTGGCACTTCTCCCCAGATGTAAATGCTTGCCACATCTGTTGTCTATGATCATAGCATCTACTCCATTCTTCAATAGCTGTTCTATTATTACAGATTTAGCCTGGATGACTTACTCACTTATATGTGGGTGCCCTGAGACCTGCTTAAGGATGCTGATTTCTTGTGCAGTGGATGTACAAATCTCTTCCAGTTCCTCTGGAGTCAGATGCTCAGATGTGATGTCAATAATCTTTACAGCATATTCTATTTCTGTCTTCCTCTTGATACAGCGCCTGACAATACTGCTGACACCCCTGGGAAGAGATGGAAAAGAACACTTGATAAACTAGAGATTGACTTAGTCAAAGTTTTTAGCTGAGGACTCATAGTAATTGTCTGAATCTGTAAATGGACTAGATCAAGAACAGCATAACTGGAGAAGGCAGAAGAATAAGATTAAGAAACATATCAACCATGATTGAACAGCAGAGTAGATTTGATGAGCTGAATATTGTAGGTAGTATGCACTGCTGCTACTGAGTGTTGGTGGTGGAGGGGGTGGATGCTTGTGGATGTGGTGCCAATCAAGTGGGGTGCTTTGTCCTGGATGGTGTTAAACTTTTTGAGTGTTGTTGGAGCTGCACTCATCCAGGCAAGTGGAGAGTATTCTATCACACTCCTGACTTGTGCCTTGTAGATGGTGGACGTGCTTTGGGGAGTCAGGAGATGAGTAACTTGTTGCAGTATTCCAAGCCTCTGATCTGGTTTTATAGGCACTGTGTTTATGTTAGACATTCATGTCAATAATAACCCCCTGGATGTGGAGTACTCAGTGATACTAATACCACTGAAGGGTTAGAATTATTGGTATTATTGGTATTGGTATTATTATTGGTATTGCTATTATTGGTAACAGTCTTAGCCTGGCATTTGTGTGACACAAATGTTACATCCCAACTGTCAGCCCAAGCCTAGATATTGTTCAGATGTTGTCACATTTGAACACGGATTGCTTCAGTATCCGAGGAGTTGTAAGTGGTGCTAAACATAGTGCAATTATTGATGAATATCCCCACTTCTTACCCTATGATGGAGGGAAGGTCATTGATAAAACAGCTCAAAATGGTTGGGCCTAGGACACTACCCTGAAGTGACGTCCTGGAGCTGCGATGATGACTCACCTCCAACAACCAACCACAACCATCTTCCTATGTGCCAGGTTTGACTTTCTTGATCCTTTTATGAGCAGTAACATTTTCACCCTATCCACTGTATCCAGCCTGCTCATGATTTTGAAGATGCCTCCTTCTCTCCAAGGAGAAAGTCCAAACTTCTTCACCCAATCCTTGTAACTACATCCCTGAGACCACCTTGCAAATTGCTTCGACACTCACCCCGATGCAGTCATATCCTTGTGTTGCCCAGAATTGTACACAATACTCCAGCTGAAGTCTTACAACTGTCTTGTACAAATTCAACATCATTTCCTTGCTCTTGTACTCTATAGCCCGGTTATTGAAGACTAGACACTGTATGCTTTATTAACTGTTCTCTTTACCTGTTCTGTTACCTTCAATGATCTATACACATCAACACATATGTTACTCTGCTCCTGCAGCTGCTTTAGAATTGTACCACCTGTTTTGTCTTTCAATGCTCCTCCCACTAAAATGCACAACCTCACACTTCAATGCATTAAACCTCCTCCGCCACCTATTTACCCACTGCACCAAACTATCACCTTGTGGCATTCTCCATTGTCCTCTTTACAGTTTAAACTTCTCCCAAATTGCAGCTGCAACCTTTGAAATCTTCTTTGCATGCCAAGATCTGGATTGTTAATATATATTAAGAAAAACAAGAGTCCCAATCACAAACCCATGGAAATCCATTATAAACTTTCCTTCAACCCAAAAATATCCATTGACCATTCTTCTCTGTTTCCTATCATTCAAAACAATTTTGTTTGCACATTGCTACTGGCCCTTTTAAACCACTGCCTTTCCTGACAAGTCTGTTGTGTGGCACAACAACAGAAGTTTGGAAGTCTATGCATACTAAATCAATGGTGCTCCCTTTATTGAATCTTCCTGTTGCCTCCTCAGCAAGTCAGTTAAACATGATTTCCCTTTAGAAATCCATGCTGAAAGCTTTCTATTCAACCCACCATTTTCCTTGTGACTACTAATTATATATCAAATAATTATTTCTAGAAACTTCCCCACCATGATGTTGTACTGACTGCTCTGTAATTGCCTGGGTTATCCTTACAACATTTCTTGAACAGGCCGTAATGCTTGCAATTCTCCAGTTTTTGGCTCCTCCCTGAGTCCAGGGAGGATGAAAGGTTGTGGCCAGTGCCTGCAATGTCTATTCTTACTCGAATACATCCTTTCCCATCCAGTGTCTTGTCAACTTTAAGTACAAACAATCTATCCAACATTTCACCTTCAAATTTGAACCTTTTCAGAGGTGCAACTCTGAATCACAGTTTTCTCCTCTGTCACCATGGCTATGTATTGTCAATTCCTAATTGTTCTTAAGAAGATGGTAATGAACTGTCTTCCTGAACCACTGCATCCATTTGGTGCAAGGATATCCACAGTACTGTTAGGGAAAGGCTTCCAGGAATTTGATCACTGAGTGAAGGAATAATGAATCTTCCCAAGTCAGAATGGTGAATGGAAAGGAAACTGCAGGTAGTGATTCTGTACTCCACATAGTGACCATGGTATCATGTATGTTCTGCCTTTGTCCTTCTAGATGTGAGGTGGTTTCCAAGGAGTCTTAATGACCTCATATTCAGAACCTTTATTTCTGATCCAATTTTGGACTTGTCTATCATTAATTTAAACCTTACTGAATTATGGTTGGTAATGTGGTGCCTTCTTTCCTGTACCTGCAATCATTTCACATCTACCTCTTGTCTGCCTGAATTGCCTAAAATTAGGTTCAGCATTGCTCCCCTCTCTTGTAGGGCTTCCGATATGCTGCCTTTCAAAGATCTTCTGGACACATTTAAGGGATTCACAGGCATAATCATAGAAAATCTGCAATGTGGAAACAGGCCCTTCAACCCAACAAGCCCACACCAACCCTCAGAGCATCCCACACTGACCCATCCCCCTCTAACTCGTCTAATCTACACATCCCTGAATGCTACAGACAATTTAGCATGGCTAATCTATATAGCCTGCATATCTTTGGGTTGAGAGAGGAAACCAGGGCACCACACAGACAGTCGCTCAAGGGTGGAAACGAACCTGGGTTCCTGGCGCTGAGACAGCAATGCTAACCACTGGGCCACTGTGCCACCCATAGCACCCACCTAAGCACTTTGTCTTATCCTAATTAATACTAGGGATGTTTAAATCCTGTACAATTGGTACGCTATTCTTTATACATTTCTCTGAGATTTGTCTATATCAGCATGTCTGGAAATGATAGCCTAGTAGGTTTGGCAGCATCTGTGAAGGAACAAACTGAGTTAAAGTTTTAGGTTCAGTGACCCTTCCTCAGACTCTTCCTCTGTTCTGAGGCAGGGTGACTGGACCGGAAACATTAACTCTATTTTTTCCTTCACAGATCCTACCAGACCTGCTGAGCTTTTCCAGCACTTTGGTTTTGTTTCTGATTTAGTGTCCCCACTTCTTTAGTTTTTTTTGTTTGGAGATGATGCTGTCTAGAGTCTGACTGGGATGCAAGTGTTATCAACAATTTACCTAGAGAGGATGCTGTCTGCAATATGTCTAGGTTAGTGTACTATCTACAGGCTGTCTAAAGTTTGTCTGGGGTATAACATGCTGTCTACAGTCTCAACGGTTCTGTCTATAGCATGTCTAGGGGTGTACTTTCTACAGTCTATCGAGGGGGATACTGTCTACAGTTTATTGAGAGACATACTGCCTATAGTCAATCCAGGAGGATACTATCTACGATAATAAAGTGTGAAGCTGGATGAACACAGCAGGCCAAGCAGCATCTCAGGAGCACAAAAGCTGACGTTTCGGGCCTAGACCCTTTGTGCTCCTGAGATGCTGCTTGGCCTGCTGTGTTCATCCAGCTTCACACTTTATTATCTTGGATTCTCCAGCATCTGCAGTTCCCATTATCTCGGATACTATCTACAGTCTGTTGAGCAGTATAGTATCTACAGCTTGTCTACGGAATATTTTCTACAGTCTGTCCATAGGGTACTTACCTATAATTTACCCATGCCCATGATTTCTGTAGGGGGATGTTGTCTACTGACTATCTACAGTCTGTCCATGGGATTACTGTCTATGGTCTGTCTAGGAAGTACTACCAATTGTCTGTTTAGTAAAATACTGGACACATTCCGTCTGGGGGGATGCTGTCTACAGCCTGCCTAAGAGGTTACTATCTGCAGTCAGTTGAGGAGGATACCTTCTACAGTCCAGCTAGGAATTTTCTACAGTCTAAGGTGTACTGTCTGCAGCCTATCTGGGGGATACTATTTTCATTCTGTCTAGGAGAACATTGTCTACAATTTATCTCAGGGAATACTGCCTACAGCCTTTCCAGAGGGTGCAATCCAGAGTTTAGTAAGTGTGGTACTGGTACTGTCTCCAGCCTGTCTGGTGGGGGGCTGAGGTACAGTCTACTCTCTAAAGCATGTCCAGGGTGATACTTTCTGTAGAGTGCCTAAAGGAGCACGGTTGACAAACAGTCTAGGACATTACTGTCTACAGCCTTTGTAGAGGATTACTTTCTACATTCAGTTGAGGACAATACTGTGATAGTCTATCTGGGGGACTGGGGGTGTGCAGATACTGTCTGCAGTCTGTTTAGGGAATACTGTCTACACTCTATCTGGTGGTTAGTGTTAACACGCTGTCTGGGGTGGAGGTGTGGTCTACAGTCTGTCTGGGTGCATACTTTTTATGTTCTGTTTCAGGGAATACTGTCAACAGGGCGGCACGGTGGCTCAGTGGTTAGCACTGCAGCCTCACAGCACCAGGGACCCGGGTTCAATTCCAGCCTCGGGCGACTGTCTGTGTGGACTTTGCACATTCTCCCCATGTCTGTGTGGGTTTCCTCCAGGTGCTCCGGTTTCCTCCCACAGTCCAAAGATGTGCAGGTTAGGTGGATTGGCCATGCTAAATTGCCCGTAGTGTTCAGGGGTGTGTGGGTTATAGGGGGATGGATCTGGGTGGGATGCTTCAAGGGGCGGTGTGGACTTGTTGGGCCGAAGGGCCTGTTTCAACATTGTAGGGAATCTAATCTAGAATGCACAATCTCTGGTTTACAGAGGGGTAGGGTACAGTCTACAGTCTGTCTAGAGGAACACTGTCTGCAGTCTGTCTCGGAGAATACTGTCGACAGCCTGTCTGGGCATCTACTGTCCACAGTCTGTTTCAGAGAATACTTGTATAGTTTCTCTATATATATAATCTGTCCAGGGGGATACAGTCTACAGTTTCTCTACAGTCTGTCTCGGGGGATACTGTCCACAAAATGCCTAGGCAGTTATTGTCTACAGTCTGTCTCAAGGCTTACTGTCTACAATCTGTCCAAGGGGATACTGTCTTTTCTGCTCTGCAGGCTACTGTCAGTCTGGAAAGATACTGTCTACAGCCTGTCTACAGGAATGCCAACTACAACCCATCTCAGGGAATACCATCTACGTCCTCTTTAGGGAATTACTGTTGACAGCCTGTTTTAGGGGTTACTGTCTACAGCCTCTTTAGCGCATAACTGTTGACAGCCTGTCTGAGGGAATATTGTCTACAAACTGTCTGGGGGAATACTGTCAACATTCTATCAAGGGGAATACTGCATACACAGGTCTGAGACGACTGTCCAAACAATCAACTATCGAATTTTAATCCTTTGTTGACTTGCTTTCACCAACGTGTGTTGATGGATATGCAGCAATTCCATTGTGGATGGGGTCAGAATATGGGACCTCCCCATTGTCCTATCTTGTTGCTGCATGGAGAGCCCATTCCATGGTTGTCGTGTTGTTAAGCTGCTGTAGCCACTGGTCATGCGGTCCAGATGCTGGTATACACCCAATTTCCCTGTTGTTGGCTACTGGATTCTTGATGTAAAAATCAATTTTCCCAGATGGTCCCCGGGTATCTGACCTTGTCTTAACCTTGCTCTGGGATATGGCCCATCCAAAGTTACCTCTGCTTGCTGAGTGTTAGCTTTGCCTCAGAGACAGTTGTCACATTCATGATTTTTCTCCTTTTGTGAGATGTTGAGCATATGGTGAGAACACTGAAGATGAAAATTATTGTGTTCACTTCATCAACAGTGGTGAACCTTCCAACACATCCCAGTAGTTTAAGAACATGTTGAAAACACAGACCTCAGAAATCAGCACCTTGATCCTGAGGGCCAAATTGATGTTATTCCATGCTCCTGAAAGCTTATTGTTGCTCTTATGTGTGAATTCAATTCTGCATTGACAAACTGTCACCATGAACTCAAGGTAGCAGAGCATATTAGATATTTCCAGTAGAATGTTGTTTAACATGATCGAAAGCAGAAATGAGACACTTGTCCCATGATGACAGTTTTCTTGACACTTATATTCAGGAAGAATAAGTTACAAGCATGGAAGAGACAATCCATGAGTCTTCATACATAAATTTCCATGTCAGCAACTAACGAGGCATTATTAGCATACAGGAATTCCCAGCAGGATTCATAGAATTTATTCATAGAATCCTTACAGTGTGGAAACAGGCCCTTCGGCCCAACAAGTCCACAATGACCCTCAGAGCATGCAACACTGACCCATTCCCCGATAACTCACCTAATCTAGGCAGTCCTTGAACACTATGGGCAATTTAGCACGGCCAGTCCACCTAACCAGTACATCTTTGGACTGTGGGAGGAAGCCGGAGCACTTGGAGGAAACCCATGCAGACACGGGGAGAATGTGCAAACTCCACACAAAGTTGCCCAAGGGTGGAATGGAATCCGGGTCCCTGGTGCTGCGAGGCAGCAGTGTTAACCACTGAGCTACCGGATGATGATGTGTCTTTTTGTCTTTGCTTTCAGTCTGGAAAGCTTATAGAGTTTGCTGCCTAATCTAGCATGCAGGCGAGCATGGGGAAGTAGGGACTTAGATCAGTGCACACCCCATTCTTCATTCTGAAACTGACAGAAATGCTAGCATCAAATTGTTCAGCAGTATCACAGAGTGGTTAAGTCTGAAAGAGCTTGGACACAGTTTTCTCTAAGCAACTGTTCTGTTCAAATTCTATTCTATAAAAAAACTGTTTTATATACTTTAGTCAGATCTATAAAAGCAAGACAGAGATATATGTTGTCCTTCATGCTTCTCTGTCCAGAAAGACATTGGCATTGTCACAAGATGCTGGCCAGATGATAGCAGACCTCCTGAGTTTCTCTTGCATTCTCTGCTTATTTTAGATTTCCAGCATTCACTGTACTGTGCTTTTATGCTATAAATCTGCTCATTCCTTCACTGAAGGAAACCTTGAATAGGTTCCTCATTGCTGCTGATAAAAATAGTAGACAACATTTTAACTGGAGAAGGTGTAGCAAGGGGTGAAAAAAACTTAAAACCACTTATTATGGCCAATAAAAGTGGGTGAAGGAACAGAATCACCCCGACTCAGCTGCTCATAACAACAGTGTAACTCTCAGCAGTCTGGCAGCATCTTTGTTTTGATTTCTCTCCATTAGATAAATTCGTATCCAATCTGCTAGTATCCTGTTTAATCAGACAGGTTAAATGTTTGTGAACACTCTTCAAATAAATGTAGAAGTTAACTTGATGGTTGTGTAGAAAACTTCACCTTGTCATGGGAGGCACGGTCACTGACAGTAAATTTTATTTGTGCCGAATGAAGCTAGGAACGACTGGCCATAAAGTACATTCACTCTGAGCAGCATGCTCACATAGCAAGACACCCATGTAACAATATTATTCAATGTTTCCGGTGTAACAGCCTCACATTTTTTTCTTTTCCTTAATTCAAATGGACTGCTATTTGACTGAAATACCAGAAGCATCTTATGACCTAAAAATCAAGCACTGCATTTTTCTGAGCAGGGCAGTGCAACGTTAATTTTTGAAGCAGTGAAAAGGAGAATGAGAAACTCAATGGCACTGAGAGTAGTTTGAATTTGGAAAATCCTGCCACATGACAGCTCTCTGATTGGTTGAGGTGCAGATTGTAAAACAGCTGTACATACCAGGCAGCAGAGACAGAAATACATTGAGAGACTCTAAACAGAAAGCTTCCTTTTCCCTCTTAATCTGATGGGGCGGCATGGTGGCCCAGTGGTTAGCACTGCAGCCTCACAGCACCGGGGACCCGGGTACGATTCCAGCCTCGGGCAACTGCTTGTGCAGTTTGCATGTTCTGCCCATGTCTGCGCGGGTTTCCTCCCACAGTCCAAAGATGTGCAGGTTAGGTGGATTGGCCATTATAAATTGCCCACAGTGTTCAGGGGTGTGTGGGCTATAGGGAGATGGGTCTAGGTGGGATGCTGTAAGGGGCAGTGTGCACTTGTTGGGCCAAAGGGCCTGTTTACACACTGTAGGGAATCTAATCTGTTCACTCAGAGAAAATAAAGAAAACCCAGAAAGCTTAAAAGAAAGAATTCTAACAAGATAAGACCTAGGTCCACCTGATCAACTACTAAATTGAAAAGTGCCCATCACTCTGCAGACAGTAGCATGGCAACACTGTTGAAAATTCAAAAAAGGCTTTGATACACAATTTAATACATCCTTGAAATCCAGACTTTTGATTTTTGCAATATTGTTTAACTCGTCGATTTTTTTCCCCCCCCCAACCATAGTATTGTAAACCCATGGCCGATGACTATGAGCTGGTCCATTAAAATAAATCTGTTTTCTGATTGATGATGAATGCAAGAAGAATGGAGGTGGCAGAGTGAAAGGAAGGTAAGTAGCCAGGGTACAGGTTGGATTGCTGGGAATGCTACAAGATCTCTTCCTCACATTAAGAAAGGAGGTGGCTAAGGTTAGAAGTGGAAATCCAATGCTTAAGTGTTCCCACCGTAATAACATGATTTACCTAATTTAAGGTGCTGGAGGCTATGGGAAAAGTGCATGCGGTGCATGTGAAATCTGCTGTGACTGCAGGGGAGGTGAATAAGGAAGACAAGAGATACAGACTGTTCTGAACACGGGTCACTGGGCCCAAAACATTAACTGTGCTTTGTCTCCACAGATACTGCCAGACCCACCGTGTGCTTCCACCAATTTCTGCTTTTGTAAAAAATATAGATGTATTTTTTTTCCTTCATTCATTGACAGGATGAGGGCATCATTAGCTAGGCAGCATTAATTGCCCATCCCTAATTCCCAGAGGGCAGTTCAGAGTTAACCACATTGCTGTGGGTTTGGAGTCACATGTAGGCTAGACCAGATAAGGATGGCAGTTTCCTTCCCGAAAGGACACGTGTGAACCAGATGGGTTTTTCCAACAATCGACAACAGATTCACGGTCATCATTACATTCTCAATTCCAGATATTATTGAATTCAAATTCCATTATCTACCATGGTGGGATTCGAATCTACTCCCCAGAACATTATCTGGGTCTCTGAATTAACAATCCAGCGATAATACCGCTAGGTCATCACCTCCCCTCATTATCAAAATAATAGATAACCTATTTTTTCTTCAAATTATACAGCTAAACTAATAACGTTATTAACAGGAACAGGCAATACTCAAGTTTCTCTGCTGGAGAAGAGCAGAGGGCTAATCTTATGTCATTTTTGGTTCATTCACCACAACTGAGAAGGTGATCTTGGATGTCCCAGTGCTCAACAACAGGAAGAGCATCTGACAGAGGATGATAGTGAGAAGTCACTGAGGAGGTTTCTCAGAGATGTCAGCTTGGTCACCATAACTGAGAAGCAGATCACAGAGGACTTTGTGTCAAAGAACGGTGAAGCCCCTAACACTACACTATGGCAGTGTTTCACTCCATCCTTCCTCTTTGAGCCAAATAAAGAGAGAGAAAGACAGAGAGTGTGTTTTTGGAAAATTTGGTTGTGGCTTTGAAACAGCATAGCCTCAGCAGCGTGTCATCTTGACAAGCAAAGATGTCAGGGTCTCTGGGAAGCCTTGCGATGTACATAGCATATAAGATGTGGGAGTTTTAGATCTGCAAGACATCCAGGATAGTCATACCTGCATGAAGTGTCAGACGGGAGCAATCTTTGAGCAACACAATTACCTTCACTGCATAGCATACAGGAAGGAGAGAGGATTCTGGAAGAGTTGTACCAGAGAGTGGTGAGTTGACATTGTGATATGCAGGCAAGGAGGGCGGCAGAGATGGCAGAATATCATTCTTCAAAAGGAAAAGAGACAGCAGACCAAGCTTCCTTGCAGCTGTCTAACAAGTATGAAATTTTAGATGTCTATTTAGTGAGCAAAATGACTGAGTCAGGAGTGGATGGCTCAAGGGAAAAGCACAGTAACATGGATCTCGAGGCCATTCTGGAAGAAGAGAGACGCTGGTAGGCAAATTAGAAAGATGGTCACTGTGGGTGACTCAACAGTTTGAGGGATAGACAGTCTAGTTTGCAGCTGACATCATGAATCCCATTTGGTCTGTTGCCTCCTGGATGCAAGTGCTCAGAACAGCTGGATGAATTTCTCGAATTGGAGGGTGAACAACCTGTGGCTGTGGTTCATGTGGGAACGAAATGATAACATGTAAGATCAGTTTCAGGAATTAGAGAGTAGATTGAAACACAAGATCTCCAGGGCAGTAATCTCAGAAATACTACCTGTGCCACAAGTTCACCATCTTGGCAAAGGCAGATCTAGTAGGTGAATGCATGACTGGAGGGATGGTGCAGAGTGGAGTAGTTTTGACTTTTGGTCCATTGGAATCACTTCTGAGAAAGGGGGGGAGCTGTTCAAAAGAGATAGGTTTCACCTAAGCAGAAATGGACCTAATCTCCTAGCTAACAGAGTAAATCATGTAGCGGGGATAAATTTAAACTTGTAAAGGAGGGAATGGGCTGACTAATGAACCTACTTTTGGAAGCATCAGTGAAGGCTAAAGAGAGAAGATGGGGAATGGGAAAAGAAACTGAAGGAATGCTTGAGCGTTGATAGCAAAATCTGTATGGTTGGCAGTGAGAAACAGGAAGGGAGCAGTGACCTTGCCTGATATTTATTATAGGCCTGCAAATAGTGGAAAAGAAGCAGATGAGAGCATTTGTAGGCTCTGGGGTTATATGTACCTCTATGCCCATTAAAACATCTAATAACTCCTTCTTATTAGTCTTAACATGCTCTTGAACCTCACCACTCCAACCGAAATCTCCAGCTACAATACCTCTCTCCTCTATGAATACAAATGAAAAATATTCATTTCAGAAGTGACCACATTACCTGGTTCCGCACAAAAATTATCCCTTTGGTCTCCCTAACAGACCACACTCTTTTCCTGATAATCCTCTAGCACTAATTATACTTATATAATACCTTGGGGTTTTCATTCCACATCCCCTCACCACTGCACTCCAAATTTCTTTTTTTGAGAACTTTGCACATGCATACTTCTGATTGAACACCCTTGGTCTAATGTTCTGTACCCAATATACGCTTCCTTCAGTTTCTTTACCAAACTCTCGATAATGCTAGACATTCAGGGTTCTCTGATCTTGCTGCCTTTGCCCTTCACTCTTTGAGGCACAGGTGACGCTGAACTCACATGACACTACTTTTAAAAGACTCCCACTTTCTAGACACACCTGCAAATAGCTGCTCCCAGTCTATGTTTGCCAGATTGTATCTAATGATATTAAAATTAACTGTCTCCCAATTGAAACACTTAACTTCTACATTAACCTTATTCCTTTCCATAATGCGAAACTTCTCAAGCTATGGTCCCTATCCCCAAAATGTTCATGCCCTGACACTGGCAGTGTCCCTAATTTCCCACATATTATAGGAGGAGAATTCCACAGGGCTGAGTTCACCTATTATTTTGAAGCTTACAACAAATAATAAACTGGGATCAACGACTCATCAAATCAGATCTCTCTCCCTCTATGCCTAACAAACTATGAATCACAAAAATAAGGACTTTACATTCTGTCTCCCATCCATGACTATTCTCACAGCCTGTAAACCTGGTTCCTTTGTAGCCAAACCCCTCACCCTGCATCACTTTTTGAACCCTGATGTCATCTCAGTTGATTTGCCACTGGATTCAGCGAAGGTTCCATCGACACTGCTCCTCTCCAGCTGCTGTTTGGACTGAGCTTGATCCACTCCCCTCCTGCTCTGACTCAGCTCGATCCTCTCCTACTCCCATTCTGACTGACCTCAATACGCTGCCTCTCCCTTAGCTTGATCCAGTCCCTCTCCTATTGATTTTCCAATTGAGCTCGATCGAATTTATCAGAAGTGTGTAGATGAAGGCAATGAAGGGAAAGGACTGGACAGGAGTGAAAGAAATCCAGTTGAGGTAGGAATCGAGTTCCTTCCCACTTACATCTGTGATTCTTCTGACACTTCATGTCATTTTCAGAATTTCCAGTTTGTGGCCTCCTGTTGTTTCATCTTTAACATGGATCGCAATCCCTCGACACATCCATCCCCAATTAGGGTGGTCTCAGGGGTCTCTGTTTCTTCTTGGAAAATAGGCTTGAACAGTCCCTATCCAACACCACTCTCCTCTGCCAACCCAAGCTCGTTCTCAGTTTGAACAACCTCTCTTTTAACTCTTCTCACTGTCTTCAGGTCAAAGATGTGACCATTGGTACCTGCATGGGTCTCAGTTATGCCTGCCTTGTTGTGGGGTCCATGGAACATTTCTTCTTCCAGTCATATCCCAATCCCTGCAATTACTCTTCCTCTAGTACACTGATGACATCACTGGTGTGGTTTCCTCTCTCATCTATTTCACTTCCAATTTCCACCCTCCTCTAACCTACACATGGTCCATTTTTACTCCTCCCTTCCCTTCCTCAACATCTTTGTTTCTATTTCTGGGGATAGACTGGCCACTAATATCCACTACAAACCCACCGGCTCCCACAGTTACCTTGACTAAAACCCTGCTTCCTGTAAAGACCCGATTCTATTCTCTTAATTCCTCCATTTCTGCCACATCTGTTCTTCAACAAGAGGCCCTTCAAAATGTCCACCTCTTCCTCAACTGAGTATCCCCCAGAACCATAGTAGACAGGGCACTCTGCCCTCAATCCCCTATGCTGTCCCATAACAGCGATAGGGTCCCCCTTGGTACTCACCTACTATCCCACCAGAATCCACATCTACGGGATTATTAGCTGCCATTTCTGCCTTAACTGGGTTGCCATGACAAGGCACATAGTGATCTCCCCTCCCTCCAGGGCACCCTGGCCCTGAACTGTCTGCATATCTGCTCCACAATTGTCTACTAATTGATTGAGGATCTATTACAGTAAGGTGTTTGCCCTCTTTATATTCCTAAGTTCTACCCACAGATGTTCTGAAGCTGGACTCAAAACATTAACCCTGCTTTCTCTCCATGGATGCTGAGTCTCTCCAGCAATTTCTGTTTTTGTTTCAGATTTCCTGCAGTTCATTGTTTTGTTATACAATTTAGGCCTGTTTTATCTAGAATTTAGAAGTGAACGGGTGGCCTGATCTAAGTCCTCAAGATACTAACAGGAGAAGACAGGGTAGATAAACTATTTCCATGGGTTGGAGACTATAGAACTAGGGGACATGGTCTAAAAGTTATAGCTAGACTGCTCGGGAGAAAAGGAAATACTTTGAAAGTTAGCTGAATCAAGAGCTAACAAGCTTCCTGTATTGGATGAGCTTTATGGTGATTTTCTTTCTATATTTTATGGTTTCTCGAAAGATGATAGAAGACTGGAATGTAGCAAATGCTGCCCCAAAATTTAAGAAAGGAAGGCTGGGGCTGGTTGGGTGGGGCTTCGGGGGAAAGAGAATGGAGAAATATTGGTTAGAATGAAGTCAATTGTTTAGAAAATATTCAAATCTATTATAGAGGATATACATTTTGAAAATAATGGTAAAACTGGGCAGTAACATGGATTTAGAAAAGGGAAATCATGTTGAACAAACCAACTCAAGTATTTTCTTTGAATCCCTACAGTGTGGAAATAGGCCATTTGATACAACAAGCCCACAGTGATTCTGCAAACAGCATCCCAGCCAGACACACCCCCTATCCCTGTAACTCTGCATGTCCCATAGCTAATCCTCAAATTCCTGAACACTACAGACAATTTAGCATGGCCAATCCACCTCACCTGCACATCTTTGGACTATAAGAGTGAAGGTCAGCACACCTACACAGATATGAGGAGAATGTGCAAACTGCACACAGACAGATGTTCAAGGCTGGTACTGAGCCCAGGTGCCTGGTGCTGTGAAGTAGCAGTGATATCCACTCAGCTACTAAGCCACCTGAGACTGGTCAAGAGCTTCACGTTTCTTTGAGGTTATTACATGTAGCAGAGCTAAACCGAGGATATGGTGCATTTGGATTTTCAGAAAGATTTTGATAAGGTCCCATACAGTTTAGTAACCAAATTTTGAGTTCATGAGATGAGAAGTAATTTATAACTAAACACAGAGAATTGGTTAAGAGGCAGAAGATTAAGATTAGGAATAACTGAAACATTCTCAGGATGGTAGACTGCTGGCAGTAGGTTTTGAAAGGATCACTGCTATATACGTGGCCTTTACAAGTAATTTAGATGTGGATGATTATGACCTGTTGTAATATTTCAAAATTTAAAAATGACCTAATCTACCTGATTGCGAAGAGGATCCAATAAGGTTTTGAAATAACCTCAGAGGCTGGTATCCTGTCACCAAATCACCCTTTATTTAAATGTGCACAAGGGCTGTGACCAGTCAGCTGAAAACCAGTGCCCTTGAGTGAGGATACATTCTAATCTTCCATTTATATCTGTCAGCCATGGCTCCCTGATTGGCCCAAGTTAACAATCCCAATCAAGGATCTCGTATACAATGAGATCCAATTGAGCACGGTTCCAACTTCCTACTTTAGTGCAGGGATATAGACCTGTTCCTTCTGGAAGTTTTTGCCCCAGGTCCATAGCTCTGACTTGGACACAGGGGGCGTGTGCTGGAATATAGCCCATCTCTTGTGCCTGGAGCAACTTGGGAGAGTTTTCCCTCTTCTTCCAACTGCAATAGTATCAAGGATGCATCCATCTCAGATTTTGAGGTTTCCTTGACACTAGACAGAGGGGGAGAACCCACGGTTTCTGATTGCCTTTCTGGCTATTCTGAGGGACTGTGTATGTTTTGCTTCTGCCCCGTTTGTGCTTTCAGGTGTTCCATGTTTATTCAGTGCCACCTCACCTACCTGAACATATGCCCCCCATTGGCCTTGCCTTGTACCCATGCCGAGCCATTTCTGTGGTTGTGGCACCAAACTTCGTTGCCTGGAGTAAACTGACTCTTTTGCAGAGAGGAGGCATGTAGCAGGCACTGGTATTCCTGTTGTTGCTTTATCTTCACCCCCAGGTCCGGGAATATCGGGTTTCACCTGGTGCAAAGTCTTTTCCCTATCAGTAACTCTGATGGAGCTATTCCTGTAGTTACGTAAGGGGTAGTCTTATAACCAAACAGAAACCGGGAGAGTTTGGTATTCAGTGAAGCTGTAGTCTTTTACTTTCCACTAGATCATTGGACGATGGATAGTATGAACCATCCAAACATGCGAAATATCATTCAACTGTCGTAAGTACTCAAATTCGCTGCTGGCAAATGACGTCCCATTGTCCATGACCAATACTTCCAGGACCCTGAGTGTCGCAAACAATGCTCAGAGCTTTTTAATCATCCTCCCTGGGTTTGCTGAATGAACTCTATGCACGTCAAATCACCTTGAATGAGCAGCCATAATGACAAAGAACATTGAGCAATGCATAACTGTGTCCACGGTTTACCCAGCCATTCCTGCCTTGTTCTTGTTGACATTCTAGGCACTGCCCCATCAATGCAGTTATGCTGGCATCCAATCCGGCTACCAAACATAACGTCTTGCCAACATCTTTATTTTGGAAGCCCCTGGATGACCGTAGTGGACTTTGGCCTGTACCTGGTGGCAACCTTTGCTTGGGACAATCACTCTTGCATCACTCCCATAGTAATTCACCATCTCCAATGGTGATCGGATCTTAACAGGTCCATAAAATTTCAGTCCTGGTGGTGATGGCCCTTCTGCTTCCCCCATTACCATGAACTGTTTCAGTTTTGCCAGGATGGGATCATTTTGTGTCCATAATCATATACTGTCAGTGGTGAACAGAAGAGTATCCAGAAAGTTTAAGACCAGAATGGATTCTCCAAGAGATGCATCACCGGAGTATCTGCCAGTGGGAGGCAGTTCAAAGCATTACCGTTTCGCACTTGGCCTCCAACTAGTGATGGTGTGCAGTGAGAATAAGGGCCCGCCATTGAATTCCACCAGACGCTATGGACGGCATAGCCTTGTCTTCCTTAAGTGGCCCTAGCAGGGTTTTGCAGTCTGTTGCTATGACAAATTTACATCTGTGAAGGTATTCGTGGTACCACCTCACACCAAAGATAAGTGTTGATCCTTCCTTCTCTATCTGGGCATAATATACTTGCCATCAGCCAAGTCCAGGAAGTGTACGCTATTCCTCTCCGTTGGGTCACCAGTAAGTGAACACTAACCAAATACCATATGGGGAGGTATTGCATGTCAGCATTACGTCTTAGAACATAGAACATAGAACATAGAACAGTACAGCACAGAACAGGCCCTTCAGCCCACAATGTTGTGCCGACCATTGATCCTCATGTATGCACCCTCAAATTTCTGTGACCATATACATGTCCAGCAGTCTCTTAAATGACCCCAATGACCTTGCTTCCACAACTGCTGCTGGCAACGCATTCCATGCTCTCACAACTCTCTGCGTAAAGAACCTGCCTCTGACATCCCCTCTATACTTTCCACCAACCAGCTTAAAACTATGACCCCTCGTGCTAGCCATTTCTGCCCTGGGAAATAGTCTCTGGCTATCAACTCTATCTAAGCCTCTCATTATCTTGTATACCTCAATTAGGTCCCCTCTCCTCCTCCTTTTCTCCAATGAAAAGAGACCGAGCTCAGTCAACCTCTCTTCATAAGATAAGCCCTCCAGTCCAGGCAGCATCCTGGTAAACCTCCTCTGAACCCTCTCCAAAGCATCCACATCTTTCCTATAATAGGGCGACCAGAACTGGACGCAGTATTCCAAGTGCGGTCTAACCAAAGTTTTATACAGTTGCAACAAGATCTCACGACTCTTAAACTCAATCCCCCTGTTAATGAAAGCCAAAACACCATATGCTTTCTTAACAACCCTGTCCACTTGGGTGGCCATTTTAAGGGATCTATGTATCTGCACACCAAGATCCCTCTGTTCCTCCACACTGCCAAGAATCCTATCCTTAATCCTGTACTCAGCTTTCAAATTCGACCTTCCAAAATGCATCACCTCGCATTTATCCAGGTTGAATTCCATCTGCCACCTCTCAGCCCATCTCTGCATCCTGTCAATGTCCCGCTGCAGCCTACAACAGCCCTCTACACTGTCAACGACACCTCCGACCTTTGTGTCGTCTGCAAACTTGCTGACCCATCCTTCAATCCCCTCATCCAAGTCATTAATAAAAATTACAAACAGTAGAGGCCCAAGGACAGAGCCCTGTGGAACTCCACTCACCACTGACTTCCAGGCAGAATATTTTCCTTCTACTACCACTCGCTGTCTTCTGTTGGCCAGCCAATTCTGTATCCAAGCAGCCAAGTTCCCCTGTATCCCATTCCTCCTGACCTTCTGAATGAGCCTACCATGGGGAACCTTATCAAATGCCTTACTGAAGTCCATATACACCACATCCACAGCTCGACCCTCATCAACTTTTCTAGTCACAGCCTCAAAAAACTCAATAAGGTTTGTAAGGCATGACCTACCCCTCACAAAGCCGTGTTGACTGTATTTGATCAAGCCATGCTCTTCCAGATGGTCATAAATCTTATCCCTCAGAATCCTTTCTAACACCTTGCAGACGACAGACGTGAGACTTACTGGTCTATAATTGCCGGGGATTTCCCTATTTCCTTTCTTGAAGAGAGGAATTACATTTGCCTCTCTCCAGTCCTCAGGTACGACTCCAGTGGAGAGCGAGGATGCAAAGATCTTCGCAAGTGGCGAAGCAATTGCATTTCTCGCTTCCCAAAGCAGCCGAGGACAAATCTGGTCCGGGCCTGGCGACTTGTCAATCTTAATGTTTGACAAAATTTTCAGCACATCAGCTTCCTCTATCTCTATCCATTCCAGCATGCACACCTGCTCTTCAAAGGTTTCATTCACTACAAAGTTCGTTTCTTTCGTAAAGACAGAAGCAAAAAACTCATTTAGGGCTTCCCCTACCTCCTCAGGCTCCACACACAAGTTCCCTATGCTATCCCTGATCGGCCCTACTCTTTCTTTGACCATTCTCTTATTCCTCACATATGTGTAAAATGCCTTTGTGTTTTCCCAGATTCCTTCTGTCTTGCTTCAGATTTTAGTGGGCCAACACTCTTTCATTTCCCTAAAAGCTTCTATTTAGCTAGGGACCATTTCCAAGGCAGAGTCTTTTTCAGCAGCAGGTGAAAGGGTGCCAAGATAGAGGCCAGGCTACATACAAGTATCAACAAGCCGAGGAAAGACCTAAGCTCTGATACAGACATGAGAGCCAGGGCAACTTTGATCACTGTCACTTTATCTTCCGATGGGTATAACCCAGTTCTGTTGGTTCTGTATTCCAAGTCGGTCATTTGGGGCACCCGGAACACACGTTTTTCATTTTTAAGACATACACCCTCCTGGGAGAAACTTTTACGCACTATGTCTAAGTTATCTAAGTGCTTTTTATTGATATTCCTGATTATTAGCATGTCATCCAGATAAATGGCAAGCTGGGGTAGCCCTTGTAAAATATGCTCCATTGTACGCTAGAAAAGGGTGGAGGCTGATGAGATCCCAAATAGCAGTTTTGTATGTTGGCATAAACCATTATATTAATAATGTCATACCTCTGGGACTCCTCATCCAGTTGTAAGTAGGCATGGCTCATGTCTAGCTTTACTCCACCAGTTTTGTGTACATGTTCTCAGTGTGAGGGATCTGGCTGCAAGAAGCGGTTTATTGTTTGCTTAAAATCCCCATAAAAGCAGACTGAGCCATCAGGCTTCACAATCTGTATGGCCACAGCTACCCACTCTGTAAACTGATGAATCCTTCACTTTCCAGCCTTCTGATTTCCATGTCTGCTTTTGTCTATCTTTTTCAACCAAGTCCACGCCAATTGGTTTTTGGCCCAAGCCTTTTACTATCCATCAGTGATAACATAGAACATAGAACATAGAACAGTACAGCACAGAACAGGCCCTTCAGCCCACAATGTTGTGCCGACCATTGATCCTCATGGATGCACCCTCAAATTTCTGTGACCATATGCATGTCCAGCAGTCTCTTAAATGACCCCAATGACCTTGCTTCCACAACTGCTGCTGGCAACGCATTCCATGCTCTCACAACTCTCTGCGTAAAGAACCTGCCTCTGACATCCCCTCTATACTTTCCACCAACCAGCTTAAAACTATGACCCCTCGTGCTAGCCATTTCTGCCCTGGGAAATAGTCTCTGGCTATCGACTCTATCTATGCCTCTCATTATCTTGTATACCTCAATTAGGTCCCCTCTCCTCCTCCTTTTCTCCAATGAAAAGAGACCGAGCTCAGTCAACCTCTCTTCATAAGATAAGCCCTCCAGTCCAGGCAGCATCCTGGTAAACCTCCTCTGAACCCTCTCCAAAGCATCCACATCTTTCCTATAATAGGGCGCCCAGAACTGGACGCAGTATTCCAAGTGCGGTCTAACCAAAGTTTTATAGAGCTGCAACAAGATCTCACGACTCTTAAACTCAATCCCCCTGTTAATGAAAGCCAAAACACCATATGCTTTCTTAACAACCCTGTCCACTTGGGTGGCCATTTTAAGGGATCTATGTATCTGCACACCAAGATCCCTCTGTTCCTCCACGCTGCCAAGAATCCTATCCTTAATCCTGTACTCAGCTTTCAAATTCGACCTTCCAAAATGCATCACCTCGCATTTATCCAGGTTGAACTCCATCTGCCACCTCTCAGCCCATCTCTGCATCCTGTCAATGTCCCGCTGCAGCCTACAACAGCCCTCTACACTGTCAACGACACCTCCGACCTTTGTGTCGTCTGCAAACTTGCTGACCCATCCTTCAATTCCCTCGTCCAAGTCATTAATAAAAATTACAAACAGTAGAGGCCCAAGGACAGAGCCCTGTGGAACCCCACTCACCACTGACTTCCAGGCAGAATATTTTCCTTCTACTACCACTCGCTGTCTTCTGTTGGCCAGCCAATAACTACACCAATTGTTTCTCATTGGAGACTGGAACTGAAGACGTGCCCTTAATCTGTGATAATAGGAACTGCAGAGGCTGGAGAATCCAAGATAATAAAATGTGAGGCTGCATGAACACAGCAGGCCAAGCAGCATCTCAGGAGCACAAAAGCTGACGTTTCGGGCCTAGACCCTTCATCAGAGAGGGGGATGGGGTGAGGGTTCTGGAATAAATAGGGAGAGAGGGGGAGGCGGACCCAAGATGGAGAGAAAAGAAGATAGGTGGAGAGAGTATAGGTGGGGAGGTAGGGAGGGGATAGGTCAGTCCAGGGAAGACGGACAGGTCAAGGAGGTGGGATGAGGTTAGTAGGTAGATGGGGGTGCGGCTTGGGGTGGGAGGAAGGGATGGGTGAGAGGAAGAACAGGTTAGGGAGGCAGAGACAGGTTGGACTGGTTTTGGGATGCAGTGGGTGGAGGGGAAGAGCTGGGCTGGTTGTGTGGTGCAGTGTGGGGAGGGGACGAACTGGGCTGGTTTAGGGATGCAGTTGGGGAAGGGGAGATTTTGAAACTGGTGAAGTCCACATTGATACCATTAGGCTGCAGGGTTCCCAGGCGGAACATGAGTTGCTGTTCCTGCAACCTTCGGGAACAGGAACAGCAACTCATCTCTCTCCCTATTTATTCCAGAACCCTCACCCCATCCCCCTCTTTGATGAAGGGTCTAGGTCCAAAACGTCAGCTTTTGTGCTCCTGAGATACTGCTTGGCCTGCTGTGTTCATCCAGCCTCACATTTTATTATTATGCCCTTAATCTGTAACAGTTCCCCAGAATATGTCCTTAATGTGGCAAAGATCTTGCATGAACATAAGAGCTGAATCTTGTTGAAGACTTCTCCAACCACTGTTACAGATGCGTGGGTATTGGGCTCCATGAGAACCAGACATTTATTTTAATCGGCTCTGATTTGGATGTTGCTAAGCAATTTTAACTGTTCAAACCCACATGTAGGTGGACGTTCCAAGGCGTGCACTCTCCTGGATTCTGACCATTGAGTTCTCTTACTCCAGTCAGGCCTCATAGGGCTCCTTTTCTGTCTCAACTACAATAGCTTGCAGGCCCAAATCCTGAAGAATTTCTTAGCCATTTGTCTGAGGATCAGCTTTGTTGCAAGGTTTTGTTGTGGGCTGGATTGAGTTCCCTCTGCTCAGGATATGTCCTGCGTGAGGCCCTGCGATTGCCTACACTCAATCGATGTTCCCCAGGCTCCGACAAACAGGTGAAGGTGACCACTTCCATTGCGAAGCTCTGTAGCTCCCATGCTTCACTTGCTGCATTTCCTCATGACAAAGCAAGTTGTAGTTCCTGGTTGAAGTCCAGTTGGGATTTACCTGTAGGTGCTTCTGCATGATTACATCATTAATCCTACATACCAACCAGTCTCTCAGTATCTCATTCAAGATTAGCCCAAATCATGTACCTCTGCCAGTCTTCTTAACCTTGTCAAAAATCGCGAAACAGATTCCCCTCATTCTCAAGCAGCCGAATAAAACCGATAGAACCTGAGAATTAGAGGAGGTTTAGGGTTGTAACATTCCTTAGCTAAATCTATAGACTCTTGAAAGCCTTTATTATCTTGTGCATCGGGAAAGTTAAATTCCTAATAATCAAAAATGCTACAGGTCTGCAAGCAGTCAGAAGGATTATTCTTTGGTTTATATCTGCCCCAAAGTCATTTGGCTGGAAAAAAAAAGTTTCTTTCCAGATACCAGGCCCAATCTTCAAGCTTTCCAAATTAAGGCACGATGCCAGAAATGCTTAACCCAACTTAACGTCAATTGCTGTGAGTGAGTTTTCTTCAGGTATGACATTCTCTCACTGCCAGTGAAATAAATGCACAGAGGCCAGTATCATATCACCAAGTCACCCTGTATTTACATACGCACTGTACGTGGGCTGTAACCAGCCAGCTCAGAGTCAGTCCCTAAACTGAGGAGACATTCTGAATCTCCTATTTATATCTGTCATCCAGAGCTCCCTGAATGGCTCAGGTTAACAACCCCAGTCAAAAATCTCATAGTCAATGAGAACAGCGTTGGCATGTTTCCAATCACTACAGGTTTCAAGGAAACTTAGACAAGTAAAAACGCATGAACTGTCAAGTGCAATATAATGTAAATAAGCGTGAAGTGCCATGACTGAAAATGTGAGCATGTGGGAAAGGGAAAGTGATGTGCTGGTAATTGTGCCCCACTGCTTCCACAAACCACTATGGAATGTACAAAAACCCAACGAGACCATCAAGTCAAACAATTTGCCTGACTGACTGCTATTCAGGACAAAGGAAATTTTCATCAGACTCCTTCAGTAGTGGTAAAAAAAAACTATTTATTGCAACACACTTAGTAAAGAGCAGTGGAACAGAAAGGGTTTCTAATTTATTACAATGTAACTTAAGCTATATATGTTCAAAAATCCCAAATATACACATGTATACTTATGGCTACTAGACTGAAGGCAGATTCTTTGACACTGACATCATGAGTGGAAAAAATATAGATAGTAAACAGATGTCCATTCAAATTTCATGGGTGGATGAAATTGTGTTACTCTTGAGACTTAGCATTGATGACCGGCTGCTGTAGGTTTATCAATAACCGTTCTTCACCTCAATAGTTGATTCAGCAGACATAGGCCTTTACTTGATTTTTTTTGCTTTAAGTCTTTTTTTCTTTCTTTATCCCCACATGATCCCCAAATGGATGGAGAGGAGGGAAAACTAGATATTTTCGGTTCACAAGCTCTTGATGTCTCTGGTAATCTTTCACTTACAGCTTTTTAGCAAACTGCAATTTAACCAGAGGACTGTTGTCAGGCAGAATTTCTTTAATTCAAAATCTGTTGGTGCCAACACAGTGTCAAAGTAATAATCTCTTTGCTTCACTGTCCTGCAGAGCTAAATATGTGTGGCATCTAATCTTTCAAAGTTGCAAAATGCTTCTGTTATTTCAGCTATTTAGCAGTCCAACTTCCAATATGGTCCATATTCTTAAAAATGAAATATGCAATCTTCTTTCATGAAGATTTGTAGAAAAGGAAGCAAAAAGGTAGAATATTCTTTAAATTTTGAGATTTTAGCAAGTTTTGGTGTCCATAGGTTTTGCACTTTTTTTTTGTTAGTCCATGTAAGGTATATTACAGTGCATTGTGTTCATGTTGAGGCAGATGTTTTGAAGTTGATTAACACTATTTACACAGTGACAATACCATAGATGGAAGTCCAGATTTTGTGCTATTAGTGTATATTACAAACACATAACTGACTGAAGACTCTACACTGACACCATTACACAGGGAGTGTGGCTGAAGACAAGACCTGTGTACCAGAGTGTCACAAGGCTTAATGTCATGGAGTCCTAAAGGTATAGGTCTGGAATCTATCTAATAAAACAACAAAACAGTGTTCTTAATCATGATTTTCTGGTGCAACAATGAATAAGGAAGGAATATGATATGGTATGGTGATGGTATAATCATTAAACTACTAATCCAGAGACCCTGATATTGTTTTGGGGGCCCAGGTTCAAAAGCTGCCATGAAAGATTGTGGAATCTGAATTCAATAAAAATTTGAACTTAAGAATCCAATAATGTCTCATCATGCTGTCAATAGTCAGGAAAGCCCCATTTGGTTCACTAATGTTCTTAGGGAAGAAAATCTGCCATCCTTACCTGGTCTGACCCACATGAGGCTCCTAGGCCTCCACAATGTTATTAACTCTTAATTGATGCCTAAGCAATTAGGGATGACAATAAATGCTGGCTTAGACAGGAATAATGCACTTTTAAAAAATGGTATGCACAAGATTAAAGATGTTTTGCTGTGGAGCCTTGCTAAGAGCATTTGGAGGATTGTATAAAGTTTGGGGCTCCTCATCTTAAGTAAGGAAACCTTTGTCACAGAAGGAGGGCAACAAAATTTCACCAGAATAATACCTGGGATGGCATTTATTTCTCTGAGGAGAGGTTCTGTATTCCCTAGAGTTTTGAGTAATGTGAGGATGACAAGTTACTAAAACTTACAAATTTCTTTGAAGATCTGACAGAGTAGATGTAGATACTTTATTTCTTTTAGCTAATGAGCCTACAATCAGGTTTATAGGATTTTAGGATAAGGTTGGGGAGGGGGTGTTCAAACTGAAATGAAGAGGAATTTCTTCACTTAGAAGGTAATGAGCATTTGGAATTCTGTACCCCAAAAGACACTGAACATACTTAAGACAGAAATTGATAGATTTCTGGAAACAGTGTGGCAAAGTGGCATTGAAGTAGATGATCAGATAACAGAACAATGTAGCAGGCTACACATGCAGAATGGACTGCTTTTGTTCCTTTACTCCTACCACCACAGGCACACTGTGGAGACCATGTGAATAGTTTTGTAAAATGACAAAACAATTTGATACTGTTCTAATTCATTCATACTTGACTATGAAAAAAGAACTTGCATGCATGAAATCCTGTCAAATCTTGTAAAGTTATTCAAGTGATTGCATTGCTTATATAAAAACATTTCTAACCACATTTTGTATCAAATTTTTAAAGCTGTCTATTGTAATACACACTCAGAAAATCATGCAGAGATAATATTATTAATAACAGCTTTTAAAATTCAACCAAGCATTCATTTTGACATACATGTATCCCTTGGGAAATTTCAATGAAAACCTCTGCTAAAAATGCATGAAAAGTAGAATGTTTTTACTGACCTCTGCCAGATGCCTGATCAAAGGACTTCTAACCTGTTATACTTCCTTGTTTAAAGAGCAGGGAATATAAAATAATCTTCAGATCATGATACCAAAACAGATTCTATCCCTCCTTCAGGACAATTTATGTCCAATCCATAAATTCATAACTCCCACACTGCAGATCAAGGTAACTATCAAAGCTACATATGTTGGAACTCAGAACTAAGTGAAATTGCACAGGTGAGCTTCAGCAAAATGGGATGTCTGAAATTGCGATAACTTCTTAGCTCCATCGACTATTTTTAAAGTGAAGTCTTCCTGGCTCCGCAAGAATCTGGTCTTCCTTCCATTCACATTTCAATACTTAATTTAAACAATTACTCAATAACAGCTTATTCCGAGATATTAAGAGAAATGATTCAGAAAACTGAACAAAAAAATTATGGTTTTCTAATCTATTGCTGAGGGCATCATTTGGTTTGATAGTATGCGATAAAATTTAACCAAATTATTTTAAATAAATCAAACAAAGCCATAAGGTCTCACCGGCCAAGGACATCCTTTGGATCATATTTGGCATAAAATTCCTGGGCTCCTTCCCAGTCTGGCATCTCCTCCTCACGGGTCATGATACCTGGCTTATGGGAGTGAGTACGCAATTAATCAGCAGTTTGATATCCTTATTCTGGCATCAATGACCTGAACCAAGAGAAGAAAACTGTTTCTTTAAAGGATACCAATAGAGTTAGTGACAGGGAAGGGGCGAGTTGGGGGGGAAGGGGCGAGTTGGGGGGGAAGGGGCGAGTTGGGGGGGAAGGGGCGAGTTGGGGGGGGAAGGGGCGAGTTGGGGGGGGAAGGGGCGAGCTGGGGGGGGGGGCGCGAGTTGGGGGGGGGGGCGCGAGTTGGGGGGGGGGGCGCGAGTTGGGGGGGGGCGCGCGAGTTGGGGGGGGGGCGCGAGTTGGGGGGGGGGGCGCGAGTCGGGGGGGGGCGCGAGTCGGGGGGGGGCGCGAGTCGGGGGGGGGGGCGCGCGAGTCGGGGGGGGGGCGCGCGAGTCGGGGGGGGGGCGCGCGAGTCGGGGGGGGGCGCGAGAGTCGGGGGGGGCGCGAGTCGGGGGACGGCGAAGGGGGAGGGCAGTAGTAGGGGAGGAAGAGCTGAAGGAATGGAGAGGGGGTACAGAGAGGGCAGTGCACGGGCAGGAGCTTGAAGTGTGATGGGGAAGGAGTTGCAATGTCCGTTTCCGGAGGTTTTTCTCGTTCAGCTCCGTCCGCTCTCGGCTCTTACCTTCAGTATGCGGCAGTTGCACAGCGTCAGGATCAATATGTTTCCAGTGCGGCTGGAGAATGTGAGACTGACTCCGAGACAGAGAATACAATCAGAAACTCAATAGTCAGTTACAATTTCCAGCAAACTCTCAGGCACTGAATGCAGCGTCTGTCAAACCGTGAGGGGGAGTCGGTGGAGGAGGCGAGGAGGCGGGCGGGGGGGGGTGGCGGTGTGAAAATCAGAGGGATATGGGAGGGAATGAGTTTGGGAAAGACAAAGACGGAGAGGTGGGCACTGGGAGAGCCGGCGGATTGAGGAATGGGGAGAGATGGCTGGAGCGAACGGGGAGGGGGAGGTGAGTTGTGAGGGCAGAGAATGGAGGGGGAAGGGGTAGAGGAGGGAAAACAGAGTTAGAAAGGGGGGGAGGGGTGCTAGTGAAGGGACCGAGAAAGGGAGGGACTATGAGGAGGGGGAAGGGCAATGTAAGATGAGAGGGGAAATGGTGTAGGAGGAGCGGGATGGGACTAGCAGTGAAGGGATGCGGAAGCAGGGGATAGGGGCTGAGAAGTGTAAAGTTAGGGTGGATGGGGAATGGAATGGAGGGAGAGAGTGGGGAGGGGGAATGGTGAATAGAGGTAGGGGTCATGGGCAGGGGTGAAAGGGTGAGGAGGATGGGGAATGGAAACGGCTAAGGTGAAGGAGTTTGGGGCGGGAATCAGGGATCAGAAGAAGGGAAATGAGTGAATAGGAATGGGGAGGGGGTAAGCGAAGATGAAGACAGTGGATGGGGCAACACTGCAGTGCCTATGGGAACCTTAGGAAAAGAAACACACTGCAAGTTTGGCCTCATTGGCTGAGAGACCAATGTCAGTGTCTGTTAGTTCCTGAAACAAAAATGGCAAATGTCTATTGTTGCCCATGCCTTGGACACTTCAACCAGATATAATATTAAAAACACTAAATGTACTCTTTTCAGTGAGGTTCAACTTGATTTTATTAGTAAAATATTCCTTATTAAAATTTTGTGAACATTTCCCAAATTTGCACAATATTTATATTTGATCCAGCTCAGTCTGTCTGAGAAAGGGCTATCACCTATAACAATCCATGTGTTTGAGCTGGGGCTGTTGGTATTTCTTTTTTCCCCAATGTAGGGCTGGCTGTTTTCCATGAAGGGGGTTTGCACAGGCCAGGCTAGATCTTTTCCTGGATCTTCTAGGGTTGCTGCATGTCTTTCTGCCGTGAGCCTCGCTACAAGTCTTCACTGTGTGGCTTTCAGGTGTGTGTTTGTATGTCCCTCTACCTGGACCTCCCTGAGGCACAGTAGGTCAGTGGTTAGCACTGCTGCCTCACAGCGGCATGGAAGTGGGTTTGATCCCAACCTTGGGTGGCTGTCTGTGTGGAGTTCGCATGTTCTCCCTGTGTGGGTTTCCGTTGGGCCCTCTGGTTTCCTCCCACAATCCAAAGATGGGCATTAACCATGCTAATTTGCCCCAGAGTGTCCAGGGAAGTGTAAGCTAGGTGGATCAGCCATGGTAAAATATGGGTTTACAGGATATGATAGACTGCTGGGTCTGGTGGGAAGCTCTTTGGAGGGGTAGCATGAACCTGATGAGCTGAATGGCCTCCTGCACTGTAGGGGTTCAGGGCCTTTGGGTGAAGAGGTGACAAGCAGGGTTGAAAGGCAACACCCTTCATTCTTGCCGTGCTGCGGTGCATGCCCTCAGGCACTGGATGGAAGTCAAATTGCAAGAAAGTCTGATCGACCTATATACAACTTTAAAGCTGGTTATAACTGGTTGCCTTTGTGACCTCTTTGATGTGGGTTTCCACTGTCCTCTGTAGTCAATAGCTGCTGGCTGCTGTTTATTTTGGCTAATTTTCTTTCAGGTATGGTTTCTCTAGCTGTGGGCCAATTTTGTTGCTTTAACCAGCGGTTGCTTTAACATCTCACCCCCCCCCCCCCCAACCTCCCATGTTGATCCCTTGGAGCATTTACCAAAAATGGGATCTACAAACTAAGATTAAGCACTCATGCAGGCATGTATCAAGTCTCAGATGAATAGCCTAACTCTCTGAGTGTCCGGCTTCCTCACTGTATGCAGCACAATATCCTAGACATAAACTTATTGATGTGTGTGTAAGGAAGATAGTTAAATAGTTCTATATTCAAATAACTTAGTTCGTAAATTGAGAAGCAGTTGGCTTGCCCTCAAGCCTCGTTGGTGACTAGCACTACTCAATAGTACCTCGTACTGTGCAATAATTTACATAGTCCTTCCACAATGCACCTGTTTTTATTAATTCTACTATGCTCCCCCTATAGGAGCATAGAATTCACAATCAGTTTCTGGTTGAGTTCCTTCTTCCAATGGATGAATTCAACCATGAGGATGGTGAAATTGATAAAAGCAAACAGAACAAAAAACATATCAGAGGTATTGGGAACTGCAGATGCTGGAGAATCTGAGATAACAAAGTGTGTAGCTGGATGAACACAGCAGGCCAAGAAGCATCTTAGGAGCACAAAAGCTGACGTTTCGGGCCTAGACCCTTCATCAGAAAAGGGGGATGGGGAGAGCGTTCTGAAATAAATAGGGAGAGGGGAGAGGCAGACAAGAACCTTCTCCCCATCCCCCTTCCCTGATGAAAGGGGTATAGGTCTGAAACGTCAGTTTTTGTCCTCCTAAGATGCTGCCAGGCCTGCTGTGTTCATCCAGCTCCACACTTTGTTATCTCGGATTCTCCAGCATCTGCAGTTCCCATTATCTCTGATAGAAATTTAACCTCACTGTAAAGCCTCTTCCAAGATGCTTAACCTGAAGAAGTCACCCTCCTCCCTCCGGACAAACCTCAGGGGATTTCTCTCCCACCGCAACTCTCTTGTCCACCTCCCCCCCTCTCCGTATTTATTTCAGAACGCTCTCCCCATCCATCTTTTCTGATGAAGGGTCTAGGCCTGAAACATCAGCTTTTGTGCTCCTAAGATGCTGCTTGGCCTGCTGTGTTCATCCAGCCCCACATTTTGTTATGTAGAACAAAAAACATAACTGTACAGAACGGTGGCTCAGTGGTTAGCACTGCTGCTTCACAGCAGCGGGGACCTGGGTTTGATTCCAGCCTTGGGTGACTGTTTGTATGGAGTTTGCATATTCTGCCTGTGTCTTCATAGATTTCCTCCCACAGTCCAACAATGTGCAAGTTAGGTGGTTTGGACTTGCCAAGTTGCCTGTCATGTTCAGGGATGTGTAGATATGGTAGATTATACGGGAATGGGTCTGGGAATGACTGAAGGGTCTGTTTCCACACTGTAGGGATTCGATAATCTATGATAGCTGAGTGTGATATGAGACATACCCCCAGTTGTGTTTGAACTTCAGTTCCAGAAGACATCGCACTAATTAGTTACTTTGAATTCCCTGATTCTTTTTAGAATTTACTCTGTCTGCTGAATAATAGTAGCAAAACTTAATGTGCATTTTCCAGTTGTGTCGAGATCTCCTGTAATTTTCTTTTTGTTCAGAATTCAATGCCAATGTTGTACTTCTCCTAATAATCCTCTAAACTTTGAGTTTGTCACTGACATTGACAAAACTTGCATTATTCTTAGGGCTTAATACAGAAGTGATGTTGTGAATGTTAAAACATATTGTCCCATGTTTGTAGTGTTTTAGGGAAGTGGTGATTCTCCCAGTACCCTATAAATTGCCTCTGGTGAAGTCTGTATTCAGGCTCCAGATCTCTTTTGTATAATCTAAAATGGTGTTTGTCCGAAAGTCTTACAAGGCATATTCTATTGAATTGGTAGGGGCACACAATTACCTGGAGATATTTATCCAAAGTGGGACATACAAAGCTGCAAGAGCACAAGCGCAAGATCACTCTTTTATCTGTGTAACTTTCTCCAGTCCACACAATACTTCACTGTTTGTGACTGACCATACCCCATGCAACTCTCCCTTTCTATGTATCATCCTCCTGTTCCTACAACTCCTAAAATTCCTTACAATATCTCACCTCCTCAATCTCCCAATGCCCTGTCAATTTACAGAACACTTCAAATTTCTCTGACACTTTCGATGTCTGATCTGTTTCAGCCCAACAATATGTTTTATGTAATATGTCCTGCTCTCCACGCCTTGCAACCATTCATATCTCTAAATAACTTCACCACATATTCCCTCCATAGCTCCGTAAATTTCTCCAGCTACAGCAATTCAAACTGCCTTGTAACATCGTATGATACTAAAACGCACAACTCACTGAAATAAGCATTTTTACACATCAAAATCTTAAGTTCTATCAATGTTCTTAAAATATCTTGAAGATGATTTGGGGGCAGCACAGTGGCTCAATGGTTAGCTCTGCAGTCTCACAGCACCAGCGACCCGGGTTCAATTCCAGTCTGTGCGGAGTTTGCACATTCTCCCCGTGTCTGCATGGGTTTTCTCCGGTTTCACAGTCCAAAGATGTGCACGTTAGGTGGATTGACCATGCTAAATTTTTCGTAATGTTCAGGGGTGTGTGGGTTGTTGGGGGATGGGTCTGGGTGGGATGCTGCAAGGGGCAGTGTGAACTTGTTGGTCCGAAGGGCCTGTTTCCACACTGTAGGGAATCTAATGACACCAAAACTCTCTGAGACAAGCAACATGGCACACGAAAATCTCAATTTCCAGAAAACTTCTCCAAATCTGATGTAGATGCTGCTAATGTGCATATCTCAATGGACAATGGACAAGCATATGGACGTACATGGAATAGTGTAAGTTAGATGGGCTTCAGATTGGTATGACAGGTTGGCACAACATCGTGGGCCGAAGGGCCTGTACTGTGCCGTAATGTTCTACGTTCTATGATCTACAAGCAACTTGGCACATCAGAAAACCCCACTTCTTGCAAATTTTCTAAAATCTGCCTGAAGTGCCACTAAAGTACATATCTGGGTGGGATCAGTAGGTTTAAACATCAAAATCACCATTTCCAGCAAATGTCTGCAAAATGCTGGCATGTCCAGAATATATGTTGTAGATATTACTATAGTGCATATCTCAGTGAAAAAAGCAATTTGGCACATGAAAATCTCATTTTCTAGCAATCTTATTGAACTCTTTTGTAGATGATTGTAAAATCCATATGTCAATGAGATAAGCAGCTTTGCATATCAAAATATGCTAAAGTGCATATCTTTGTTAGAGAAAAATATCTTTGAATACAAAGGTCAACCTTTTTATCAATATTCATTCAATCTGCATCAGATGCTGTAAAATGCATATCTAGGTGAGATCAGCAGAGTTAAACATCAAAATCACCATTTCTAGCAAACTTCTGCAAACTGCTGGCATGTAGTAGATGCTACTAAAGTGCATGTCTCAGTTGGAAAAGCACATCAAAATCTCCATTTCTTGCAGAAGTTTTAAAATCTGTTGTACATGTTACCAAAATGCATAACTCACTGTAATCACCAACTTTGCAAATCAAAATCTCCAATTCTCTCAGACTTCTTATGATCTCCTGTCGATGATACTGAGATGCATAACTCACTGTGTGGTAAGCAACTTGTCTCACCAAAATTTCCATTTACAGCAAACTTCTGAAAATCTGATGTAGATGCTACTAGAGTGCATATGTCAGTGAAATAAGCACCTTGGAACACCAAAAGTACATATCTGGGTGAAATCAGCAGGTTTAAACTCGAATATCATAATTTGTTGAAAAATACTGGCACGTTCTTAAAATGTGTTGTAGATGCTACTAAAGTGCATATCTCATTCGGACAAGCGCTTGCACACCAAAATCTCCATTTCTATCAAGCCTCTTAAAATTTGATATAGATGCTATGAAACTATATACCTAATTGAGATAAGCAGCTTGGAACACCAAAATCTCAATTTCTAACATTCTTCTTAACAGCTGGTGTAGATTCCAGTAAAGTACCTATCTCAGCGAGGAAGCAGAGATAATGGGAACCAGCGAGGAAGCAACTTGGAACACCAAAATCTCCATGTCCAGCAAACATCTTAAAACCTGTTGCAGATGCCACTAAAGTACCTAGCTGGGTGAGATAGGGTTTAAAACATCAATATCATTATTTCCAGTAAATGCCTGCAAAATGCTGGCATATTCTTAAAATGTGTTGCAGATGCTGCTAAAATATTTCATTGTGATTGGGGCTGGGGCTAAAGCTATGTTTAGGTGTACAGTGAGTGTTAGGCTAGGGTTAGAATTAGTGATACGGTTAGAATGAGGGTTAGAATTAGTGCTAGGGCTCAGGCTGGATTTAGGAGTAGGGCTAGTGTTAGGGTCAGGGTTAGATTTATGGCTACGCTAGGCTTAGTGTCAGAGTTAGGGTTAGGGTCAGGTTTAATAGTAGGACTAGGGCTGCAATTAGGGTAGGACTTAGAATGGAGCTAGGGACAGGGCTAGGTTTCAGGCTATGGCTACAGTTGAGGCTTGGGCTAGGCTAATGTTTAAGTCAGGGTTAGATTTATGACTGGTCTAGGGTTATTGTCACATCTAGGGGTTGGGTTAGTAATAGAGTTAGGGCTGCAGTTAGGGGTAGCACTGGGAATAAGGTCAGAGCTAGGGCTAGGGTTATGCTAAGGTTGGGGCTAGTGGCAGGGTTTGAGTTGGAGGTAGTGTTAGGGTTGGGGTTAGGATTGGTGTTAGGCTTATGTTTAAGGCTAGGGCAGGAGTTAGGATTAGGGTTAGTGCTAAGGTTTGGGCTACCAGTGGAGTAGAATCATAGAATCCCACCAGTGAGGAAACAGGCCATTCAACCCAACAAGTCCACACAGACCGTCTGAAGACCATCCCACCCAAGCACATCATCTAACCCTATCCTTGTATTCCCCATAATTAACACACCTAATCTACACTTCCCTGAGCAAGACAGACAATTCAGCATGGCCAATCTGCCTAACTTGCATATATCTGGATGGTGGGAGGAAACCAGAGTACCAAGTGGAAACCCACACACACACGGGGAGAAAGTGCATACTTCACACAGACAGTCGTCTGAGGCTGGAATCAAACCCAGGTCCCTGGTGCTGTGAGCCACTGTGCCACCCCTCTGCTTAGGTAAGGGTTAGGGCTAGAGACAGAGATATGTTCAGGAGTAGGGTTTGAGTTAGGGTTGGGGAAGGCTTGGATTAGAGTTGGGGGTAATACTAAGGATAGGGATAGTTCCATGGATGGGCTAGGGTTGGAGTTAGGGCTTTGGGTAGAGTTAGGTGTAGGATTAGTAGTAGGTCTTCGACTGCAATTAGGATTAAGACAAGGCCCCGGTTAGGGTTATGGTTATGGAAAAGTCCTGAGTAAAATTGATGCACAGAGAGATCTGGGTGTTCAGGTCCATTGTATCCTGAAGGTGGCAACGCAGGTCGATAGAGTGGTCCAGAAGGCATACGGCATGCTTTCATTCATCAGACAGGGTATTGAGTACAAGAGTTGGCAGGTCATGTTACAGTTTTTATAGGACTTTGGTTTGACCACAATTGGAATACTGTGTACAGTTCTGGTCGCCACATTACCTAAAGGATGTGGATGCTTTGGAGAGGGTGCAGAGGAGGTTCACCAGGATGTTGCCTGGTATGGAGAGTGCTAGCTATGAAGAGAGGTTGAGTAGATTAGGATTATTTACATTAGAAAGACAGAGGTTGAGGGAGGACCTGATTGAGGTCTACAAAATCATGAGGTATAGACAGGGTGGCTAGCAAGGAGCTTTTTCCCAGAATGGGGGACTCAGTTACTAGGGGTCACAATTTCAAGGTGAGAGGGGAAAAGTTTAAGGGAGATATGCGTGGAAAGTTCTTTACGCAGAGGGTGGTGGGTGCCTGGAACACATTGCCAGTGGAGGTGGTAGAGTTGGGCACAATGGCATCATTTAAGATGTATCTAGACAGATACATGAATGGGCAGGAAGCAGAGGGATACAGATCCTTGGAAAATAGGTGACAGGTTTAGATAGCAGATCCTGATTGGTGCAGGCTTGGAAGGCTAAAGGGCCTGTTCCTGTGCTGTAATTTTCTTGGTTCTTTGTTTTTTGATCTTTGTTCTTCGTTATGGTTACGGTTAGGGTTTGGGCAAAGGCTACGTTTAGGAGTAAGGTAAGGTTAGGGTTTGTGTTAGGGTTTCAATAAGGGTTTGGTTTAGGACAAGTGCTGGAGTTAAAGTTAGGTTTAGGATTGGATTACGGCTAGGCTAGGTGCTAAATTTAGGGTTTGGTTAAGGGCTCAGTTTAGGGCTAGGGCTTGAGTTAGAGTCAGGATTGGGATTAAGCTAGGACTAGGGTTAGCTTTAGGGCTAGGGCTGGAGTTAGCAGTAGGGCTAGAGTTAGGATTGGGTTTAGGGTGAGGTTGAGAATTAGGGTGAGGGTGAGGGCTGGGATAGGGGTATGTTTGGGTGTAGGGTTAGGTTAGGCTGGGGTTAATGTTATGGTTAAGTTTATAGTTAGGGTTAGGTTGTGATCAGGGCTAAGGGGATAGTTAAGGTTAGATTTAGGGTTTGCCTCAGGTTTAGGGCTAGTGTCTGGATTAGGGTGAGGGTGATGGCTAAGGCTATGGCTAGGATTGCGTTAGAGTTAAGTTTAGGGTTAAGGCTGAAGACTCGGGCAAGGATTGCATTATGGTTAGGTTTGGGCTTCAGATTAGGCTTAGCATTGGGCTTAGGCCTAGTGTTAAGGCTATGGTTAGAGTGATTTAGGGTTGGAGTTGGAATTAGGTTGTGGCGAGGCTAAAGATGATGGTTAATGCTAGGATTAGGTTTAGGGTTAGGGCTAGGGCTGGGTTAGGGTTAGTGTAGGATTAGCGTGAGGGATAGGGCTAGGATTGCATTAGGGTCAGGATAAGGATTGCAGTTATGGCGAGAGTTAGGGCTTGGGCTATGTTTGGGGTTAGGGTTAGGCTAACGTTTGTGTTATGGTTAGAGTTCCGGTTAGCGTTAGGGTTGTGATGTGAATAGGGCTGGGTTGAGGATTAAGGTTAAGGTTAGACTTTGGGGTCGTGTTGGTGTTAGTTTTAGTGTTCGGGCTAGGGCTAGAATTGAGCAATGTTTAGGGTTAGGGTTCGGGTTAGTGATAGGGTTCGGGTTAGAGTTAGGGTTAGGACCAGGGCTGGTATTAGGGTTAGGTTAACAGTGAAGGCTGCTGTTAAAATTAGGGTCAGGGCTAAGTTTAGGGTTGATGGTAGGTTTAGGGTTAGGGTTAGGTTCGGGCTAGGGTGAAGACTAGGGCTTGAGCCAGGGCTACGGATACATTTGGGATTGTGCTCGGCTTAATGTTGGGCTTATTGTTAGAGATAGAGTCCGAGTTAGGTTAAAGATTATAGCTAGGTTGAGGATTACTCTGAGGATTCAGATTAAACCTAGCTTTAGGGTTGATATTAGGGTTACGTTTGGGTTATGATCAACACCGGGAATAGGACTTGGTGTAGGACTGGGGTTGGGATTATATTTAGGGGTAGGTTTAGGGACTGTGATTAGGTTAGGGTTATAGGGGTTATAGTTAGGGTTAGGGCAAAGGCTGGAGATAGGGTTAAAGGTAGTGTTAATGCAGGGCCAGGGTAAGGGCTAGGGCTAGGGTTTGATGTAGGGCTAGGTAAGGGTCTTGGGTTCAGGTTAGTGTTAGGGTTAGGGTTAGGATTAGAGTTAGGGTAGGGTTAGTGCTGTGCCTAGGGCTGGAGGTAGGACTATATTTAGGGGTAGCGTTCAGGTTAGGTTAGATTGAGAGTTGGTGGTGGGGTTAGGGTTGGGAGTTAAGGTTCAGTTAGGGTTATGCTTAGGGCTACGGTTATGGTTACAGCTAGGGTATGGGCTGGGGCTTGGGCTTGGCCTTTTGCTCGGGCAATGTTTTGTGGTACTGTTAGGGTTAGCATTAGGGTTAGGGCAGGGGCTAGCGTGATGTTTAGGGTTAGGGTTAGGTTAGGTTCAGGGTTGGTGGTAGAGTGAGTGTTAGGGTAAGGATTATGCTTCAGGAAAGGATGATTTTTAGATCTAGGGTTTGGGCTTTTGCTAGGGCTTTGTTTAAGGGTAGAGTTAGGATTAGGGTTTAGTTAAGGAATGGTGGTAGGGTTGGGAGAGGTCAGGTTTAGCATTAGAGAAAGGGTTCGGGTTGTGCTTTGGACAAGAGTTATGTTAGGGCTAGGGTCTAGATAGATTTAGTGATTATCAGTAGGTTAAGATTATGTTTAGATTTAGGATAAGGGCTGGCTTTAGGGTTAGAGCTAGGGCTTGGGCTAGGAACAAGGCTGAGGCAATATAAAGGAGTAATATTTGGTTTAGTTTTGGAATTAATGTTAGAGTTAGGATTAGGTCAAGGATTGGAGCTAAATTGAGCGTTGGTGTGAGGGTTAGGGTTAGAGTTAGCATTAGGGCCAGCAAGCCTAGCCCAATGTTAAGGGGTAGGTTTAGGGACTGAGGTTAGGTTAGGGTTATGGTTAGGTTTAGGGAGAAAGGATTAGAATAAGGGTTGGTGCTAGGGCTAGGGCTGGCATTATGGGGAAGGCTAGGGGTAGGTTTAGGGCTAGGGCTAGTGTTAGGGTTAAAGTTGGTGCTTGGGCTAGGGTTATGGGTAGGATTAGGGTTAGGGTTTGGGCTAGGTCTTGAACTTTGCATAGGGTTTGGCTAGGGCTATGTTTAGAGGTAGTGTTTGGTTTAGGTATAGGATTATTTTTAGGGCTAAGTCTAGGTCCATATTTAGGTGGAAGGTTCAGTTTAGGCTAGATTTTGGGTTGGTGGTAGGGTTAGAGTGAGGGCTTAGGCTAGGGCTATGCTGAGGGCTAGTTTGGTATTGGGGTTAGTGTTTTGGTTAGGTGAAGGATTGGCGTAGGGTTAGGGCGAGGACTAGGTATCATGTTAGAATTTTGATTAGGGTTAGAGTTAGCATTCGGTTCAGGGTTAGCACTGGGCTTGGGCCCGGGCCCGGGTTAGCGCGAGTGCCAGTGTATGGCTAAGGGTTAGGGTGTTGGGTTTCGGTTAGACTGGGATACAGTTAGTTGTTTGGTTTGGGTTAGAGTTAGTTTTAGAGCTTAGGCTGAAGAGGGAGTAGAATAAGGCCTGGGCTACGGTTAGGATTAGGGTTATGTTGTGATCAGGGCTAAGGTGATGGTTAAGGTTAGAGTTAGAGTTTGTGTTAGGATTAGGTTTCAGGCTGGAGTTAGAACCAGGTTCTGGTTTAGTGATAGGGTTGATGGCTAGTCCTAGGGCTAGGATTGCACTAAGGTTTGACCTAGGGTTATTGTTAAGGTTAGGGTGAGGGCTAGGGTTAGGATTGGGTTTAGGACGTGTTAGGGTTAGAATTAGATTAGATTCCCTACAGTGTGGAAACAGGTCACTTTGGCCCAACAAGTCCACACCGCCCCTTGCAGCATCCCACCCAGACCCATCCCCCTATAACCCACACACCCCCTAAACACTGCAGGCAATTTAAAATGGCCAATCCACCTAGTCTGCACATCTTTGGACTGTGGGAGGAAACCCACGCAGATACAGGGAGAATGTGCGAACTCCACACAGACAGTCGCCCGAGGCTGGAATTGAACCCGGGTCCCCGGTGCTGTAAAGCTGCAGTGCTAAGCGCTGAGCCACCGTGCCGCCCAAGGGGCTTAGGGCTCATGTTAGGGTTAGGGCTTGGGCTATGGCTGGAGGTTGCGTTAAGGTTAGGGTTAGAGTGAAGGCTAGGGATAATGTTAGGCTAGGGCAAGTATAGGGCTAGGGCTAGTGCAAGGATTAGTGCCAGTGGTATGGCTAGTGGTAGTGCAAGAGGTAGGGTTAAAGATAGCTCTAGTGTCGGGCTACAGACCTGGGGGTTGGGTTAGGGTTAGCATTAGGTTTAGAGTAACATTAGGGTCAAGGTTTGGATTAGGGCAAGGGTCAGGTGTAGGGCTATGTTTACAGGTTGTATTAGGGTTAGTGAGTGTAGGGTAAGCGTTAGAGTTGGCATTATGGTTTGGGTTAGGGTTAGGCTCAAGATTAGGGTTAGTGGTAGGGTTATTGTTAGTGTTAGAGATTGTGCGAGGGATAGGAATTGTGCTATGGGCAGGGTTAGGGCCACTCCAGGGCTAGGGTTTGGGTTTGGGTTAGGGTTAGGATTGGAGTTAGGCTAAGGCTACCTTTATGGTTAAATTTAGGGATAGGGCTGGAATTACAGTAAGGGTTAGGGTTAGTGCTCGAGCTAAAGCTGGTGATAGGTTTGGGGCTACTGGTAGGGCTAAGGGCTAATGATAGGGTTCGTGGCAGTGTTATGGCTCGTGGTAGTTCTAGGGCTAGGGTTAAGCGTAGGGTTTGAGGTTAGAGGTTTAGGTTAGGATGTGTACAGATGTGCAGGCTAAGGGTCACTGAATATATTTTGCAGCTAGGCAACTAAAGACCTCAAGGAATATAGTGAGAGACCAGGAGAGACTGGAAGGTTATGCTGGAACTGTATGAAATGGTGGTGAGGCCACAACTAATGTATTTGGTGTCGTTCTGAAATCCACGTTATGGGATGGATGAAAGCACTGGAGAGGTGCAAGGGAGATTTTCTAGGAAGTTGTCAGAGTTGGAGAGTTTCCATTATGAACAGAGAATGGACAGCTTGGATTTGACTCCCTGAGAGTAGAGGAGCCTAAAGGTGGACGTGAAACTATGAGGGGCACAGATAGGGCAGCGTGTAAGAAACATATTCCCTTGGTGGAGGGATCTATGACCAGCCGGCATAGATTTAAGGTAAGGGGCAGAAGATTTTGATAGGACGTGAGGAAAAGCTTTCTCATCCAGATGGTGGTGAGAATCTGGAACTCACTGCCTGTAAGGATAGTAGAGGCAGAACCATCACCACGTTTAAGTAGTAGTTAGATGTGCAATGACAAAATATACAAGGATATGGCCAAGTGCTGGAAAACGGGATTAGAATATTTGGTAATAAAATGTGAGGCTGGATGAACACAGCAGGCCAAGCATCTCCAGCCAAGATTCTCCAGCATCTGCAGTTCCCATTATCACTGATTAGAATATTTGGCGGTTGTTTCTGACCAGCAAGACAATGTACTGAAGGGCCTTCATTGTACTGTAGATCTGACTCAGTGTGATATTCAGGTAAAGATTTAGCCATGATCATATTGAATGGCAAAGTAGGGTTAATGGGCCAAATGGCCAATTTATGATCTTTCCATTAGGATTCTATGTTTCACTAGTGAACCTATCAGCAGTAAACCTGGAAGAAAACCAACCTGTGGTTGGAGGAGCTTCCTGTCACTGTTCTGTTTGATTCCATTTACAGGGGCAACTATTTTTGGTTGGTCACTCCAGTGATTGAATCGTCTTGGGAGATTTAGTCCACAGCCAATACAATTTGATTTCCACTTACATGATATTCTTATCCAATGAATTGTCAGCACCTGTTAACATCAGTCCAATGCCTTTCACCCTCTTTTCAATTGCTTGTTCAAGTCTACCTTTGTAGAATTTTGTCAACTGGAACAATTGTCAGGAAATCAATAATTGTAGAATTTGGATCTGAGAACAGAAACAGACAAATCAAAACACATTATCAAGTTTCTGTCTTGGCTGTTACACTGTTTATTGTTGTTGTTGTTGAATCTCCCTGTGAGCTACATTATTAAATATTTCCTAAAATACTGTAAAATTCAATGGAATCAGAACTGATTTGTGACTCAATTCCATTTTCCCCAGTTTTGCCTCATATCCTGGATAACAAGAAACTGCTGTAGGGTGAGTATTAGAAGAGATAGCAAAGACGCGAAGAATGAAGGCAGATTATCCAAATTACCAAGGCTACATACCACAGAGGATAGATGTCTGAGAGCAGGAAATGGAAGACACAAAAAAAATGACCCTTTTCTCCTTGGTAAGAAGACTGTTAATGAAGGAAAAGCAGACCCTGACCTGATGGTGCAATTTTAATTCAATGACCATAAAACGATGGTCAAGAAAACCCAATTGTCAAGAGTTCACTGATGTGCTTTAGGGAAGAAAATTGTAGTCCTCATCCAGTCTGATTCCATGCCCACAGCAAGGTGGTTGACTTGTAACTACAATTGAGAATGTACAACAAATGTTGGTCAGACAGAGACATCAATGAATGAGTTTTTTTTTCAAAATTGAGACTATCCATGCTAGCACACAGTAAGAAACAGGTTTGGGCTGGTAAATGACAATTAATATTTAAATTAAGCAAATTCTAGTCAGACTGTCTTCTAACCAACTCCCCCAGAATGTCATCCCTGAATAACATCCTGATTATCCCTATTAAATAGAAACTCAACTGGATTATAATGTGGTTAACAAGAGAAGGGAAATAGAACTCTCACGTGAGTTGAGATTTCTTCTATTCTCACTTCGTGATTCCCAAAGCCTACCCACTGAGCAGGAACATGAAAGGAGATAATCAAATCCCCAATACGATGCGAGTGGCTTCAGCAACAGTCACAATAAGGTAAACACCATCCAAGACAAAATAACCCACTTGATCAGTTCTTTATTCACGAATTTGTTCACTGTCTCCAAAACATATACACAGTGGCAAGAATGTGTACAGTCCACAAGGTGTACTGCGGAAACTCCCCAGGATTCTTTCAACAGCACCCTCTAAACCTCATAGTATTTATTATCTACAACAACAAAGATAGGTGACATATAGAGTCAACCAGGGAGCAGATTTTGGACCTGGTAATGGGGAATGAGGCAGGTTTTATAAAGTAATAAAGTTTAGAGTAAAAGATTCCCTAAAAAGCAGTGTTCAGAACATGAAAATAATTTAATATTCAGTTTGAGAGTGAGAAATTTGGCTCAGAAAAAAGTGTATTTTACTTAAAAAAGAATTAGAATGAAGTGAGATAGAATTAGCTAAAGTAGATTGTGTGGATAGATCAGCAGGAAAGACCAGTACTCAATCTGTGGCAAACATGCAGGAAGGAAATCATGGCTCTCAGCAAAAATATATTCCAGGAAGGAGAAAAGGTTCTGAGAGAGAGACATGAACCAACCATGGCTAACCAAGGAAGTTAAGGAAAGTATAAAATTAGAGGAAAGGGCATATAAGGAGGCAAAAGTCAGTGACAGCCACAAACATTGAGAAAAATTCAGAATCCAGCAAAGGAAGAGAAAAATAACAGAGAGAGAAAATAAATCACAAGGACAACTAGTGGGGAATATAAAAACTGACATAGAGAGCTTCTTTAAATATAGAATGAGGAAGAGAGAGGTCAAAGTGAATATAGGCTGCTCAGAAAATGAATCTAAGGAGATAGTTATGGGGGACAAGGAACAAGGTACTTGAGGTAGTATATTGACATGGATACAGAGAATTGACTAATGGGCAGGAAATAGAGAATACAGGTCAAGGGTTCTTTCACAGATTGGGAACTGTAACTAGCAGGGTTCAGATCAGTCCTGGGATATCAACTGCTCGCAATATGCATCAATGACTTGCAGAAAGAAAGCAAATTGTATTGTAGCCAATTTGGCAGACAACCCAAAAATAGGTGGAAAGACAACTTGCGAGTGGAATACAAACAGTTCACAGAGAGATGTTGATTAGTTAAGTAAATGGGCAAAACATGGCAAATGGAGTAAAATGTGTGAAAATGGGAAGTAGTTCGTTTTGGAAAGGAGAACAGAAAAACAGAGTACTATTTAAATGGAGGAAAAAACAGCGCAGGTGCGGCAGAGAATCAGGAGGACGAATGGAATGTTGATCCTTATTTCAAGGTTTGGAGTACAAGAGGTGGGAGGTCTGATTGGAAATGTACAAGCTTCTAGTGGTGCCACTTCTGGAGCACAGTCAGCAACTTTGGTCCCCTTGTTCAAGGAAAAATATTATTTCATTAGAGGCAGTTCAGTGAAGGATCTCTGGGATGATCCCTGCTATGGAGGGATTTCCTCATAAGCAAAGCTTAGACAGTTTAGAAGAATGAGGAACAAAAACAAAGTTTCTGGAAAAGCTCAACAGGTCTGGCAGCATATGTGAAGGAAAAAAACAGAGTTAATGTTTTGGGTCCGGCGATCCTTCCTCAGAGCTCAGTTGAGATTTTCCAGCAACTTTGTTTTCTTTCCTGATTTACAGCATCCACAATTCTTTCGGTTTTATTTAGAAGAATGAGGGATGATCTCATTGAAACATACAGGATTGTTAGGGGGCTTGACAAGCTAACTGCTGAGAGGACGTTTCCCTTCATGGGACAGTCAAGGATCAGTGGGCATAGTTTCAGAATAAAGGGATGCCAACTTAAGGAGGAATCTCTACTCTCAGAGGCTTGAGTGTTTTTGGAACTTCTTGTTACAGAGAGCTATGAAGGCAGATTCCTTGTGTATATTTTAGGCTGAAATAGACTGTTGATCAGTAGGAGAATCAAAGATTATGGGAGAAAAGCAAGGAAGTGGATGTGAGGAATGTTGGATCAGCCATGATCCTATTGAGTGGTGGAGGAGGCTCAAAGAACCAAATTGCCTACTCCTGTTCTATTTCATTTTGTTTCATGCACATGCAAGCTCCCTGTCAAAGTCACACAGCATCCTGACCTGCAAATCTACAGGCCATTTCATCACCAATAATGGTTCAAAAACTGGAACTTCCTCCCTTAAAACTATCGGTGGGTTCAAAAACATTAATTCCTTCCCCTAAAACAATTTGGAAGCACCTTTATCACGAGGACCATAGCAGTTCAAGAAAGCAGCTCAGCATCACTTTCTGAAGGGCAAATGAGGATGCGCAATGGGTGCTAACATTGGTTGTAATGCTCACATCTCAAATTCAGGCACAAGAAAACTCAACTACTTCCTTGAAACACTGGGCCAGAGGCATTCTGTGCTTGCATCTCTACAATCTCGTCACAGCTCACCTTCCTTCTCAGCTTTGTGTTATTTAGAAATTTGGAGATATTAGATTTAGTTCCCTCATCTAAACCATTAATATTTATTGTAAAATCTGTGGTCCCAGCACCGATCACCACGGTACAACTTGGTCTCTGCTTGCCACTCATTCCCACAGTTTCCTGGCTGCCAACCAGTTTTCTATACATCTCAATACGTTTCCCCAAAATCCCACGTGCTTTAATTTTACACATTAATCTCTTCAGTCCTCTTCACAATTCATTTTCCTATATTGGTATCATCAGCAAATTTAGCTACCATACCTGCAGTCCTTTCATCCAAATCTTGAAAGCAAAACTTCAAATCATTTTTGCTCCAGCACTGACCCCAATGGCTAATGACTCTTGACATCCAGCCAATCTGAAGAAGACTAATTTATTCCTACTCTCGGCTTCCTGTTTGGCAGCCAATCTTCCAGATCTGTCAGCATGTCATCCCTTACACTATAATCTTTTATTTTCTGCAATAATCTCTGATGTGGCATCTTAACAAATGCCTTCTTGAAATTCAAGTATAGTACGTCCACAGGTTCCCTTTCATCTGCAACACACCTTATTACTTCAGACAATTCCAATAAATTAGTTTAATGTGATTTCCTTACAACAAAACCATGTTGATTCTGCCTGATTACCTTGAACCTATACTATTATAATGTCTTTAACGACAGCTTCTAACATTTTCCTTGTGATGGATGTTAACATAAGTGACTTATAATTCTTCCTGCTTATCTCCATTTTTGAATAAAGGAATTACGTTAGCTATTTTCCAAGTTTAAAAAAAGAACCTTTCCCGAACTTAATGAGCTTTAGAAGATTAAATCAACACATCGCTATCTCATTGGCTACTTCTGTTAAGACTCTTGGATAAAATCCATCAAGGTCTGGGAACTCGTCAACTTGCAGTTCCAACAATTTGCTCAGTACTGCTCCTTGGCAATTATAAATTTTCTTGTGTTTCTCCTTCCCTTTCAATTCCTGATCTACAGATATTTCCAGGATGCTACTTGTACTCTCTCTGCTGAAAACTGACAAAAATGTTTGTTCAATTCATGTGACTTCTCTTTAGCCTCCAATACAAATTCCTCAGGCACATTTTATAGAACCAAAACTCACAGTAAAATCATTATGAGAACTTATCAGAAGAAACTTTTCCTGTTTGTTTTTAATACATTTGACTAACCTTTGCTCATAATTTTATTTCCCCCTCCTTATTAATCTTTTAATGATACTTTGCTGTTTTTTATATTCTTTTTATCCTTCTGACCTGCTACTTATCTGTGCAAAATTGTATATATTTTCTTTGAATTTGATACTAGCTTTGACCATTTTTCACTTGAGCATAGATGGTGGGTCCAAACTCTTATTTGTTGGAACGTATCCATCTTGCGCTTTTTGAAATATCCCCTTTAATGTTTGCCATTGCATTTCAACTGACCCATTCCTTATCAGAACAGTAGTCCACTTTTTATAGCTCTGCTTTCTTGCCCTCTTATGTGCTCTTCTTTTACTTTTTTTTGAAAGATGTGGTCTTGGGCACATACTTTTCTCCTTTAAACAGCATGCAAAATTCAATCATGTTATTGTCACTGCCACGAAGGGTGCTTTCACTGTGAGGTTAGTAATGAATTTTATTCCATTGGTCAAAGGCAAAAACATCTCATGGAGCCTGTTCGCTGATTGGTGCCATGCTGGCCGAAGAAAATGCCTGAAAACATTTAATGGATTCTTCATCTGGACCACGTTCTCCTCTCTGATTTTTCTAGTCTATATGGAGGTTAAAATCCCTGATGATCATTGTTGCACCCTTGTGACAAGCTCCAATTATTTCTTCATTGATACCCTGTCCTACTATATGGTTACTGTTAGGGACTCTGTGCTCAACTCCCTCAAGTGACCTTTTGCCTTTACAAATCCTTATCACGACCCAGAATACTTCTATGTCCTGGTTTCCTGCATTTTAAGTAATCCCTCTCTATTGTGCTACCATTATCTTTAATTAACAGAGCCGTTCCTCTACCCTTTCCTAGTTGCCCGTCCGTCCTAAGTGTGACATTCCCTTTAGTATTCACATCTGAAACTGGGTCATCCTACAGCCACGTCTCAGTTACAGCAACTAGACTGCACTTACCATATCTGCTGATTTGCTGTTGTATTTGCATTCTCTGTCCCTTCCTGTCATTTTCTTTTTATAATTTTGCACATTAATTTCTTCCTCTGCTGAATTTCCCCCCTCCTTTGATCAACATAACTTCCCTAATTTCGATTTATGCTTCCAGTATCTCTCCAAATCTGCCCATGTTTATGAATGAATCATAATTGGCTTCAATTGTTTTAATCCCAAACTGCTAATGATTTCCTGGAAAACTTCAGACATGGATTTAGAACCTTGATCAGATTGTAGCTCATTCAACTGTACTCAATTGGTTGTCCATAATGAGTAAAAAGAATGGGAACAGGATGAGGTCATTCAGCCTCTTGAGCCTGTTCCACCATTAAATGAGATCATGGCTGGTCTCTGGTCTGATGCCATATTCCTGCCTTTGGCCCATGTCACTTAATACGTTTGCTTAACAAAAAAAACTGTCTCAAATTTAAAATTAACAACTGAACCAGCACACTCTGCCACCATTTGTGTCTTCACCTGATGAGGGGGCAGTTCTGCAAAAGCTTGTGATTTCAAATAAACCTGTTGGGCTATAACCTGGTATCGTGTGACTTCTGACCTTGTCCATCCCAGCCCAACACTGGCACCTCCACATCATGGCTACCATTTGTAGAAGAGGGTACCAAACATCTACAATCCTTTGTGTGTAAAAGTGAACATAATTCTTAGACTATGCTCACTAGTTCTTGAATACCCTAACCACTGAAAATAGTTTATCTTTAGCTATCCTGTCCTTTCCTATTACTATCTGGAAGTATTCTAACAGCTCACCATTAGCTTTCCAAATTCTAGCGATTTAAGAGTCAATCACATTGCTGTGGGCCGGGAGTCACATATAGGCCAAACCAGGTAATAACAGCAGGTTTGTTCCCGAAAGGATATTAGTGAACCAGGTAGGTATTTCTGTCAATCGATAATGGTTTTATGGTCATCATTAGACACTGAATTCCAGATGCTTTTAAAATTGGATTCAAATTTCACCATCTTCCATGGTGGGATTCGAACCCAGGTCCCCAGAAAAATGCCTGGGTCTCTCAATTAACAGTTTTGCAGTAATATCATAGGTCATCACTTTCACAAGTCAGAATATGGCAGCAGAAAGCCCTTTTAAAATTGGTTATGTGCAAGGAACCATGCAGTAGTGGACAAAATGCTCATAAAAGTTGACATAAATCATCGTCTGTAGTGGTGTTAATTGTATATGCTAAGAATTCCTTGTATATAGCGGGAAGATATAATCCATATAATTTAAATTTTGATAAGAATCCTAAAAGGACCATCAACGATAAATAGTTCCCAACTTGGAAAGAACTACAAGCAGTTTTACTTTTTAAGATAATTTGAATATACTATGCAGGTAGAAAGGCTATCTTTAAAGTCAAAACTTAGAAAGAATTCAACAAACTTTGTGGTACAGCAGTGATGCCCCTCCCTCTGGGCAAGAGGACACAGGTTCAAGTCTCACTTGTTGTAGTGGTGTGCCATAAGATATCTGAATAGGTTATTTGTTCTGCTGTTCGCTTTAGGCACATGACATTGATTGGATGCAGATCTGGGCTGAGAAGTGGCAGATGGAGTTTAACCCTGAAAAGTATGAGGTGATTCATTTTGGAAGGGCAAATTTGAAAGCAGAATGCAGGGTTAATGGAAAGATTCTTGTCAGTGTGGAGGAGCAGAGGGATCTTGGGGTTCATGTTCACAATTCCCTGAAAGCTGCCACCCAGGTGGACAGAGTTGTTAAGAAGGCTAACGTTGTGTTAGCTTTCATTGATAGAGGGATTGAGTTCAAGAGCTGTGAAGTTATGCACCAGCTATACAAAAGCCTGGTTCGGCCACATCTGGAGTATTCTGTCCATTACTGGTCGCCTTATTACAAGAAAGATGTGGAAGCATTAGAAAAGTTGCAGAGGAGATTTACTAGGATGTTTCCTGGAATGGAGGGAAGGTCTTACGAGGAAAAGTTGAGATAGCTAGCGGTTTTCTCTTTACAACAACAAAGGATGAGAGGTGACTGGATCGAGGTGTACAAAATGATCAGAAGTATAGATAGAGTGTACAGCCAGAGACTTTTTCCTAGGGTGGAGGTAACTATTATGAGGGGGCATAGTTTTAAAGTGAGTGGAGGTAGTTATAGGGGAGACATCAGAAGTGGGTTCTTTATTCAGAGAGTGGTAGGGGCGTGGAATGCATTGCCGGAGAGGGTAGCGGAGACGGTCTCATTAGGGGAACTTAAGTGTCTGTTAGATAGGCATACGGATGATAGTATAAGGTCGGGGCGGAGGTTAGGTTGACCTTAGGATTAGTGCAAAAGTTTGGCACAACATCGTGGGCCAAAGGGCCTGTATTATGCTGTACTGTTCTATGTTCTATATTCACAACATGTTGAACAACTTACCAGTTAGTTTCCTGTTAATCTCCTTCACTGAATCATCTTAGGAACCGAGCACTAGACATTGGGGATAATGGGAACTGCAGATGCTGGAGAATTCCAAGATAATAAAATGTGAAGCTGGATGAACACAGCAGGCCAAGCAGCATCTCAGGAGCACAAAAGCTGACGTTTCGGGCCTAGACCCTTCATCAGAGAGGGGGAGAGGGAACTGGAATAAATAGGGAGAGAGGGGGAGGCGGACCGAAGATGGAGAGTAAAGAAGATAGGTGGAGAGAGTGTAGGTGGGGAGGTAGGGAGGGGATAGGTCAGTCCAGGGAAGACGGACAGGTCAAGGAGGTGGGATGAGGTTAGTAGGTAGCTGGGGGTGCGGCTTGGGGTGGGAGGGAGGGATGGGTGAGAGGAAGAACCGGTTAGGGAGGCAGAGACAGGTTGGACTGGTTTTGGGATGCAGTGGGTGGGGGGGAAGAGCTGGGCTGGTTGTGTGGTGCAGTGGGGGGAGGGGACGAACTGGGCTGGTTTAGGGATGCAGTAGGAGAAGGGGAGATTTTGAAACTGGTGAAGTCCACATTGATACCATATGGCTGCAGGGTTCCCAGGCGGAATATGAGTTGCTGTTCCTGCAACCTTCGGGTGGCATCATGGTGGCACTGCAGGAGGCCCATGATGGGCATGTCATCCAGAGAATGGGAGGGGGAGTGGAAATGGTTTGCGACTGGGAGGTGCAGTTGTTTGTTGCGGACTGAGCGGAGGTGTTCTGCAAAGCGGTCAACAAGCCTCCGCTTGGTTTCCCCAATGTAGAGGAAGCCGCACCGGGTACAGTGGATGCAGTATACCACATTGGCAGATGTGCAGGTGAACCTCTGCTTAATGTGGAATGTCATCTTGGGGCCTGGGATGGGGGTGAGGGAGGAGGTGTGGGGACAAGTGTAGCATTTCCTGCGGTTGCAGGGGAAGGTGCCGGGTGTGGTGGGGTTGGAGGGCAGTGTGGAGCGAACAAGGGAGTCACGGAGAGAGTGGTCTCTCCGGAAAGCTGACAGGGGAGGGGATGGAAAAAAGTCTTGGGTGGTGGGGTCGGATTGTAAATGGCGGAAGTGTCGGAGGATAATGCGTTGAATCCGGAGGTTGGTAGGGTGGTGTGTGAGAACGAGGGGGATCCTCTTGGGGCGGTTGTGGCGGGGGCGGGGTGTGAGGGATGTGTTGCGGGAAATACGGGAGACGCGATCAAGGGCGTTCTCGATCACTGTGGGGGGAAAGTTGCGGTCCTTGAAGAACTTGGACATCTGGGATGTGCGGGAGTGGAATGTCTTATCGTGGGAGCAGATGCGGCGGAGGCGGAGGAATTGGGAATAGGGGATGGAATTTTTGCAGGAGGGTGGGTGGGAGGAGGTGTATTCCAGGTAGCTGTGGGAGTCGGTGGGCTTGAAATGGCCCCTAACACCTTATATTCACCATGGACGTCCAGTCCCTGTACACCTGCATTCCGCATGGAGATGGCCTCAAGGCCCTCCGCTTCTTCCTGTCCCGCAGGCCCGACCAGTCCCCCTCCACCGACACTCTCATCCGCCTAGCTGAACTCGTCCTCACACTCAACAACTTCTCTTTTGACTCCTCCCACTTCCTACAGACTAAGGGGGTGGCCATGGGCACCCGCATGGGACCCAGCTATGCCTGCCTCTTTGTAGGTTACGTGGAACAGTCCCTCTTCCGCACCTACACAGGCCCCAAACCCCACCTCTTCCTCCGGTACATTGATGACTGTATCGGCGCCGCCTCTTGCTCCCCAGAGGAGCTCGAACAGTTCATCCACTTCACCAACACTTTCCACCCCAACCTTCAGTTCACCTGGGCCATCTCCAGCACACCCCTCGCCTTCCTGGACCTCTCAGTCTCCATCTCAGGCAACCAGCTTGTAACTGATGTCCATTTCAAGCCCACCGACTCCCACAGCTACCTGGAATACACCTCCTCCCACCCACCCTCCTGCAAAAATTCCATCCCCTATTCCCAATTCCTCCGCCTCCGCCGCATCTGCTCCCACGATAAGACATTCCACTCCCGCACATCCCAGATGTCCAAGTTCTTCAAGGATCGCAACTTTCCCCCCAACAGTGATCGAGAACGCCCTTGACCGCGTCTCCCGTATTTCCCGCAACACATCCCTCACACCCCGTCCCCGCCACAACCGCCCCAAGAGGATCCCCCTCGTTCTCACACACCACCCTACCAACCTCCGGATACAATGCATTATCCTCCGACACTTCCGCCATTTACAATCCGACCCCACCACCCAAGACATTTTTCCATCCCCTCCCCTGTCAGCTTTCCGGAGAGACCACTCTCTCCGTGACTCCCTTGTTCGCTCCACACTGCCCTCCAACCCCACCACACCCGGCACCTTCCCCTGCAACCGCAGGAAATGCTACACTTGCCCCCACACCTCCTCCCTCACCCCCATCCCAGGCCCCAAGATGACATTCCACATTAAGCAGAGGTTCACCTGCACATCTGCCAATGTGGTATACTGCATCCACTGTACCCGGTGCGGCTTCCTCTACATTGGGGAAACCAAGCGGAGGCTTGGGGACCACTTTGCAGAACACCTCCGCTCAGTCCGCAACAAACAACTGCACCTCCCAGTCGCAAACCATTTCCACTCCCCCTCCCATTCTCTAGATGACATGTCCATCATGGGCCTCCTGCACTGCCACAATGATGCCACCCGAAGGTTGCAGGAACAGCAACTCATATTCTGCCTGGGAACCCTGCAGCCATATGGTATCAATGTGGACTTCACCAGTTTCAAAATCTCCCCTTCTCCTACTGCATCCCTAAACCAGCCCAGTTCGTCCCCTCCCCCCACTGCACCACACAACCAGCCCAGCTCTTCCCCCCCACCCACTGCATCCCAAAACCAGTCCAACCTGTCTCTGCCTCCCTAACCGGTTCTTCCTCTCACCCATCCCTCCCTCCCACCCCAAGCCGCACCCCCAGCTACCTACTAACCTCATCCCACCTCCTTGACCTGTCCGTCTTCCCTGGACTGACCTATCCCCTCCCTACCTCCCCACCTACACTCTCTCCACCTATCTTCTTTACTCTCCATCTTCGGTCCGCCTCCCCCTCTCTCCCTATTTATTCCAGTTCCCTCTCCCCCTCTCCCCATCCCCCTCTCTGATGAAGGGTCTAGGCCCGAAACGTCAGCTTTTGTGCTCCTGAGATGCTGCTTGGCCTGCTGTGATTATCCAGCCTCACATTTTATTATCTTGGAGCACTAGACATTGTTCACTCAATGAAAATAAACAAAAAGTAGAGAAGAACATTTTGTGTGGAGCTGGAGGAACACAACAGGCCAGGCACCATCAGAGAAGCAGGAAAGTTGATGTTTTGGATCGGGACCCTTCTTCAGAAGTTCAGAAATATTTCTGAAGAAGGCTCCCGACTTGAAATGTTAATTTACCTGCTCGTCTGATGCTGCCTGGCCTGCTGTGTTCCTCCGGTTCCACACTGTTATCTTTGACTCCAACATCGACAGTTTTTACTATCAGTGAAGAACATTTTGTTATCTGTTTCACCCATCCATCTTTCACCAAACTCACTCCCTGTGTAATCATTGCTTTGAGCTCTGTCAAAATCTTGCTGTCCCTGCACTTAACTGAATTGAATTGCTACTGTGTGGAAACAGGCTGTTTGCTCCAAGATGGCCATGCCAACCCTCTGAAGAGTATCCCACCCAGACCGATCTGCCTACCCTTTCTCTGTAACCCTGCATTTCCCATGGCTAACGTACCTAACCTGCACATCCCTGAACACGATGGGCAATTTAGCATAGCCAATCCACCTAACTATTACAAATATTAAATACTTCAAAGCAGAAGGATCTTTGACTTTATTCAAACTGATGCTGTACCTGTCCTGGGAATGTCTGATAGCGACAGTGCCTGACTGTACTGTACCTGAGGGTTTTCTGAAGAACGGCTTAGACCCGAAACGTTAGCTTTCCTGCTCCTCTGATGCTGCTTGGCCTGCTGTATTCATTCAGTTCTACACCTTGTTGCCTCATACTGTACCTGACATAGGATTGCTTTATTGGGGAATGATGAGGCATCTTGCTTTGCATCAGACCACTGTTCTATTTGGCCTGGGCATGTACAAAGGCAGCCTGAACAGAGACTTTGATTTTATTCTAAACCAACAATCACATGAAATTTGTCACAATGTCTAATTTCCCTGCCTGAAAGAGCATTAAATGGAATTTTCAAGTCAATTGCAATATGTATTTCTGTTCAAATTTTACTTGTCACTGCGTTACAATTACCTGATCATTGGTGGACATAGTGACAGGTGAATAATATGCTTCCCTGCTCACACCTGCTACAAAAAATACTGAAAACAAAACTCTCCAATTTCACTGTCATCACCATCCCAGCTTGCTTTTGAACACTTGGTTCAGATTGATTGTTCATTATATATGCTTTCAAATCACTCTGACAGTCCTGAAACCTCAAATTATCAATTTTTTTTTGATTCTCAATTCACAACAAAACTTGAGACGTCTCAATACAATGCAATCTGATAATCAGCACGATATATAACTGGATAATCTGTGCGAAACTGAATCTGAACATTCACTGAAGCTACCAACTCTTTTGAGACCCCAAGATGTTCCTGAAAAAAACCAAACCAAGAAGTGTGAATCTGAGAGAGCTGGCCACACCCACTCAGCCTGTTTAAAAAAACCCCAGGCCTTCCAAATTTGTTTATTCAAATTGTCTTCAGTAGGCAGTTCTTCACCTCTGCCTGAGAGCATCCCTTCAAAACAAGAAGCAAAATAACCTCAAACTGACAACATGGTCACAAAATAAGTGCAGGACTAGTCCTTTTGAGTCATAGACATGTACAACGCAGATATGGATGCTTTGGTCCAACTTCTCCATGCAGACCAGACTGCATTTAGTCCTATCCCTCCAAACTTTTCCCAATCATCTCCCCATCCACATGCTTTTAAATGTTGTAATTGTACCAGTCTCCACCACTTCCTTTGGCAGCTCATTCCATACACGCACCACCCTCTGTGTGAAAAAGTTGCTCCTTTGGTCTCTTTTAAATCTTCTTACTTCTCACCTTAACGCTATACCCTCTAATTTTTGCCTCCTCTAGTCTGAAGAAAAGACCTTGACTATTCACCCTATCCACGCCTGTCATAAAGTTACTGCTCAGCCTCCAACAATCCAGAGAAAATAGCCCCAGCCTATTCAGCCTCTCCCTGTAGCTCAAACCCTCAAATCCTGGCAAATTGTAAATCTTTTCTGAACCCTTTCAAGTTTAATAACCTCCTCCTCAGAGCAAAGAGACCAGAAATGAGTGCAGTATTCCAAAAATGGCCTAAGCAATGTCATGTTACATGACCACCCAACTTCTATACTCAATGCACTGAGCAATTAAGGCAGGTGTATCAAAGCCTTCTTCATTATCCTGTCTACCTGCGATGCTACTTTCAAGGAACTATGAACCTGTGCTCAAAGGTCCCTTTGTTTGGCAACACCCCTTAGGATCTTACCATGAGGTGTAAACCCCCCTACCTTCATATACGCCTCCAAAACTTAGCAAATGACATTGATCTAGATTAAACTGCATCTGCCATTCCTTGGCCCATCAGCTCATCTGATCAAGATCCAATTGCACTTTGAGGTAACCTTTTCCTGAGGACTTATCCACCTTAATGCTCTTTCTTGATTTCAAAATGCTGTTATCATATGAGCATGCTCCACACAAATCCTACTATCCTCCACACCCTTCACCAGAGTGAATAGTGATGCACAGTACTCATTTCGGATCTTGCCCACATCCTCTGCTTCCAAACACAAGTTCCCTCCCTTATCCTGAATGGTCCTACTTTCTCCCTAGTTATCCCCTTGTTTTAGATGTATGCACAGAATGCCTTGGGATTTCCTTCAACCCTCCTTGCCAAGGTCATTTCATCGCCTTTCTTTTTCTGCTTTCTTTATGTCGGCCCTGTTCGATTTTAGCTTCCTAAACCTGACATATTTTTGTTTTTCCCTTTTCACTAACTTCACAACCTCCCCAATTATCCAAGGGTCTTTTACCTTGCCATCCTTGTCCTTCCTCCTTCCTGATCCTAAACTCATAAGCAGGCCTTTAAACAATTCCCATATGGCAAATGTGACAGCTCCTCCCAATTAACACACCCCAGCTCCTACCTAAAATTGATATAATTTACTCTCCCCCAAGGTCCTGACTTGTACTTCTTCATAGCAATCTTAAAATTTAAGGAGTTGTGATCACTATTTCCAAAATGCCTTCCCACCCTTCTCACCAGTTACCTGACCAGGACAAAGTCCAGTATGGCCCATCTTCTATCCACATACTGTGTCAAGAAACTCTCTTGGATAGACTTAACAAATTCAGCCTCATTTAAACTCTTGTTGTAAGGGAGTCCCAGTCAATACCGGGGAGGTGAAATTCACTGACTGTGACAACTCTGACTTATTGCATTGATTCAAAAGCCGCCTACATATTTGTTCCTCAGTGTGTCAGTGGCAAAAGGGGAGCAGGCTGTTAGTTTAATCTGATCAGAGTGATTGTGTCTATCTTATTTTTGAACGCGGCCTCTATTGCCTCAGTGGGCAAGCCCTCCAGAATGTCCTTTCTAGGTACAGATGTAACATTTCCCACAGGTTAGGAGTGCACCTCCTTCTTTTATCTTCCCCTCTATCTTGTCTAAAGCAATGAAACCCTGGAACATTGAGCACCCAGTCCGGTCTCTGTCTCAACCAAGCCTCTGTAATGGCCTCAACATCAGAGTCCCATGTACGGATCCAGGCTCTAAGCTCATCTGCCTTACCTGTAATACTCCTTGCACTGAAATAAACATATTTCGTGCCATCATGTTCATGTACCTGTCTCTGACTGCCATTCTTTTCTGATTTATTGGTCCTAGCATGTCCCTGCCATCAATTCATCTGCTTGCTGACCTGCTGCTCTGGTTCCCAGCTGCCTGCCAGTCTTTAAATCCTCCCAAGTAGCACGAGCAAACCTCCCTGTGAGGGTATTTGTTCCCGTTCAGTTTAGGTGCAACCCATCCCTCTTACACAGGTCACCCCTTGCCCAAGAAGCGGTCGCAATTATCCATGAACCTGAAAGCCTGTCCCCAGTACCAGCTCCTTAACCAATGCATTCATCTCACCTATCTTTCTCTGACTTAACTCACTAACATGTGGCACTCGTGGCAACCCATAAATTATTACCCTCTAGGTCCTGCCTTTCAGCCTCTTTGCTAACTCCTTGTACACAGTCCACAGGATCTCATCCCTCTTTCTACCTACGTCATTGGTACCAATGTGCACAATGGCCTCTGGCTGCTCACCCTCCCCCTTAAGAATTTCTTGCAACCACTCAAAGATGCCCTTGACCTTGGTACCAGGGAAGCAACACACAGCCCTGGTATCTCAAATGTGGCTACAGAAACTATGCCCCCAACGAATGAGTCTCAAACCATGTTCGCTCACTTGGATTTGCCTGACCCTGTCCCACAGCAGGGCGGTTTGTACCATGGACCTGGCTACAGCTGATTATATAACCATTCCAGTTTAGTTTTAAATCAGTGTTAACCTTGATTAAGTGGATAGCCAAGCACGTCAGTGGTCTACAGTACAGGAGAAATAAATTCTTAAGCTCACGGATTCTGTGAGAGTCAAAGACAAGCACTGAATTGTTCTTACCTCATTTCCAACACCTGGCCCATTGCCCTGCATGGCTTGGATAACACTTGCACGTTTAAAAAAAATGTAAGGATGATGTGAGGGTAAGGACATGGAATTTTGTGATATGGTCATATTCGCTCTTGTTGGAGCTGATTGCTGCTTAGCTCTTGTATGGTGCAAATGTTACTTATCCTTTATCAGGCCAAGCCTGATCGTTGTCCAAGTCTCACTGTATTTTCTCATCGTTGACTTCACTGTTGGAAAAGTCATGAATTCTGCTGGACACCTGGACAATATTCAATGAACATTCATGTCTCCACTTTGGTTCAAATGAAGACATGACTTCAACCAGTGCAGGTATCCAGTGAATGCCACTGACTCCATTTTCCATTCCTCTGCTTCACACCACATTCAATCAGAAGTTGCCTTGGTGGAAATGACAGATTGCACTTTCCTTCCTTTTCAAGCTCAGGATCTCTGATCATATTTGTGGTAAATCGTGAACGAGGTTACGAGAAGTGTGGCATGACGAAAAGTAAACTGAACCTTAGTGTGCAGCTGTTTGACAGCACTGTCATCCAGATGTTGCATTACTTTGCTGATGATTGAGAATACATTGAGGTCATAATTGGTCAGGACAATTTGTCTGCCGATTGCGTGATAGGTCATCTTTCTCTGAAATGTGAGTGTTGCAAGTGTTTAAAAATGTACTGGAAAACATTTACTGTCGGTGTGGTGACGTTGGGGCACATTGTTCCAAGACAGTTTGTGGGATGCTGCCAGGTGTCATAGCATTTGCAGTATCCGGAACATTCAGTCTTGTCATTGCATGAAATAATTTGAATTGCGTGTAAGTTAAGATCTGTGATGCCTCCTCAGGATGAGGGCAATAAGATCGTCCAGACTGATGCTGTGAATGGTTTCATCTGCTCCTTCACCTTTTGTTCATAACATCTTGTAATAACTGCCATGTAGCCTGATGAGAAACTAAAGCTCATCTTGATTCATTTGCATTCAAAGGTGCCTATTTTTCCCAAACAAAAGGACCCATCACTGAGCGGGAAGTATGGAGAATGTTATAGACATCAGTGGTGAGATAATGCTGGATCTTGACCAGCAAAACCATTGTTGTGTTGGTGAAATGCAAACAAAAATCTATATGATGTAAACTTTATTGTCAGCTAATCCCTTGGTCAAATGACAGATTCTGATGTTAGTAACTGGAAAGCCTCCATTGTTGGAGGACGAGAAGCCGTATCCAATTGAAGCAGCACAGGCTTCTGCGATGACTGTGGAAACCACTGCTTATGCCTTGCTTCAAGCATTGTCAAGGAATGATATTGACTATGCAACACCGATTGCGAGGTGGCCAACGATGCAACAGAACTATGGTGGTGGATTTCACTCGACGCAGGTAAATGCTTGAGATCACAACAACAGGCATTCAGATATTTCCATTGATCATGTTACTAACTGGTGGTTGTTGCTGTTTGCAAACAAACTGGACACTGCATTTTCATCTGCAGGTTTGGTGCATTGGCACAAATTCCAGTTCTTCAATGGTGTTAATCCTTGGTTAAATTCTGACATGCACTTTGTCTGTGCATCACTTTTCCTCTTAGCATTGTCCTTGAAAACTATCTGTTTCTGTAAACCTTCACTTACTTGTCACAGGATCATTGAGGGACAGCATAATAGAGTGCTATGGCAATGGAACAGACCCTTCGGCAAATTGTATGTGCCCTCACAAGATGCAAGTCTCGAACTATTCTCATCACATTTCCCAGCACTCGACCCAGAGCCTTGTATGCCTTGGCATCGCAAATGCCCAATCAAAGACTTGTTAAATGTTATCATGGTTTCTGCCTCTACCACCCACACAGTCGGTGCGTTCCACATTCTCACCACAGTTTGGGTGCAAAAACAAGTAAGCTTCCTCAAGAGATAGTAGGAACTTGCCAATGCTGGAGAATCTGAGAGAACAAGGTGTAGAACTGGATGAACACAGCAGGCCGAGCAGCATCACAGAAGCAAGAAAGCTGACGTTTCGGGTCGAGACCCTTCTTCAAAAATGGGGGAGGAGAAGGGGATTCTGAAAAAAATAGGGAGAAGTGGGGAGGCAGATAGAAGATTGGTAAAGGAGAAGTTAGGTGAACTGTCCTGTGCTGTCCACTCACTGTCCCCTGCTCCAGAATCATAGAATAAGAGAATTCTCCAGAATTAGACCATAAGGCCATGAGACATAGGAGTGGAGGTAAGGCCATTTGGCCCATCAAGTCCACTCCACCATTTAAATCATGGCTGATGGGCATTTCAACACCACTTCCCTGCACTCTCCGCGTAGCCCTTGATTCCTTTTGAGATCAAGAATTTGTCGATCTCTGCCTTGAAGGTGTCCAACATCCCGGCCTGCACTGCACTCTGCGGCAATGAATTCCACAAGCCCACCACTTTCTGCCCGAAGAAATATCGTCTGATTTCAGTTTTAAATTGACCCTCTCGAATTTTAAGGCTGTGCCCACAGGTTCTCGTCTCCCCTGCTAACGGAAACAACCTCCTAGCGTCCACCTCTTCTAAACCATACATTATCTTGTAAGTTTTTATTAGTTCTCCCCTCCACCTTCTAAACTGTAGTGAGTACAATCCCAGGATCCTTAGCCATTCATCTTAGGTTAAGCCTACCATTCCAGGGATCATCGGTGTGAATTGAACAAGCACTTCATTCCATTGTGTCTGTAACCACTGAAGCCACACTAAGTTCACATTCGGCTCATGTTTTAGCAATAGGCCCGTTGCCTTGAATGTTATTTCATTTTAAGTGCTGTACCAACCCTTTTTCTTTCATGTGAAAAGATTATCCACCACCTCAACGAAAGTCCCAGACAATGAATTCCAAACACCCAGCACCTTCTGGGTGTCTTTTCTTTCCTGAAATTCCTTTTGAGCCTTTTAGCTTAAATGTATGTATCTCTTCCCCCCCGGCTCCCCCGACCTCCCACCCCATGAATGGTCGTTCTGCTTCCCTCGCCTAGACCCATCAGAATGCAGACCATTTTTTCAGGACCTTCTTCAACCTTCTCTATTCGGAAGAAAACAAGCCAACCTTATCCAGATAAAACAGTGATGCTGCCTGGCCTGCAGTGTTCCTCCAGCTCCACGCTGTGTTATCTCAGACTCCAGCATTGACAGTTCCTGTTATCTCAAACTTATCCAGACTCTCCATCGAGTTAAAATGCTTCACCCCCTCAGAACATCCTGATGAATGTCCTCCACACATGCTCAAATGCAATCACCTCTTTTCTATAATGAAGAGACCATTAGAACATAGAACATTACAGCGCAGTACAGGCCGTTCGGCCCTCGATGTTGTGCCGACCTGTCATACCGATCTGAAGCCCATCTAACCTACACTATTCCATGTACGTCCATGTGCTTTTCCAATGACGACTTAAATGTACCGAAAGTTGGCGAATCTACTACCGTTGCAAGCAAAGCGTTCCATTCCCTGACTACTCTCTGAGTAAAGAAAGCGCAATGTCCAGTTTAGAATAACAAGCTCACAAGAGAGATGGTCTGGTTTTAGATATCACTCGGGGCCACAGACTCAGAGACAAAGCAAGACGACTCTGCGATTTGATGTAGAAACTGCTGACACTCCGAAGCCTGCAGCCCTCCTCCAAATCTCAAGTCAGAAGTGTGTCAATGACGGTGCAGATCCAACAACACTGAAAACAATCTTGAGTCTAGGCCAAAGCAGCCCCTTGATTGGCACCGTATCCATTCTCTCCACAGCCAACTCCAAGAGACAATAATGTGTCCCTGTACAAGATGCACTGCCACATTTTTTACCCACTATTCTGACACACACCTTTCCAGACTTAGAAAACTCATCTTCAAGGGCAAGGACATCAGACATGGTCGCACTAACCCCAGTAAAAATCACCTCCAAGTTACTCACAAACTTATTTGGAAATGAATGGTTGTGACTGAGTCAATCTTCGTAATCTCTTTTGGAACAGCATTGTGGGTCTCTGTACAGCAACATGAAGCTGTTCAAGAAGTCAGTTCATGCTGGACAATCAGCAACAGCTATGTTTCATGAAAGAATAAATAAATCGGAAAGAAATCCATCTGAGAGTCACAGGCAAATGCGTACTTTCTTTGTTCACTCAGCAGATTGTGGACTATTACCAATTTTGAAAATGACAAATGAAGCTTTTGTTTGGGTGGGTATTGACAGCAGCTGCCCCCAAAATAAAAAAAAATGGGAACTGCAGATGCTGGAGAATCCAAGATAACAAAGTGTGGAGCTGGATGAACATAGCAGGCCAAGCAGCATCTCAGGAACACAAAAGCTGACATTTTGGGCCGAGACCCTTCATCAGAAAAGACGGAGGAGGAGACGGTTCTGAAACAAACCGGGAGAGGGGGAAGGCAGATTGAAGATGGACAGAGGGGGAGATAGGTGCAGAGGAGACAGACGAGCAATAAAGAAGGAGAGGATCAAATATGAAGGTAGGCTAGCTAGTCATATTAGAAATCACAGTGAAAGCTTCTTTCAATACATAAGAAACAAACATGAGGCAAAAGTAGACACTGGGCTGCTCCAAATTGATGCTGGAAGGCTAGTGATGGGAGATAAGGAAGTAGCTGAAGGACTTAATAAGTATTTTGTGTCAGTCTTCACAGTGGAAGACATGAGTAATATGCCAACACTTAGGGAGAGTCAGGGGGCAAAGTTGAGTATGGTAGGCATTACAAAAGAGAAAGTGCTAGAAAAGCTAAAAGGTCTAAAAATTGCAAAATCTCCTGGCCCCGAAGGGCTACATCCTAGAGTTCTGAGGAAGGTGGCTGAGGAAATAGCAGAGGCTTTGGATGTGATCTTTCAAAAGTCCCTGGAGTCAGGGTATGTCCCAGATGATTGGAAAATTGCTGTTGTAACCCCGTTGTTTAAGAAAGGATCAAGGCAAAAGATGGAAAATTACAGGCCGATTCATCTGACATCGGTAGTTGATAAAATTCTTGAATCATTGTCAAGGATGAGATTTTGAAATTCCTGGAAGTGCAGGGTCAGATTAGGACAAGTCAGCATGGATGTAGTAAGGGGAGGTCGTGCCTGCCAAACCTGTTAGAATTCTTTGAAGAGGTAACAAGTACGTTAGACCAGGAAAACCCAGTGGATGTTATCTATCTAGACTTCCAAAAGGCCTCACATAAGTGTCTCACGGGAGGCTGCTGAGCAAGGTGAGGGCCCATGGTGTTCGAGATGAGCTACTGGCTTGGATTGAGGATTGGCTGTCTGATAGAAGGCAGAGAGTTGGGATAAAAGGCTGTTTTTCGGCATGGCAACCAGTGACGATTGGTGTCGCAGGTTTCGGTGTCGGGGCCGCAGCTGTTCACCTTATGTATTGATGATCTGGATGAAGGTACCGGGGTCATTCTGGTGAAGTTTTCCGATGATACGAAGATGGGTAGACAGGCAGGTAGTACTGAGAAGGTGGAGAGGCGGCAGAAAGAGTTAGACAGTTTAGGAGAGTTGTCCAGGAAATGGCTGATGAAATTCAATGTGAGTAAATGTGGGGTTTTGCACTTTGGTAAAAAGAATACGGGCATGGACTATTTTCTAAACGGTGAGAAAATTCGTAAAGCTCAAGTACAAAGGAATCTAGAAGTGTTGGTCCAGGATTCGCTAAAGGTTAACTTGCAGGTAGAGTCCGTAATTAAGAAAGCGAATGTAATGTTGTCCTTTATCGCAAGAGGGTTGGAATATAAAAGCAGCGATGTGCTTCTGAGGCTTTATAAAGCTCTCGTTAGGCCCCATTTAGAATACCGTGTCCAATTTTGAGCCCCACACCTCAGAAAGGACATACTAGCCCTGGAGCGTGTCCAGCGGAGATTCACACGGATGATCCCTGGAGTGGTAGGTTTGACATATGATGAACGGCTAAGGACCCTGGGATTGTACTCATCAGAGTTTAGAAGGTTGAGGGGAGATCTAATAGAAACTTACAACATAATGTCTGCCTTGGAAGGGGTGGACGCTAGGAAGTTGTTTCCGTGAGGTCGGGAGGCTAGGACCTGTGGTCACAGCCTTAAAATTAGAGGGGTAAATTTGAAACGGAAATGAAATGACATTTGTAAAGCCAGAGAGTGGCGGGCTTGTGGAAATCATTGCCACGGAGTGCATTCGGGGCCAGGACGTTGGATGCCTTCGAGGCAGAGATCGACAAATTCTTGATCTCACGAGGAATCAAGGGCAACGGGGAGAGTTCAGGGAAGTGGAGTTGAAATGCCCCTGAGCCATGATTTAAATGGCGGAGTGGACTTGATGGGCCGAATGGCCCTACTTCCACTCCGATGTCTTCTGGTCTTAAGTTAAAGGGGCGGACATGAAGCCAGTGGAGGTGAGTGTGGGTGTGGGGGTAGGGAGGGGATAGGTCAGTCTGGGGAGGACGGACAGCTCGAGCGGGTGGGAAGAGGTTTGGAGGTCGGGAGTGGGGGTTTGGCTTGAGCTGGGAGGAGGGGATCGGTCAGAGGAAGAACAGATGAGGGGACGAGCTGGGCTGGTTTTGGGATGCAGTGGTGGGAGGGGAGATTTTGGAGCTTGTGAAATCCACGTTGATACCATTGGTCTGCAGAGCTCCCAAGGCTCAGTTAAGGAAGGACAATAAACACTGGTCAGTCAGTCATACATCCAGCAAAAAAAGTTTATTTTTTTGAAAAAATAGGATGCATCTGTTAATCAAGTGACAAAGCATTATCGAGTTTTGAGAAGATTTGTAGCTCAGGGTTGAGGTTCTGGATGTAAGATTGCTCACTGAGCTGGAAGGTTAGTTTGCAGACGTTTCGGCACCATTCCGGGTAAAATCATCAGGGAGCATCCGGGAAAGCGCTGGAGTTAGGTCCCGCCTTCTCTTTAAGTGTTCCGGTTTCCTTGGGTTGGTGATGTCATTTCCTGTTCCTTTTCTCAGAGGATGGGAGAGGGATTTGGCACCAACGTGTTCTCCCGAGTGTAGTTTGTGTGTGGCATGAACTGCCAGAGGAGTGACAGAGGCTGTTATACTCGCAGTATTTAGAAGTCACCTGCAGGGACACATGAATAGGAAGGGGCTGCAGGGATATGGGCTCCAGGCTGGCAAACAGAACTAGTCAGTTACGGTATCTGGTCGGCCTGGAGGAGTTGGACTGAAGGGTCTGTTTCCCTGCTGTACAACTCGACGACTCTGTCTCTCTCTCTCCCATTTTCTCCAAACCCACCCCCCGCCACACACACAATCTCTGTCTCTCCATCTCTCCGTGTGTGCCTCACTCTCTGTCTCTGTCTCTCTCTGTCGTCTTGTCTCTGCCACCTCGCTGTTCACTTCTGTCTCTCTCCTCTTTCACTCTGTCTCTTTGGTCTCTGTGTGCGCCCCTCTCTATCTCTCGTCTTGTATCTGGCTCCGTCTGTGTGTGCTTCTGTCGTTCTCTCTCCCCTGTCTCTCCGTCTCTCCCTGTGAACCTCTCTCTGTCCCCTCTCCCCCGCACCTCCCGTCTCTCTCTTCCTCTCTATCCGAGCCTCTCCACCCGCTCAGCAGGGAGCGTTGTGAGTTTTTTTGAACAAAGTTTAAAAATCTCTGTTTAAATCCAACCCATCTGCAATCAGACTGCATTTCTAATCCCCTCTCTCTCTCACACACAGACACACACAGACACACACACACACACACACACACACACAGTCTGTCTCTTTCTCCCTCTCAGTAAATCCCCTTCCTCTCCTGTTCCTACTCACGCCTTTCCCCCCGTATCCCTCGGCAACGAGTCCGCTGTCTGGATCCCTTTTCCCTGGAGGGTTCTGAGGACCCAGCTGTTCGACAGCGGGGATCATCGCACCACGCTCCCGTACCCCTACAACCTCCTGTTCTCCAGCGGCCTCCAGCATGACCACCGGGCTGGGAGCAGGCATCCGGGCTGCTGGAGCGCTCGCTGCTCAGTTGCTCAGCCCTGCGCCGCCTGTGCCGGGAGCGGGGATCCGAGGTGGGAGAAGGCCTCTTCGCCCGGCACCTGGGCACAGCTGCCTGGCACCGAGTCCGCGCTCCCCGAGCACCCGGCCGCGGGTCCGCGACACCTTCCGTAGCTGAGCAGCCTACAACTATCTCCTACTGCAAGGTAAGCTGGGGGTGGTGGTTTGGGGTGAAGGGAGGATTGGGGACATGAGCACGGTCCCTGTTTCACATCCTGCGCCGCTCCTATCCCAAAGCGAGGTGTTGGGAATGGATGTTTTGGGGGTGAGAATTCCCCTCCCCGGGTGAGGGGAAGGCTGGGGATATTGGGAGGGTGTCTATTATCCAGCCTTGCGCGGGTTTCCGTAGCCGACCAGCCTGCAGCTCTCGTACCACATGGTAAAGGGAAGGAGGCGGGTGGGATGGGGTCGGGGTTGGAGGATAGCCGTCCTGGAAGTGAGTGGACATGGGGAGAGTCACTATTGTACAGCCCAGTGACTGAGTGGCCGACAGCTACTGCAAAAGGGTCGGATGAGGAGAGGGGTGTTGTAGGGAGGTTTGGGGTCACGGGCAGCGCCACTTTCTGCAGCCGAACAGCCATTGCCACAAGATTGGATGGGAGGGGGTGTTTTAGGAGCGAAGGGATGCCCCCTCCCCCTGCCGCTGTGGGAAGTAGGATCTTTATCGCACAGCCCTCCGTAGTCGAATAGCACCCCGGCGACAAGGTGAGAAGGCAGGAGGCGCTCCCGGGGATGAAGGAAGGACACAACCACTGTCAGTATAAGGTTAGGGGGTGATCATACCCCTTCCAGGGGCTGAGGGGAGCTCCTGATGCCAAGCGAACAGCCGAGATGGAGCCGCAGCTCTCCGACCTCAAGGGGACCCTGTCTCAGAGGCTGGAGCATTTCCAGCCGGAGCTCTGAGGGAAAGGGTCATCGCACCCAAAACGCTACCTTGGGACTTTGTCTTCACAGATGCTGAGCATTTCCAGCAACTTGTGTTTGCATTTCCACCCGGAGGTGGGTTTGTGGAGAGACACCATGGGACGGGAATGGGTGTGGGGTTTGATGGGACAGTCACAGAGACTGTCGAGAGAGAGAGAGGCAACCCCTGCGTCAGGGTTTGGAAAATCTCCGGCAGTTCTTCATTTCTCTCTCAGCCGAAGGCGCTGCGTGCTTTGGTTTCCTTTCCTCTTGTACTCTCTCCCCCTGTGAATAAAGCCAGAGTGAGTTTGTGGGCGGAGAGAGAGAGAGAAGGGACAGAAAGATGGAAATAAGGGAACATGACAAGGGAGTGAAATTAGAGCCAGCAGAGGTGAGAGAGGGGGAGAGAATCAGAGGGAGGGAGGAAGAGCAAGAAAACACAAACAAAGGAGAATGGGGTGTAACAAGGTGTTGATGTGGATGAACACAGCAGGACAAGCAGCGTCAGGGACGCAGGGAAGCTGATGTCAGAGATGATGGGAACTGCAGAGGCTGGAGAATCCAAGATAATAAAATGTGAGGCTGGATGAACACAGCAGGCTAAGCAGCATCTCAGGAGCACAAAAGCCGATGTTTCGGGCCTGGACCCTTCATCAGAGACGGGGATGGGGTGAGGGTTCTGGAATAAATAGGGAGAGAGGGGGAGGCGGACCGAAGATGGAGAGAAAAGAAGATAGGTGGAGAGAGTATAGGTGGGGAGGTAGGGAGGGGATAGGTCAGTCCAGGGAAGACGGACAGGTCAAGGAGGTGGGATGAGGTTAGTAGGTAGATGGGGGTGCGGCTTGGGGTGGGAGGAAGGGATGGGTGAGAGGAAGAACAGGTGAGGGAGGCAGAGACAGGTTGGACTGGTTTTGGGATGCAGTGGGTGGAGGGGAAGAGCTGGGCTGGTTGTGTGGTGCAGTGGGGGGAGGGGACGAACTGGGCTGGTTTAGGGATGCGGTTGGGGAAGGGGAGATTTTGAAACTGGTGAAGTCCACATTGATACCATTAGGCTGCAGGGTTCCCAGGCGGATTATGAGTTGCTGTTCCTGCAACCTTCGGGTGGCTGGCATCATTGTGGCACTGCAGGAGGCCCATGATGGACATGTCATCTAAAGAATGGGAGGGGGAGTGGAAATGGTTTGCGACTGGGAGGTGCAGTTGTTTGTTGTGAACTGAGTGGAGGTGTTCTGCAAAGCGGTCCCCAAGCCTCCGCTTGGTTTCCCCAATGTAGAGGAAGCCACACCGGGTACAGTGGATGCAGTATACCACATTGGCAGATGTGCAGGTGAACCTCTGCTTAATGTGGAATATCATCTTGGGGCTTGGGATAGGGGTGAGGGAGGAGGTGTGGGGGCAAGTGTAGCATTTCCTGCGGTTGCAGGGGAAGGTGCCGGGTGTGGTGGGGTTGGAGGGCAGCGTGGAGCGAACAAGGGAGTCACGGAGAGAGTGGTCTCTCCGGAAAGCAGACAGGGGAGGGGATGGAAAAATGTCTTGGGTGGTGTGGTCGGATTGTAGATGGCGCAAGTGTCGGAGGATGATGCGTTGTATCCGGAGGTTGGTGGGGTGGAGCGTGAGAACGAGGGGGATCCTCTTGGGGCGGTTGTGGCGGGGGCGGGGTGTGAGGGATGTGTTGCGGGAAATGCAGGAGACGCGGTCAAGGGCGTTCTCGATCACTGTGGGGGGGAAAGTTGCGGTCCTTGAAGAACTTGGACATCTGGGATGTGCGGGAGTGGAATGTCTTATCGTGGGAGCAGATGCGGCGGAGGCGGAGGAATTGGGAATATGGGATGGAATTTTTGCAGGAGGGTGGGTGGGAGGAGGTGTATTATAGGTAGCTGTGGGAGTCGGTGGGCTTGAAATGGACATCAGTTACAAGCCGGTTGCCTGAGATGGAGACTGAGAGGTCCAGGAAGGTGAGGGATGTGCTGGAGATGGCCCAGGTGAACTGAAGGTTGGGGTGGAAGGTGTTGGTGAAGTGGATGAACTGTTCGAACTCCTCTGGGGAGCAAGAGGCGGCGCCGATACAGTCATCAATGTACCGGAGGAAGGGGTGGGGTTTTGGGCCTGTGTAGGTGCGGACGAGGGACTGTTCCACATAACCTACAAAGAGGCAGGCATAGCTGGGGCCCATGCGGGTGCCCATGGCCACCCGCTTTGTCTGTAGGAAGTGGGAGTAGTCAAAAGAGAAGTTGTTGAGGGTGAGGACGAGTTCGGCTGGGCGGATGAGGGTGTCGGTGGAGGGGTCTGGTCGGGCCTGCGGGACAGGAAGAAGCGGAGGGCCTGGAGGCCATCTGCATGAGGAATGCAGGTGTATAAGGACTGGACGTCCATGGTGAAGATGAGGTGTTGGGGGCCAGGGAATTGGAAGTCCTGGAGGAGGTGGAGGGCGTGGGTGGTTTCACGGACGTAGGTAGGGAGTTCCTGGACCACAGGGGAGAAATTGGAGTCCAGATAGGTGGAGATGAGTTCAGTGGGGCAGGAACAGGCTGAGACGATGGGTCGACCAGGGCAGGCTGGTTTGTGGATTTTGGGAGGGAGATAGAAACGGGCCGTGCGGGGTTGGGGAACAATGAGGTTGGAGGCTGTGGGTGGGAGGTCCCCTGAGGTGATGAGGTCATGAACGGTGTTGGAGATGATGGTTTGGTGCTCGGGTGTAGGGTCATGATCGAGGGGGCGGTAGGAGGTGGTGTCGGAGAGTTGGCGTCTGGCCTCGGCGATGTAGAGGTCAGTGCGCCATACTACCACTGCGCCACCCTTGTCTGCGGGTTTGATGGTGAGGTTGGGGTTGGAGCGGAGGGAGCGGAGGGCTGCCCGTTCTGCAGGGGAGAGGTTGGAGTGGGTGAGAGGGTTGGAGAGGTTGAGGCGGTTAATGTCTCGATGGCAGTTGGTGATGAAGAGGTCGAGGGAGGGTAGGAGGCCTGGGGGTGGTCTCCAGGAGGAGGACTTGTGTTGGAAGAGGGTGAAGGGGTCAGTGGAGGGAGGGTTAGGCTCCCGGTTGAAGAAGTAGGCGTGCAGGCGAAGACGGCGGAAAAACTGCTCTATGTCCAATCGTGACTGGGATTGGTTGATGTGTGGTTGTAGGGGGACAAAGGTGAGCCCCTGACTGAGGACTGACCATTCGTCCTCAGTCAGTGGGAGGTCTGGGGGGAAGGTGAACATGTGGCAGGGCTCAGTGTGGCTGTCTCCTCTGGGGTTGCTGGCTGTGGAGGCTGTGGGCGGAGCGATGATTTTGTCGGCCGTGGGCGGGGTTCCGTCGGTCATGGGCGGGGTTCCGTCGGCGGTTGGAGGATCGGGGAGGGCAGCAGCAGCTGCGGTGAGGGTGGTGTGTGAGGTGTTGTACCTGGAAGTGGAGGTGGTGACTGCAGCAGCGGTTCCGGAAGTGGTGTGGCCGGCCGAGGCGGATGTGGCGTCATCGGTGGGGTCTCCGGCCGTGTCTTCATGGTCAATGGCGGCGGGACAGGTACAGACTCGGGATTTGGGAGGCGCAGGAATCCTCTTGTGGGAGGCAGGGGCCCGTGAGTTGGTTGTACTTATGATTTTTGGTGTCCAGTAAAGCTGAGTGGAACTGGGTGTTCAGTCTGTGGATCCTGCGGAGGATAAAAAACAGCAGGGGTCCTTAGCAGGTCTGGGAGAGGGAGGCTCTGAGCTGGGGCAGGCTGGATTGCAGTGTGTGGAGGTGCCGGCGCATGGCTGCGAGAGTCTGTTTCAGGAGTCGCAGGGAGAAACGCTTCTGAAGGGTCTGAATATTCTGGGTGTAGAGGTGATGTCAGCCTGTCTGCTGTGTTCATCTCCCTTCCTCCTTCCCCCGCCCCCTCGTCCTGCTCCTTTCCCCCCCCTCGTCCTGCTCCTTTCCCCCCCGCCCTCCTTCCCCCCACCTCGTCCTGCTCCTTCCCCCCCCCGTCCTACTCCTTTCCCCCCCCCGCCTCCTCCAGCCATCTGCCCCTCCCTCCAGCCATCCGTTCCTCCATCCCTCCAGCCATCCGTTCCTCCATCCCTCCGGCCATCCGTTCCTCCACCCCTCCGGCCATCCGTTCCTCCATCCCTCCGGCCATCCGTTCCTCCATCCCTCCGGCCATCCGTTCCTCCATCCCTTCAGCCATCCGTTCCTCATAATTGGGCTAAGCCAGCAACATCCACATCCCGTGAATATAAAAAGAATCCTCCAGGCTACCTGTGCCAATTGGATTCACAGTTTATTGTAACATCTTTCTCACAAGATCCGATTACCTCTTGGTCTATAGACTGTATGCTCTCCTGGACTGTATCTTCTGTCAGGGGATGTATGAATCTGAAACTGTCACAGCTGTGACGACTTTCCTTTGGTGTTCAAATCTCTACCCAAAATGATTGTACATTTTGCCTGGGAGCCAGTTAGCTCAGTTGGCTGGTTTGTAATTCAGAGTGATACCAACAGCATGAAATCCTACTCCGTCTGAAGTTACTATGAAGGAGTCTCCTTCTCAACCTGTCTCCTCATCTGAGGTGTGGCAACCTTCAATTTCAACCACCTCCAGTTATCTCTCTGTCTACTGTGAGAGCAGTCCTGTGGTCCCGTCTGGGACTATAGTGACTTTGAATCTGCAAACCAAGATAATTTCTCACCAATGTATTGATCTCATCTTTGTATCAATACAAAAAACCAAAAAAATGAAACCCAATGAGATGAATTTTGGATCAGTAATTATACATGGCATAATTGGACAAAAAATGCACTATTGTTAAAATAATTAGCAATTCACCCAGAAAGGCCACTAATGTGAATCCTGGATCTGTGTATCATTTGAAATGACTTAATTGTATAGTTTTAGTATTTGACCACAAGATGGAGAATTCTGTTCAGGTGATGTTGTAGCCAGAAGATAGAAAGATGATAGAAATGTTTGGAAAGATATGGGCCAAGCACAGGCAGGTGGAACTAGTTCAGTTTGGGATTGTGATCAGCACAGGCTGGTTGAACCAAAGGTTCTTTTTTCATGCTGTATGACTCTATGAAACTCCAGCTTAATTGTTCGAAACTCACATTCAGACATATCTAACCTTTATCATAATCTTACAGAAAGATAGCGACTTTTTCCCTCAGAATTGCAGACTCTTTAATTTTACATCCTCAAAGACATTTAGCAGCGATAGCATGGATTATAGTGAGTTGAGTAGATTGGTTCATGATTAATTCTTAACTAAATTTGATTTATTTTACATTTTTAGATAACATCAGGTGAAGACGTGCGTGATTTCAGCAAGGTGCTGAAAAATAAGTTCAGATCAAAGAAACACTTTGCCAAACATCCTCGCTTGAGTTATTTACTAGTACAAACAGTTCTAGAAGGCGAGAACCTTGAGAGGTAAGTTTATTGATGTGAGATTTACTAATGTATCAATGCCCATTTGGGAGTTGACAAATATTGCAGCATTATTCATTGTGCAGCTTTGCAGGAGAGTGAGGTTGTCCATTTGCGCATATGTCAGAAGTAGACAATAGAAAAACAAGGTTGGCTTAACTGATATCATTGGACCTCTCGCCTTCAAAACAGTGTAGTTACTCAGAGAGTACATCTGCTGACGACTGGGCCCCTGCAGCCCTGAACCGCTCACAGGGACTGTCTCCCGCAGCCCTGACCCGCTGACAGGGACTGGCCCCCGCAGCCCTGTCCCGCTGACATGGACTGGCCCCCGCAGCCCTGACCCGCTCACAGGGATCGTCCCCCGCAGCCCTGGCCCGCTGACAGGGACTGGCCCACCCGCAGCCCTGTCGCGCTCACAGGGACTGGCCCCCCCGGAGCCCTGTCGAGCTCACAGGGACTGGCCCCCCGCAGCCCTGTCGCGCTCACAGGGACTGACCCCCCAGCAGCCCAGTCCCGCTCACAGCGTCTTGCTCCCTCAGTCCTGTCGCGCTCACAGGGATTTGCCCCCTGCAGTCCTGTCGCGCTCACAGGGACTGGCACCCGCAGCCTGACTCGCTCACAGGGACTTGCCCCCGCAGCCCATACCCACTCAAAGGAACTGGCCCCCGCAGCCCTGACCCGCTCACAGGGACCGGCCCCCCCGCAGCCCTGATCCGCTAACAGCGATTTGCCCCCTGCAGCCCTGTCGCGCTCCCAGGGACTGGTCCCCTGCAACCCTGTCGCGCTCCCAGGGACTTGCCCCCTGCAGCCCTGTCGCGTTCACAGCGACTGGCCCCCTGCAGCCCTGTCCAGCCTACAGCGATTTGCCACCGCAGCCCTGACCCGCTCACAGGGATTGTCCCCTGCAGCCCTGACCCGCTCACAGGGCCTGGCCGCCTGCAGCCCTGTCGCGCTCACAGGGACTCGCCCCCACAGCCCTCTGGTGCTCACGGGGACTGGCCCCCTGCAGCCCGGTCGCGCTCACAGTGACTGGCCCCCTGCAGTCCTCGCCCACTCATGGCGACTTGGGCCCTCCATCCTGACCCGCTCACAGCGACTTGCCCCCTCAGTCCTGACCCGCTCACAGGGACTGGCCCCCAGCAGTCCTGACCCGCTGACAGCGACTTGCCCCTGCAGCCCAGTCCCGCTCACAGCGACTTGCTCCCTCAGTCCTGTCGCGCTCACAGGGATTTGCCCCCTGCAGTCCTGTCGCGCTCACAGGGACCGGCCCCCGCAGCCCTGACCCGCTCACAGGAACTGGCCCCCGCAGCCCTGACCCGCTCACAGGGACCGGCCCCCGTAGCCCTGACCCGCTCATAGGGACCGGCCCCCGCAGCCCTGACCCGCTCACAGGGATTGTCCCCTGCAGCCCTGACCCGCTCACAGGGATTGTCCCCTGTAGCCCTGACCCGCTCACAGGGACCGGCCCCTTGCAGCCCTGTCCAGCCTACAGCGATTTACCACCGCAGCCCTGACCCGCTCACAGGGATTGTCCCCTGCAGCCCTGACCCGCTCACAGGGATTGTCCCCTGCAGCCCTGACCCGCTCACAGGGACCGGCCCCCTGCAGCCCTGTCCAGCCTACAGCGATTTGCCACCGCAGCCCTGACCCGCTCACAGGGATTGTCCCCTGCAGTCCTGTCGCGCTCACAGGGATTTGACCCCTGCAGTCCTGTCGCGCTCACAGGGACCAGCCCCCGCAGCCCTGACCCGCTCACAGGGACCGGACCCCGCAGCCCTGACCCGCTCACAGGGACCGGCCCCCGCAGCCCTGACCCGCTCACTTGGACCGGCCCCCGCAGCCCTGACCCGCTCACAGGGACCGGACCCCGCAGCCCTGACCCGCTCACAGGGACCGGACCCCGCAGCCCTGACCCGCTCACTTGGACCGGCCCCCGCAGCCCTGACCCGCTCACAGGGACCGGCCCCCGCAGCCCTGACCCGCTCACAGGGACCGGCCCCCGCAGCCCTGACCCGCGCTCAGGGACCGGCCCCCGCAGCCCTGACCCGCTCACACGGACCGGCCCCCGCAGCCCTGTCGTGCTCACAGGGACCGGCCCCCGCAGCCCTGTCACGCTCACAGCGACTTTGCCCCCGCAGCCCTGAGACGCTCATAGTGACTGGCCCCCGCACTCCTGACCCGCTCACAGCGACTGTCCCCTGCTGTCTCGACCCGCTCACAGCGACTTGCCCCCTCATTCCTGACCTGCTCACAGCGACTGGCCCCTGCAGTCCTGACCCGCTCTCAACCACCCCACCCTCCTCCTCCTTCCCCACCCGACACCCCTCTTCCTTCCCCCCCAACACCCTCCTCCTTCCACCCCCGCACCCTCTTCCTCCTTCCACCCCCCCCACCCTCCTCCTCCTTTCACCCCCCCACCCTCCTCTTCCTCCCCCCCACCCTCCTCCTCCTTCCACCACCCACCTTCCTCCTCCTTTCACCCCCCCACCCTCCTCCTCCTTCCACCCCCCCACCCCCATCCTCCTTTCCCCACCACCCTCCTCCACAACCTCCTTTGCCCCCACCCTCCACCTCACCCCCTCACCACCCTCCTCCTCCTTCCCCCCCACCCTCCTCTTCCTGCCCCCCACCCTCCTCCTCCTTCCACCCCCCACCCTCCTCCTCCTTCCACCCCCCACCCTCCTCCTCCTTTCCCCCCACCCTCCTCTTCCTTTCCCCACCACCCCACTTTCCCCCACAACCCTCCTCCTTACCCACTACCCTCCTCCTCCTTCCACCCCTTACCCTCCTCCTCTTTCCACCCGCTACCCTCCTCCTCCTCCTCCTTTCCCCCCAACCCTCCTCCTTCCCCCTACCACCCTCCTCCTTCCACCCCCTATCCTCCTCTTCATTCCCCCCACAACCCTCCTCTTGCTCCTCCTTTGTTATCACGGAGTAGGAGGAGGGTTGGGGTCGAGGAGGAGGAGTGGTCTGGGGGGCAATGGAGGAGTTGAGGAGGAGGAGGAGGAGAGATAAGGGGAACTGCAGATGCTGGAGAATCCACGTGAACCAAGTGTGGAGCTGGATGAACATAACAGGCCAAGCAGCATCTCACGAGCAAAAAGCTGACATTTCGGGCCCAGACCCTTCATCAGAGACGGGGATGGGGTGAGGGAACAGGAATAAATAGGGAGAGAGGGAGAGGCGGACCGAAGATGGAGAGAAAACAAGATGGGTAGAGAGGAGAGTATAGGTGAGGTCGGGAGAGGATAGGTCAGTCCAGGGAAGATGGACAGGTCAAGGTGGCAGGATGAGGTAGAGGTAGGAAATGGAGGTGTGGATTGAGGTGGGACAGAGGGATGGGTGAGAGGAAGAACAGGTTTGGGATGCAGTGGGGGGAGGGGACGAGCTGAGCTGGTTTTGGGGTGCAGTGGGGGGAGGGGATGAGCTGAGCTGGTTTTGGGATGCAGTGGGGGAAGGGGAGATTTTGAAGCTTGTTTTCTCTCCATCTTCGGTCCGCCTCCCCCTCTCGCCCTATTTATTCCAGTTCCCCCACCCCATCCCCGTCTGTGATGCAGGGTCTGGGCCCGATACATCAGCTTTTGTGCTCCTGAGATGCTGCTTGGCCTGTTGTGTTCATCCAGCTCCACACTTTGTTAACGTGGATTCTCCAGCATCTGCAGTTCCCATTATCTCTCCCCCTCCTCCTCCTCCTCCCCCCGACCACCCTCCTCCTCATCCTCCTCCTGACCCTCTCCCTCCTCCTCCTCCTCCTCCACTCCTCCACTCCCCCCACCCTCCTCCTCCTCCTACTCCTCCTCCACTCCCGCCACACTCCTACTCCTCCTCCACTCCTGCCACCCTCCTCCTCCTCCTCCACTCCCCCCACCCTCCTCCTCCTCCTCCACTCCCCCCACCCTCCTCCTCCTCCTCCTCCACTCCAACCACCCTGCTCCTCCTCCTCCTCCTCCTCTTCCCTCCTCCTCCTCTCCCCCCACCCTCCTCCTCCTTCTCCTCTCCCCTACCCTCCTCCTCCTCCTCCACTCCCCCCAGCCATCTCCTCCTCCCCCACTCCCCCTCCCCCACTCCCCCTCCTCCTCCTCCCCCACTCCCCCTCCTCCTCCTCCTCCACTCCCCCCACCCTCCTCATCCTCCTCCTCCTCTCCCCCTCTTCCTCTCCCCCCTTCCTCCTCTCCCCCCACACTCCTCCTCCTCCTCTCCCCTACCCTCCTCCTCCTCTTCCACTCCCCCCACCCTCCTCTTCCTCCCCCCACCCACGATCCTCCTCCCCACCATGATCCTCCTCCCCTCCACGATCCTCCTCCCCACCACGGTCCTCCACCCCTCCCAACGATCCTCCTCCCCGCCACGATCCTCCTCCCCACCACGATCCTCCTCCCCCCGAAGATCCTCCTCCGCCCACGAGCCTCCTCCCCGCGACGATCCTCCTCCCCCCCACCCTCCTCCTCCCCCCGACCTTCCTTCCCCCCACCCTCCTCGCCGCCACCCTCCTCCTCGCCGCCACCCTCCTCCTCGCCACCACCCTCCTCCTCCCCCCTCACCCCCAGCCCCGTCCCCCCCACCCTCCTCCTCCTCCTACTCCTCCTCTCCCCCCCACCCTCCTCCTCCTCCTTCCCTCCCCACACTCCTCCACTTCCTTCCCCCCCACTCTCCTCCTCCTCCTCCTCCCTGCCCCACTCTCCTCCTCCTTCTTTCCTGCCCCACTCTCCTCCTCCCCCCAAAACCCCCCTCATCGTCCTTCCCCTCCCCAACCCCCCCTCCTCCTTTCACCCCACCCTTCCTTCTCCTTTCCCACCCTCCTTTCCTCCTACTCCTCAATTCCCCCCACCCTCTGCCGCCTCCTCCTCCCTCACCCTTCTCCTCCTTTGCCCACCCTCCTCCTCACAGCCCCTTGCCCCCTCCGTCCTCACCCGCACACAGCCTCTTGCCCCTGCAGTCCTCACCCGTCCACGGCGACTTGCCCCCTCCGTCCTGACCCGCTCACAGCTACTTGCGCCCTCTGTCCGGACCCGCTCACAGGGACCGGCCCCCGCAGCCCTGACCCGCTGACAGGGACCGGCCCCCGCAGCCCTGACCCGCTCACGGGGACCGGCCCCCGCAGCCCTGACCCGCTCACGGGGACCGGCCCCCGCAGCCCTGACCCGCTCACGGGGACCGGCCCCCGCAGCCCTGACCCGCTGACGGGGACTGGCCCCCACAGCCCTGACCCGCTGACGGGGACTGGCCCCCGCAGCCCTGACCCGCTCATGGGGACCGGGCCCCGCAGCCCTGACCCGCTCACAGGGACTGGCGCCCGCTGCCCTGATTCGCTCACGGGGACTGGCCCCCTTAAGCCCTGTCGCGCTCACGGCGATTTGCCCCCTGCAGCCTTGTCGCGCTCACAGGGACTGGCCCCCTGAAGCCCTGTCGCGCTCACAGTTATTTTCCACCGCAGCCCTGACCCGCTCACAGGGACTGGCCCCCGCAGTCCTAACCCACTCACAGGGACTATCCCCCGCAGCCCTGACCCGCTCACAGGGACTGGCCCCGCACACCTGTCCCGCTCACAGCGATATGCCACCGCAGCCCTGACCCGCTCAAAGGCACTGGCCCCCGCAGCCCTGTTCGCTGACAGCAATTTGCCACCACACCCCTGACCCGCTGACAGCGATTTGCCCCGCAGCTCTGTCCCGCTCACAGGGACTGGCCCCCGCAGCCCTGACCCGCTCACAGGGACTGGCCCCCGCAGGCCTGATCCGCTCACAGGGACTGTCCCCCGCAGCCCTGACCCGCTCACAGGGACTGTCCCCCGCAGCCCTGACCCGCTCGCAGGGACTGGCCCCCGCACACCTGTCCCGCTCACAGCGATATGCCACCGCAGCCCTGACCCGCTCAAAGGCACTGGCCCCCGCAGCCCTGTTCGCTGACAGCAATTTGCCACCACACCCCTGACCCGCTGACAGCGATTTGCCCCGCAGCTCTGTCCCGCTCACAGGGACTGGCCCCCGCAGCCTTGACCCGCTCACAGGGACTGTCTCCCGCAGCCCTGACCCGCTCACAGGGACTGTCCCCCGCAGCCCTGACCCGCTCACAGGGACTGGCCCCCGCAGGCCTAATCCGCTCACAGGGACTGTCCCCCGCAGCCCTGACCCGCTCACAGGGACTGTCCCCCGCAGCCCTGACCCGCTCACAGGGACTGTCCCCCGCAGCCCTGACCCGCTCACAGGGACGGGCGCCCGCAGCCCAGAACCGCTCACAGGGACTGGCCCCCTTCAGCCCTGTCGCGATGACAGCGATTTGCCCCCTGCAGCCCTGTCGCGCTCGCAGGGACTGGCCCCCTGCAGCCCTGACCCGCTCATGGGGTCTGTCTCCCGCAGCCCTGACTCGCTCACGGGGACTGGCCGCAGCAGCCGTTACCCGCTCACGGGGACTGGTCCCAGCAGCCCTGACCCGCTCACGGGGACTGGCTTCAGCAGCCCTTACCCGCTCCCGGGGACTGTCCCCCGCAGCTTTGACCCGCTGACGGGGACTGGACCCCGCCGCCCTGACCCGCTCACGGGGACTGGCCCCCGCAGCCCTGTCGCGCTCACAGGGACTTGCGCCCTCTGTCCTGACCCGCTCCGAGCCAGTGGCCCCTGCAGTCCTGACCCGCTCAGAGCCCGTTACCCCCGCAGCCCTGACCCGCTCACAGGGACCGGCCCGGCAGCCCTGACCAGCTCACAGGGACCGGCCCCTGCAGCCCTGACCCGCTCACAGGGACCGGCCCCCGCAGCCCTGACCTGCTCACAGGGACCGGCCCCCGCGGCCCTGACCCGCTCACAGGGACCGGCCCCCGCGGCCCTGACCCGCTCACAGGGACCGGCTCCCGCGGCCCTGACCCGCTCACAGGGACCTGCCCCGCAGCCCTGATCCGCTCACAGGGACTGGCGCACACAGCCCTTACCCGCTCACCGCGACTTGCGCCCCCCCCCCAGCCCAGACCCGCTCACAGCGACTTGCCCCCCGCAGCCCTGACCCGCTCACAGGGACTGTCCCCTGCAGCCCTGACGCGCTCACAGGGTTTGTCCCCCGCAGCCCTGACCCGCTGACAGGGCATGTCCCCCGCAGCCCTGACCCGCTCACAGCGACTTGCCCCCGCAGCCCTGACCCGCTCACAGCGACTTGCCCCCGCAGCCCTGACCCGCTCACAGCGACTTGCACCCTCAGTCCTGACCCGCTCACAGCTACTTGCGCCCTCTGTCCGGACCCGCTCACAGGGACCGGCCCCCGCAGCCCTGACCCGCTGACAGGGACCGGCCCCTGCAGCCCTGACCCGCTCACGGGGACCGGCCCCCGCAGCCCTGACCCGCTGACGGGGACTGGCCCCCGCAGCCCTGACCCGCTGACGGGGACTGGCCCCCGCAGCCCTGACCCGCTCATGGGGACCGGGCCCCGCAGCCCTGACCCGCTCACAGGGACTGGCCCCCGCTGCCCTGATTCGCTCACGGGGACTGGCCCCCTTAAGCCCTGTCGCGCTCACGGCGATTTGCCCCCTGCAGCCTTGTCGCGCTCACAGGGACTGGCCCCCTGCAGCCCTGTCGTGCTCACAGGGACTGGCCCCCTGCAGCCCTGTCGCGCTCACAGTTATTTTCCACCGCAGCCCTGACCCGCTCACAGGGACTGGCCCCCGCAGTCCTAACCCACTCACAGGGACTATCCCCCGCAGCCCTGACCCGCTCACAGGGACTGGCCCCCGCACACCTGTCCCGCTCACAGCGATATGCCACCGCAGCCCTGACCCGCTCAAAGGCACTGGCCCCCGCAGCCCTGTTCGCTGACAGCAATTTGCCACCACACCCCTGACCCGCTGACAGCGATTTGCCCTGCAGCTCTGTCCCGCTCACAGGGACTGGCCCCCGCAGCCTTGACCCGCTCACAGGGACTGTCTCCCGCAGCCCTGACCCGCTCACAGGGACTGTCCCCCGCAGCCCTGACCCGCTCACAGGGACTGGCCCCCGCAGGCCTGATCCGCTCACAGGGACTGGCCCCCGCAGCCCTGACCCGCTCACAGGGACTGTCCCCCGCAGCCCTGACCCGCTCACAGGGACTGGCCCCCGCACACCTGTCCCGCTCACAGCGATATGCCACCGCAGCCCTGATCCGCTCAAAGGCACTGGCCCCCGCAGCCCTGTTCGCTGACAGCAATTTGCCACCACACCCCTGACCCGCTGACAGCGATTTGCCCCGCAGCTCTGTCCCGCTCACAGGGACTGGCCCCCGCAGCCTTGACCCGCTCACAGGGACTGTCTCCCGCAGCCCTGACCCGCTCACAGGGACTGTCCCCCGCAGCCCTGACCCGCTCACAGGGACTGGCCCCCGCAGGCCTGATCCGCTCACAGGGACTGTCCCCCGCAGCCCTGACCCGCTCACAGGGACTGTCCCCCGCAGCCCTGACCCGCTCACAGGGACTGTCCCCCGCAGTCCTGACCCGCTCACAGGGACGGGCGCCCGCAGCCCAGAACCGCTCACAGGACTGGCCCCCTTCAGCCCTGTCGCGATGACAGCGATTTGCCCCCTGCAGCCCTGTCGCGCTCGCAGGGACTGGCCCCCTGCAGCCTGACCCGCTCATGGGGTCTGTCTCCCGCAGCCCTGACCCGCTCACGGGGACTGGCCGCAGCAGCCGTTACCCGCTCACGGGGACTGGTCCCAGCAGCCCTGACCCGCTCACGGGGACTGGCTTCAGCAGCCCTTACCCGCTCCCGGGGACTGTCCCCCGCAGCTTTGACCCGCTGACGGGGACTGGACCCCGCCGCCCTGACCCGCTCACGGGGACTGGCCCCCGCAGCCCTGTCGCGCTCACAGGGACTTGCGCCCTCTGTCCTGACCCGCTCCGAGCCAGTGGCCCCTGCAGTCCTGACCCGCTCAGAGCCCGTTACCCCCGCAGCCCTGACCCGCTCACAGGGACCGGCCCGGCAGCCCTGACCAGCTCACAGGGACCGGCCCCCGCAGCCCTGACCCGCTCACAGGGACCGGCCCCCGCGGCCCTGACCCGCTCACAGGGACCGGCCCCCGCGGCCCTGACCCGCTCACAGGGACCGGCTCCCGCGGCCCTGACCCGCTCACAGGGACCGGCCCCGCAGCCCTGATCGCTCACAGGGACTTGCGCCCCCCCAGCCCTGACCCGCTCACAGCGACTTGCCCCCGCAGCCCTGACCCGCTCACAGCGACTTGCACCCTCAGTCCTGACCCGCTCACAGGGATTTGTCCCCTGCAGTCCTGTCACACTCACAGGGAGTGGCCTCCGCAGCCCTGACCCGGTCACAGGGACTGGCCCCTGCACCCCAGACATGCTCACAGGGACTGGCCCCCGCAGCCCAGACCCACTCACAGCGATTTGCCCCATGCAGCCCTGTCGCGCTCACAGGGACTTGCCCCCCGCAGCCCTGTTGCGCTCACAGGACTGGCCCCCCGCAGCCCTGTCGCGCTCACAGGGATTTGCCCCCTGCAGCCCTGACCCGCTCACAGCGACTTGCGCCCTCTGTCCGGACCCGCTCCGAGCCAGTGGCCCCTGCAGTCCTGACCCGCTCAGAGCCCGTTGCCCCCGGAGTCCTGTCCCGGCTCACAGCGACTGGCCCCAGTAGCCCTGACCCGCTCACAGGGACTGTCGCCTGCAGCCCTGACCCGCTAACAGGGACTGTCCCCGCAGCCCTGTCGCGCTCACAGGGACCGGCCCCCGCAGCCCTGTCGCGCTCACAGGGACTGTCGCCCGCAGCCCTGGCCCGCTAACAGGGACCATCCCCGCAGCCCTGTCGCGCTCACAGGGACCGGCCCCCGCAGCCCTGTCCCGCTCACAGGGACCGGCCCCCGCAGCCCTGTCGCGCTCACAGGGACCGGCCCCCGCAGCCCTGTCGCGCTCACAGGGACCGGCCCCCGCAGCCCTGTCGCGCTCACAGGGACCGGCCCCCGCAGCCCTGTCCCGCTCACAGGGACCGGCCCCCGCAGCCCTGTCGCGCTCACAGGGACCGGCCCCCGCAGCCCTGTCGCGCTCACAGGGACCGGCCCCCGCAGCCCTGTCCCGCTCACAGGGACCGGCCCCCGCAGCCCTGTCGCGCTCACAGGGACCGGCCCCCGCAGCCCTGTCGCGCTCACAGGGACCGGCCCCCGCAGCCCTGTCGCGCTCACAGGGACCGGCCCCCGCAGCCCTGTCCCGCTCACAGGGACCGGCCCCCGCAGCCCTGTCCCGCTCACAGGGACGGGCCACATGCAGCGCTGTCCCCGCTCACAGGGACGGGCCACATGAAGCCCTGTTGCGCTCACAGGGACTGGCCCCTGCAGGCCTGTCGCGCTCACAGGGAGTGGCCCCGGCAGCCCTGACCCGGTCACAGGGACTGGCCCCTGCACCCCAGACCTGCTCACAGGGACTGGACCCGCAGCCCAGACCCGCTCACAGCGATTTGTCCCATGCAGCCCTGTCGCGCTCACAGGGACTTGCCCCCCGCGGCCCTGTTGCTCTCACAGGGACTGGCCCCCCGCAGCCCTGTCGCGCTCACAGGGATTTGCCCCCTGCAGCCCTGACCCGCTCACAGCGACTTGCGCCCTCTGTCCTGACCCGCTCCGAGCCAGTGGCCCCTGCAGTCCTGACCCGCTCAGAGCCAGTTGCCCCTGCAGTCCTGACCCGCTCAGAGCCCGTTACCCCCGCAGCCCTGTTGCGCTCACAGGGACCGGCCCCCGCAGCCCTGTCGCGCTCACAGGGACCGGCCTCCGCAGCCCTGTCGCGCTCACAGGGACCGGCCCCCGCAGCCCTGACCCGCGCTCAGGGACCGCCCCCGCAGCCCTGACCCGCGCTCAGGGACCGGCCCCCCGCAGCCCTGACCCGCTCACACGGACCGGCCCCGGCAGCCCTGACCCGCTCACAGGGACCGGCCCCCGCAGCCCTGACCCGCTCACAGGGACCGGCCCCTGCAGCCCTGACCCGCGCTCAGGGACCGGCCCCCGCAGCCCTGTCGCGCTCACAGGGACCGGCCCCCGCAGCCCTGTCGCGCTCACAGGGACCGGCCCCCGCAGCCCTGTCGCGCTCACAGGGACCGGCCCCCGCAGCCCTGTCGCGCTCACAGGGACCGGCCCCCGCAGCCCTGTCGCGCTCACAGGGACTGGCCCCCTGCAGCCCTGTCGCGCTCACAGGGATTTGCCCCCTTTGTCCTGACCCGCTCAGAGCCAGTTGCCCCCGCAGCCCTGTCCCGCTCACAGGCACGGGCCACATGCAGCCCTGTTGCGCTCACAGGGACTGGCCCCTGCAGGCCTGACCCGGTCACAGGGACTGGCCCCTGCACCCCAGACCCGCTCACAGGGACCGGCCCCCGCAGCCCTGTCGCGCTCACAGGGACCGCCCCCCGCAGCCCTGTCGCGCTCACAGGGACCGCCCCCCGCAGCCCTGTCGCGCTCACAGGGACCGGCCCCCCGCAGCCCTGTCGCGCTCACAGGGACCGCCCCCGCAGCCCTGACCCGCGCTCAGGGACCGGCCCCCGCAGCCCTGTCGCGCTCACAGGGACAGGCCCCCGCAGCCCTGACCCGCTCACACGGACTGGCCCCTGCAGTCCTGACCCGCTCTCAACCACCCCACCCTCCTCCTCCTTCCCCCCCGACACCCCTCTTCCTACCCCCCCAACACCCTCTTCCTTCCACCCCCGCACCCTCTTCCTCCTTCCACCCCCCCACCCTCCTCCTCCTTTCACCCCCCCACCCTCCTCTTCCTCCCCCCGACCCTCCTCTTCCTCCCCCCCTCCTCCTCCTTCCACCCCCCCACTCTCCTCCTCCTCCCCCCCCACCCTCCTCCTCCTCCACCCCCACCCTCCTCCTCCTCCCCCCGACCCCTCCTCCTCCTCCACGCCCCCCACCCTCCTCCTCCTCCTCCTCTCCCCCCCACCTCCTCTCCCCTCACCCCCCACCCTCCTCCTCCTCCTCCCCCCCCACCCTCCTCCTCCTCCTCCTCCCCCCCACCCTCCTCCTCCTCCTCCTCCCCCCCACCCTCCTCCTCCTCCTCCTCTCCCCCGACCCTCCTCCTCCTCCTCCTCCTCTCCCCCCGACCCTCCTCCACCTCCTTCCCCCCACCCTCCTCCACCTCCTCTCCCCCCCACCCTCCTCCTCCTCCTCTCCCCCCCACCCTCCTCCTCCTCCTCTCCCCCCCAGCCTCCTCCTCCTCCTCTCCCCCCCAGCCTCCTCCTCCTCCTCTCCCCCCCACCCTCCTCCTCCTCCTCCTCCTCCTCTCCCCCCCACCCTCCTCCTCCTCCTCTCCCCCCCACCCTTCTCCTCCCCCCCACCCTCCTCCTCCCCCCCCACCCTCCTCCTCCTCCTCTCCCCCCACCCCCTCCTCCTCCTCTCCCCCCCACCCTCCTCCTCCTCCTCTCCCCCCCACCCTCCTCCTCCCCCCCCACACTCCTCCTCCTCCTCCTCTCCCCCCCACCCTCCTCCTCCTCCTCCTCTCCCCCCCACCCTCCTCCTCCTCCTCCTCTCCCCCCGACCCTCCTCCTCCTCCTCCTCTCCCCCGACCCTCCTCCACCTCCTCTCCCCCCCACCCTCCTCCACCTCCTCTCCACCCCACCCCCTCCTCCTCCTCCTCCTCCTCCTCCTCTCCCCCCACCCTCCTCCTCCTCTCCCCCCCACCCTCCTCCTCCTCCTCCTCTCCCCCCACCCTCCTCCTCCTCCTCCTCTCCCCCCCACCCTCCTCCTCCTCCTCTCCCCCACCCTCCTCCTCCTCTCCCCCCCTCCTCCTCCTCTCCCCCCCACCCTCCTCCTCCTCTTCCTCCTCCTCCTCCTCCTCCTCCTCTCCCCCACCCTCCTCCTCTCCCGCCACCCTCCTCCTCCTCCTCCCCCCCCTCCTCCTCCCCCCCATCCTCCTCCTCCCCCCAACCCTCCTCCTCCCCCCCTCCTCCTCCCCCCCACCCTCCTCCTCCCCCCCCACCCTCCTCCTCCTCCTCCCCCCCCACCCTCCTCCTCCTCCCCCCCCACCCTCCTCCTCCTCCTCCCCCCCATCCTCCTCCTCCCCACCAACCCTCCTCCTCTCCCCGCCACCCTCCTCCTCTCCCCCCCACCCTCCTCCTCCCCCCCACCCTCCTCCTCCTCCTCTCCCCCCCACCCTCCTCCTCCCCCCCCACCCTCCTCCTCTCCCCCCCACCCTCCTCCTCCTCCTCCTCCCCCCCCACCATCCTCCTCCTCCCCCCCAACCCTCCTCCTCCTCCCCCCCCACCCTCCTCCTCCTCCCCCCCCACCCTCCTCCTCCTCCCCCACCCTCCTCCTCCTCCTCCCCCCACCCTCCTCCTCCTCCTCCCCCCCCACCCTCCTTCTCCTCCTCCCCCCCACCCTCCTCCTCCTCACCCCCCACCCCTCCTCCTCAACCCCCCCCACCCTCCTCCTCCTCCCCCCCCACCCTCCTCCTCCCCCCCCACCCTCCTCCTCCTCCCCCCCCACCCTCCTCCTCCTCCCCCCACCCTCCTCCTCCTCCTCCTCCCCCCCACCCTCCTCCTCCTCCTCCCCCCCCACCCTCCTCCTCCTCCTCCTCCCCCCACCCTCCTCCTCCTCCTCCTCTCCCCCCCACCCTCCTCCTCCTCCTCACCCCCCACCCTCCTCCTCCTCCTCCCCCCCCACCCTCCTCCTCCTCCTCCTCCCCCCCACCCTCCTCCTCCTCCTCCTCCCCCCCACCCTCCTCCTCCTCCCCCCACCCTCCTCCTCCTCCTCCTCTCCCCCCGACCCTCCTCCTCCTCCTCCTCCTCTCCCCCGACCCTCCTCCACCTCCTTTCCCCCCCCACCCTCCTCCACCTCCTCTCCCCCCCACCCTCCTCCTCCTCCTCTCCCCCCACCCTCCTCCTCCTCCTCTCCCCCCCACCCTCCTCCTCCTCCTCCTCTCCCCCACCCTCCTCCTCCTCCTCCTCTCCCCCCCACCCTCCTCCTCCTCCTCCTCTCCCCCCCACCCTCCTCCTCCTCCTCTCACCCCCCACCCTCCTCCTCCTCCTCCTCTCCCCCCCACCCTCCTCCTCCTCCTCTCCCCCCCACCCTCCTCCTCCTCCTCCTCCTCCTCGCCCCCCTACCCTCCTCCTCCTCCCCCACCCTCCTCCTCCTCCTCTCCCCCCACCCTCCTCCTCCTCCTCTCCCCCCCACCCTCCTCCTCCCCCCCCACCCTCCTCCTCCTCCTCCTCTCCCCCCACCCTCCTCCTCCTCCTCTCCCCCCCACCCTCCTCCTCCTCCTCCCCCCCACCCTCCTCCTCCTCCTCCTCCCCCCCCACACTCCTCCTCCTCCTCCTCTCCCCCCACCCTCCTCCCCCTCCTCCTCTCCCCCCCACCCTCCTCCCCCCACACTCCTCCTCCTCCTCCTCTCCCCCCCACACTCCTCCTCCTCCTCCTCTCCCCCCCACCCTCCTCCTCCTCCTCCTCCTCTCCCCCGACCCTCCTCCTCCTCCTCCTCTCCCCCGACCCTCCTCCACCTCCTCTCCCCCCCACCCTCCTCCACCTCCTCTCCACCCCACCCTCCTCCTCCTCCTCTCCCCCCCACCCTCCTCCTCCTCCTCCTCTCCCCCCACCCTCCTCCTCCTCCTCCTCTCCCCCAACCCTCCTCCTCCTCCTCCTCCTCTCCCCCACCCTCCTCCTCCTCCTCTCCCCCCCACCCTCCTCCTCCTCCTCCTCCTCCTCCTCCTCTCCCCCCCACCCTCCTCCTCTCCCCCCCACCCTCCTCCTCCTCCTCCCCCCCCTCCTCCTCCTCCTCCTCCCCATCCTCCTCCTCCCGCCCACCCTCCTCCTCCCCCCCTCCTCCTCCCCCCCACCCTCCTCCTCCCCCCTCACCCTCCTCCTCCTCCTCCCCCCCACCCTCCTCCTCCTCCCCCCCATCCTACTCCTCCCCCCCAACCCTCCTCCTCTCCCCCCACCCTCCTCCTCTCCCCCCCACCCTCCTCCTCCCCCCCCACCCTCCTCCTCCTCCTCTCCCCCACCCTCCTCCTCCTCCCCCCCCACCCTCCTCCTCTCCCCCCCACCCTCCTCCTCCTCCTCCTCCTCCCCCCCCACCCTCCTCCTCCTCCCCCCCCACCCTCCTCCTCCCCCCCCACCCTCCTCCTCCTCCCCCCCACCCTCCTCCTCCTCCCCCACCCTCCTCCTCCTCCTCCCCCACCCTCCTCCTCCTCCTCCCCCCCACCCTCCTCCTCCTCCTCCCCCCCCACCCTCCTCCTCCTCCTCCCTCCCCACCCCTCCTCCTCCTCCCCCCCCACCCCTCCTCCTCCCCCCCCAACCTCCTCCTCCTCCCCCCCCACCCTCCTCCTCCCCCCCACCCTCCTCCTCCTCCTCCTCTCCCCCCACCCTCCTCCTCCTCCCCCAACCCTCCTCCTCCTCCCCCCACCCTCCTCCTCCTCCTCCTCCCCCCCACCCTCCTCCTCCTCCCTCCCCCACCCTCCTCCTCCACCTCCTCCTCCCCCCAACCTCCTCCTCCTCCCCCTCCCCCCACCCTCCTCCTCCTCCTCCTCCCCACCCTCCTCCTCCTCCTCCTCCTCCTCTCCCCCCCCTCCTCCTCCTCCTCCTCCACCCCCCCACCCTCCTCCTCCTCTCCCCCCCACCCTCCTCCTCCTCTCCCCCCCCACCCTCCTCCTCCTCCCCCCCACCCTCCTCCTCCCCTCCCCCCCACCCTCCTCCTCCTCCTCCTCCTCTCCCCCCCACCCTCCTCCTCTCCCCCCCACCCCTCCTCCTCCTCCTCCTCTCCCCCCCACCCTCCTCCTCCTCCCCCCCACGCTCCTCCTCCTCCTCCCCCACCCTCCTCCTCCTCCTCCACCCTCCTCCTCCTCCTCCTCTCCCACCCTCCTCCTCCTCCTCCTCCTCCTCCTCCCACCCTCCTCCTCCTCCTCCTCTCCCCCCCCTCCTCCTCCTCCCTCTCCCCCCCACCCTCCTCCTCCTCCTCCTCTCCCCCCCACCCTCCTCCTCACTCCTCCTCTCCCCCCCACCCTCCTCCTCCTCCTCTCCCCCAACCCTCCTCCTCCACTCCCCCCCACCCTCCTCCTCCTCCTCCTCCTCCTCCTCTCCCCCCGACCCTCCTCCTCCCCCCCCCACCCTCCTCCTCTCCCCCCCACCCTCCTCCTCCTCCTCCCCCCCCTCCACCTCCTCCTCCCCCCATCCTCCTCCTCCCCCCCATCCTCCTCCTCCCCCCCACCCTCCTCCTCCCCCCCTCCTCCTCCCCCCACCCTCCTCCTCCCCCCCCACCCTCCTCCTCCTCCTCCCCCCCCACCCTCCTCCTCCTCCCCCCCACCCTCCTCCTCCTCCCCCCCATCCTCCTCCTCCCCCCCACCCTCCTCCTCTCCCCCCCACCCTCCTCCTCCCCCCCCCACCCTCCTCCTCCTCCTCTCCCCCCCACCCTCCTCCTCCTCCCCCCCCACCCACCTCCTCTCCCCCCACCCTCCTCCTCCTCCTCCTCCTCCCCCCCCACCCTCCTCCTCCTCCCCCCCCACCCTCCTCCTCCTCCTCTCCCCCACCCTCCTCCTCCTCCTCCCCCCCGACCCTCCTCCTCCTCCTCCCCCCCCACCCTCCTCCTCCTCCCCCCCACCCCTCCTCCTCCCCCCCCACCCTCCTCCTCCTCCCCCCCACCCTCCTCCTCCTCCTCCCCCCCACCCTCCTCCTCCTCCTCCCCCACCCCTCCTCCTCCTCCTCCCCCACCCTCCTCCTCCTCCCCCACCCTCCTCCCCCTCCCCCCACCCTCCTCCCCCTCCTCCTCCCCACCCTCCTCCTCCTCCTCCTCCCCACCCTCCTCCTCCTCCTCCTCCTCTCCCCCCCTCCTCCTCCTCCTCCTCCTCCCCCCCACCCTCCTCCTCCTCTCCCCCCACCTCCTCCTCCTCCTTCCCCCCCCACCCTCCTCCCTCCTCCTCCTCTCCCCCCCACCCTCCTCCTCCTCCCCCCCACGCTCCTCCTCCTCCTCCCCCACCCTCCTCCTCCTCCTCCACCCTCCTCCTCCTCCTCCTCTCCCACCCTCCTCCTCCTCCTCCTCCTCCTCCTCCTCCCACCCTCCTCCTCCTCCTCCTCCTCCTCCCCCCACCCTCCTCCTCCTCCACCTCCTCTCCCCCCCTCCTCCTCCTCCTCCTCTCCCCCCACCCTCCCCCTCCTCCTCCTCTCCCCCCCACCCTCCTCCTCCTCTCCCCCCATCCTCCTCCTCCTCCTCCTCTCCCCCCCATCCTCCTCCTCCTCCTCCTCTCCCCCCCACCCTCCTCCTCCTCCTCCTCTCCCCCCACCCTCCTCCTCCTCCTCTCCCCCCCACCCTCCTCCTCCTCCTCTCCCCCCACCCTCCTCCTCCTCTCCCCCCACCCCTCCTCCTCTCACCCCACCCTCCTCCTCCTCTCCCCTCACCCTCCTCTTCCTCCCCCCACCCTCCTCCTCCTCCCCCCACCCTCCTCCTCCTCCTCTCCCCCCCACCCTCCTCCGCTCCCCCCCACCCTCCTCCTCCTCCTCCTCCTCTCCCCCCCACCCTCCTCCTCCTCTCCCCCACCCTCCTACTCCTCCTCTCCCCCCCACCCTCCTCCTCCTCCTCGTCTCCCGCCCATCCTCCTCCTCCTCTCCCCCGACCCGCCTCCTCCTCCTCCTCTCCCCCCACCCTCCTCCTCCTCCTCCTCCTCTCCCCCCCACCCTCCTCCTCCTCCTCCTCCTCTCCCCCCCATCCTCCTCCTCCTCTCCCCCCACCCTCCTCCTCTGCCCCCCACCCTCCTCCTCTCCCCCCCCACCCTCCTCCTCTCCCCCCACCCTCCTCCTCCTCCCCCCCCACCATCCTCCTCCTCCTCCCCCCCCCACCCTCCTCCTCTCTTCCCCCCCACCCTCCTCCTCCTCTTCCCCCCCACCCTCCTCCTCCTCCTCCCCCCCCACCCTCCTCCTCCTCCTCCCCCCACCCTCCTCCTCCTCCCCCCACCCTCCTCCTCTTCCCCCCCACCCTCCTCCTCCTCCTCCCCCACCCTCCTCCTCCTCCTCCTCCTCCCCCACCCTCCTCCTCCTCCTCCCCCCACCCTCCTCCTCCTCCCCCCACCCTCCTCCTCCTCCCTCCCCCCACCCTCCTCCTCCTCCTCCTCCCCACCCTCCTCCTCCTCCTCCTCTCGCCCCCTCCTCCTCCTTCTCTCCCCCCCACCCTCCTCCTCCTCCCCACCCACCCTCCTCCTCCTCTCCCCCCACCCTCCTCCTCCTCTCCCCCCCACCCTCCTCCTCCTCCTCTCCCCCCCCACCCTCCTCCTCCTCCCCCCCACCCTCCTCCTCCTCCTCCCCCACCCTCCTCCTCCTCCACCTCTCCCACCCTCCTCCTCCTCCTCCTCCTCCTCCCCTCCTCTCCCCCCTCCTCCTCCTCCTCCTCTCCCCCCCACCCTCCTCCTCCTCCTCCTCTCCCCCCCACCCTCCTCCTCCTCTCCCCCCCACCCTCCTCCTCCTCCTCTCCCCCCACCCTCCTCCTCCTCTTCTCCCCCCCACCCTCCTCCTCCTCTCCCCCCACCCTCCTCCTCCTCCCCCCACCCTCCTCCTCCTCCTCCCACCCTCCTCCTCCTCCTCTCCCCCCACCCTCCTCCTCCTCCCCCCACCCTCCTCCTCCTCCTCTCCCCCCCAACCTCCTCCGCTCCCCCCCACCCTCCTCCTCCTCCTCCTCCTCTCCCCCCCACCCTCCTCCTCCTCACCCCCCCACCCTCCTCCTCCTCCTCTCCCCCCACCCTCCTCCTCCTCCTCGTCTCCCCCCCATCCTCCTCCTCCTCTCCCCCCGACCCTCCTCCTCCTCCTCCTCTCCCCCCACCCTCCTCCTCCTCCTCCTCCTCTCCCCCCCATCCTCCTCCTCCTCTCCCCCCACCCTCCTCCTCTCCCCCCCACCCTCCTCCTCTCCCCCCCCACCCTCCTCCTCTCCCCCCCACCCTCCTCCTCTCCCCCCCCACCCTCCTCCTCTCCCCCCCACCCTCCTCCTCTCCCCCACACCCTCCTCCTCCTCCTCTCCCCCCCACCGTCCTCCTCCTCCTCCCCCCACCCTCCTCATCCTCCTCTCCCCCCCACCCTCCTCCTCCTCCTCTCCCCCCCACCCTCCTCCTCCTCTCCCCCCCACCCTCCTCCTCCTCCTCTCCCCCCCACCCTCCTCCTCCTCCTCCTCTCCCCCCCACCCTCCTCCTCCTCTCCCCCCCACCCTCCTCCTCCTCTCCCCCCCACCCTCCTCCTCCTCCTCTCCCCCCCACCCTCCTCCTCCTCCTCCCCCCCTCCTGCTCCTCCTCCTCCTCTCCCCCCATCCTCCTCCTCCTCCTCCTCTCCCCCCACCCTCCTCCTCTCCCCCCCACCCTCCTCCTCTCCCCCCCACCCTCCTCCTCTCCCCCCCACCCTCCTCCTCCTCCTCTCCCCCCCACCCTCCTCCTCCTCCTCACCCCCCCACCCTCCTCCTCTCCCCCCCACCCTCCTCCTCCTCCTCTCCCCCCACCCTCCTCCTCTCCCCCCACCCTCCTCCTCTCCCCCCAACCCTCCTCCTCCTCCTCCTCCTCCCCACCCTCCTCCTCCTCCTCCTTCCCTCCCCACACTCCTCCACTTCCTTCCGCCCCTCTCTCCTCCTTCTCCTCCTCCTCCTCCTCCTCCTCCCCGCCCCACTCTCCTCCTCCTTCTTTCCTGCCCCACTCTCCTCCTCCCCCCAAAACCCCCCTCATCGTCCTTCCCCTCCCCAACCCCCCCTCCTCCTTTCACCCCACCCTTCCTTCTCCTTTCCCACCCTCCTTTCCTCCTACTCCTCAATACCCCCCACCCTCTGCCGCCTCCTCCTCCCTGACCCTTCTCCTCCTCTGCCCACCCTCCTCCTCACAGTCCCTTGCCCCCTCCGTCCTCACCCGCACACAGCTTCTTGCCCCTGCAGTCCTCACCCGTCCACGGCGACTTGCCCCCTCTGTCCGGACCCGCTCACAGGGACCGGCCCCCGCAGCCCTGACCCGCTCACGGGGTCTGGCCCCCGCAGCCCTGACCCGCTCACGGGGACTGGCCCCCGCAGCCCTGACCCGCTCACGGGGACTGGCCCCCGCAGCCCTGACCCGCTCTAAGGCACTGGCCCCCGCAGCCCTGTTCGTTGACGGCTATTTGCCACCGCACCCCTGACCCGCTCCAAGGGACTG